>NC_090987.1:28782196-29085227 GCF_041146395.1 Eulemur rufifrons | reverse complement strand
GGTGGGGGAGCAAGGAGGAGGGAAGGAGGAGGGTAGGGTGAAAGGGTGAGAAGGGGTTTGGGGTCAGAGCCAGAGCATCCTACTGCCAGGCCTGCTGCCCAGCCGGCTGCGGGAACATCTGCTTCCTGGTGGGGGTGTTTTCAAATGGAGCTGCCTCTTCCCCAACTTCTTCCCCATGTATTTGTGTGCCTGCTCAGGTACACCCCTCCCAAAGTGCTTGCTTTCCTCTTACTAATCAGCCACTTGTGCCCAAACAGCTAAGTCAGCTCCAGACATGGTCAACCCTGGCTTCAGCCAGGGGAGGAAGCACATTTGCTGTTGGGCATCAAGACTTCAGGCTCTAGAGGAGTGGACTGGCTGTACCAGTGAGCCCTGACCTCTTCTTGAGTAACTCTGTGGTTATGAAACGAGCATGGAAGTGGGAGTCAGAGTCTGGGGGACAGAGTCCCTGTGTGGTCTTGGCCAGCTCTAAGTCTTCTCTGAATGTCAACCCATCATCTGTAGAATAAGGAGCTGAAGCCCCTTCCCAATGACTTGGGAGAAATGCTATTTCATTGAATCTTATTTTAGTATTCTTGGTTATCTGATTGCTGAGTTTGGATAGAGAGTGTTCAGATGGAAGATGGAAGCTGATAGCATCTTTCTGCAGCATCTCAGGCCTGTGGTGAGGTCCTACTAGAGGGGTCCCTGAATCCTACCCATCCTAGAGGGATCTGCCAGATGGTTTTGGGTGTCAGAACCCACCTCCATTCCTGAGGAGGAGGAAGAGCATGTCCTGCAGGCTCCCTGGGCTACTACAGTGTCCTCAGTCTCTTCCAGGGTTTCATCCCCAGGTATCACCCTTGGGCAACTGCCCCACTGCCTCTCAGCTGACAGATAATTAATCTCTGAGAAGTTGCCACATGACCTGGATGGTTCTAACTGCTAATTAGATGAAAAGGGGTTCTTGTACAGCTCTTCCTTACAAAATCTCACTTGGAAGGCCACCCTGCCCTTTCCCTAGATGGCTCATCTCCTGGTCCTTCCTTTCCTCCTTCTGCTGCCTTCTCTTCCCTGACACCCATGACACTCACAGCTCCTGAGGGTGATGTCCTCAGGGACTAGACTCCTGGGTGGCCAGGCCAGGCTGTGCCACCACCCACAGCCTTACTTCTGTGGGAATGGAAGGACCATCAGCCCCATGCTGAGGACGGGAGGCAGAGATGAAGGCTTGGTGGGTAGTGGAAGCATGGGAGGTATATCAGACAGGCCTCAGCTCCTGTTGTTAGATCTGTCCCTAGAAGGGCCCCTGTGATTTACCTTCTGGGGCTGTGCTATTGACATCATCCTAGGAGTCCAGGCACCCTACCTCCCTCGGGGCCCCTATTCCCACCCACCCTGCCAAGACCCTCCCCAAGGGGCAAGTGACTAGCTGGGGATACAGTGTGGCCCCTCCCTGAAGCCTTGCATGGGCATGGGGATCTGACCTAAAGAGGTGAAGGGACCCTCCAGCAGGTTAAGGTTCATATGGCCTTTTGAAATTACCCATTTTTAGGTTCTGACTTGGCCTCCCTCAAATCCCTCACTGATCCAGGGAGTTTATGTGTCCTCAGGTGAGCAGTGGGATTCAGAGACTGGGGAAGGTGTGTCTCAATATTGAAGAAGCTCCCTAGGAGATCCTGGAGCAGGGATTAAGGTATAAGATTTGCTACCCCCAGGGTAATCAGATGCCGCAGATATATTTATATGAGTTCATGGACTATAAATTCCAAAGGCAAGAATGAGGTTACCATTTGTTGAACATCTACTATGCACCATTGGATAATTCACCTACCTCTCACAACAATCCTACCAGGTAAGCATCATTATTCCCCTTTCACAGGTGAGGATGCTGGCGCTCAGAAAGATTATGAAAATAGCCTAAGGTCACACAGCACAAATGGCAGAGCTGAGACCTTAACATAGATGAGCAGAACTTGGCGCATTTGGATCTTGGCTGCCCTGGGGGGTGAGATGGGAGGGGATACCTGGGCACTGGCCTTAATCTACTCCCAGGGGGCTCCCCATTCCTTCCAAGTCTAATTCTTATGACATTTCAAAGCCAGCTCCAAACTCAGTCCCGCTGAGAAGGTCACTTGCTCCTCCTTCTCCTACCCTCTTGTCTCCACGGGCCATCCTGAGTTACTGCAGCGTGTGCAGGAAGAATCAAGTGAGTCAGTTCTCCATGTGGGACTCTTTACTCTCTGGATGGGGACTCCTGGCTGGCCCAGATGGGGCCTTCCCCAGTCTCTCTCTCTCTGACACTCTTACCATGGTCCATGCCAATAAAGTAACTGGGTGACTGGTGTAGCTAAGCCACAGGGACTTTTCCTGGGTGCCCATTTGCCCAGCTCTGACTGAACTAGCTTTGCCTGGAGACAGGGAGGGCTTGGCTGGATCCTTACTGAGGACAGCAGAATGCAGAGGAATGGCCGGTCATCCATGTGGTCCTCACACTGCCACAGACAGGTGCCACAGCTCCCTCTGTTCAACTACTCCTGTGATCATGTGACCACTTTGTCCCTAGATTGTTCTCTCCTTGTCCAGACTGGATGCCCTTGAGTATGTATTTCACTCTTCTTGCTTCTCTCAAAGAGCTCACTGCTTGGCCGGTGCTCAGTGAACATGTGGTACCCAAGTGACTAAAAGCCGGGACACGTCTGATGTGGGGCTGGGAGGTTCCCGTGGCTCAACTGCTGCCTATGATTAGCCCCTTTCTTTGTGCTGCCCTAAAATCCTGACTTGGTTAATTAAGACACAATAAGGAGTCTGGGGAACTAGCATCTTCTGTTTGCAAGCCGCACTCCATTTGGTCCTGCTCTTGTTCCTCCGCTCACAGCCCCGCAAGCCCAAGCGTCTGTCCATCCTTTCCAGGTGTTGTCTTTCCACCTCCAAGGAGGAAAATTTAGATGTATGGGTTTTGGCAAAGGTTTAAAACTGGCAATAAATAACAAAATATTCAACATACCGTTCTGCATATTTTATAACTCAGTCTAATAAAGAAATAATCCAAGGTGGCACCTGCTAAGAAAACTTAGTTTATTGAAATATTACTGTAATATAGAAAAGATGGCTAATGCACTAGGCTTCTTGATATTAATGCTCTATACTTCAGCCGGTGTGTTTAAAAGAAGTCTCTCATGTATTTTATTTTATTTTATTAGGAGCCATATCATTAGCTTTTAAAGACATTGTGAGTGAGAGAGAGAAGAAAAGAGATTTGGACTATTTAAAAAAAACAACCCTCAGCAACTCAACCTGCCTTTCTCTACGAATGAAACAAACCAAAAAAAAAAAAAAAAATAGGTTTTTTTTCATAAACTTTTTTTCCGGCTGGGATATTAGGACAGTATATTAAATTCCCCCAAAAGGAGGCCCTAGAACTATTTACATAATAATGTCTCCACTGTGGTTGTGACAGATGGGCTTCACTGACGCAGACATACTGTTAGGGGCTTAGCAATAGATTAAAAAAAACCACCACAATACTGTGTAACATAATAAAAGTGTATTGTAATGTACATCATAACTTGTGGCCAAGGTTAAATTTGCAGTCGGAGTATGAAAGTCGTATTCCATTATACAAAATAGATGTTACACAGAAAAGCATTAAAGATGAGTTGACTCAACCATTTATTTTTAGTTTATATTTTATTCTATTTTCCTTGGCCCTATTTAGGCAACATATTTTTAATCATATGAAATGACATCGTTCTGTGCCCCTGACCCCCACCTCAGAGTGAGGGGCAGCCTGAGATCTTCAGACTTTCGTCGCTTGGTGGATTGATGTTTCAGGGGCTTAGAGGCTTTGCTGTGTTGGAGAATGACTGTGTTTCTGTTTTCGCTTCATTCCAAGTTTCCTGCCAGAGCTGAGGGCGGCAGTGGCCTCTGAGGGTGGCCTCCTTTGGTTTACGTGGAATCTCTGGAGACAAGCAGTAGTCTCACGGACTTTCCCCACTCCATTAAGAGGTGACAAAGACACGAGAGCAGAGGCTGCTGTGAGCAATCCCGTGAAGGTGACCATGTCGTCCTTGACCAGGACCTGACCACTGACTTCAGTTCAATGGTCCTAGTGCCCTGAATTCACTCTGAGTCCACCAACATGCTCACCAAGTATTAAAGGGGAAATAGTGTCCTCTTTAGGTCAGCGTGCTGATAATAATGCCAAGACCCTTAAGGCAAAGTTGAATTTGGAGGCATACTTGAGAACCTAGGCAGAAGTTGCCTTTCATAAATAGATTCTCTTTCTAGTGCCAGCTTGGGCACTTTGGGTTTTACTCTAAGGCAGGTGACCTTTCCCTGCAAGGACCCAATCAATGTAGGCCCCAGATTCCACTCTAATCAAATGACATTAACCTTGATTTAAACAGTCTTTAATTCTGAGATCTATTGTTTTGGTTAAACCCAGAAACCTCTTAAAAGACACTGGAGAGACTGTAGAGAGCACAGCCTCTCAGCATTTCATGGTAGCTTGGGGAGTTTAAGGGCATGATTTTAACCAGGGGTTCTCCCTTGGGGGCCAGGAAGACAGAAGCATTAGAGAGACTCACAGCCCAGGCTGTGATCCTGGCTCAGGGAATTCAGTCTAGGCTCAGCCAGGGACACTGCGTGTCTCTGTGGTGGGGCCGACCATTGACCCGGGGATGCCCAAGAAGCTGGCAGATGGGGGAAGCTTTGGGGTGGAAACAAGCACCATCTTCTAGAAGGACTCTGTCCTGAGTCCTTATTGCTGCAGATTATAGGACCGCAAGCATAATCTGAGCATATGGCTACCTGCATGGAGTTATTATAAGTACTAGAACAGCCCTATTTTCCATATCAACACTGTCCAATAGAAATATAATGAGAGCCATGCATATATTATAATTTAAAATGTACTAGCAGCCACATTAAATAGTAAAAAGCAGATGAAATTAATTTTATTAATATTTTTAATTTTATTTATCTAAAATATACCAATTTCAACATACCATCATTATAAAACATCATTAATGAGGTATTTTACATCCTTTTCGTCACACTAAGTATTTGCAATCCTGTGCTTATTTACACTTACAGCATCTCACAATTGGGATCAGCTACTTCTAAAATGCTCAGTAGTCCCATGTGGCTGGGGCTACCACATTGGACAGCACAGGCCCAGAGGATCTTTCTCCTCCAAGCCTCTGCCATTCGGATTGTGGGAAGTGGATTAAGGTATTGTTACCTGTTCTAACTCAAGTTTCCTTTAATATGTTTCTATTTTAATCATTTATCAACCTTTAGCAACAGTGATTGAATTTCTAAACCTCTTTTCAACATGGCTGGGGTAGAGTTGACCGAGGAGTTAGCACCACAGGTGGGGTTTTGGGTAGTTAGGGGGCAACTGGAGGGACACATCACCTGGAAGACCCTGAGCTATGGGGAGAACAAACAGTGGAAATGAGGAGGTGAGTGGTATCAAAGAAATGCTCTGGCCATCTCCCTACCACTGCAATGAAAAGAGTGCAGATTGGGACTGGCTGGCTGGATTTACTAGCCTGGCTACATAACTTTAGACTGAATCACTAATCTCTCCAAACCTCTCTTTTTGTATCTGTAACATAGGTATAATAAGATCTTTCCTGCTTCCCTCCAAAGGGTATTGTGAGGCTCAAATTATGTGATTCACAGCAACTGGCTTTGTGTCGGCACTAAAGTCCTCAGCTCCTATAAACTGCGAGCCAGCTCCAAGTCTTCCAGCAGGATGTAATTCAAGAGAAGCAGGATGTAATTCAAGAGAAGCAGGTTTTGTTCGGGGCTCGGCCTAAGTCAGGGAGTGTGGTGGGGTGGAGGTGCCTCAGTTGGAAAGACACAAGTTAGATGGAAATGATTAGAGATGGACTGGAACTCCAGAGGAGGGGTTGGCACAGACAGTCCAGGAGGAGGCAGTGGAGAGAGCGTGTGGTGTGAGCTTAGTGGGATGCAGAGGGTTCGAAGAGGCAGAGAGGGTGGGAGACAGTGTTCCTGCTGGAGAGCAGGGCACACACAAGGGCCCATACCCCAGGGGGCTTAAGAAATCAAAAACCTCCTGAGTAGGACAGAAATAAGGAGCATGGAGGGGCAGCCCAAAGGTGCCTTCCTTGCCAGCATCTTTCCAAAGGAGTTGGCCATCAGACAGAGACCAAGCCTGTGATGCCCATGTCTTCCATCATGCCCTGAAAGTGGGTCACCCACCAATGGATGAGACCAGTCCACTGGAAGCAAATATGAAATATGACCACTGCCATGGTGCGGGTGCCCTGATAATCACCAGGACAACTCTGGGCTCTTAACTCAGATCATCCCTCTGCTATTGACACTTGTCCCAGGAAGAAAGCCAGACAAAGGCCCTGAAAAAAACAAAATTGCCAGATGTTTTCAAAGGTTTCAGGGGTTTCTGGCTTTTGAGTTAGTTCTTGATTTAATATCAGGGTGTTTTCCATCATGAATCCACACAGTTTTACACATCCATGTAATTCAGACTTCACATGCATGCACTGTAAGTCTCCCTTAGTTTCCTTAGCAAACACACGCAGACATCCCCCCAACACACACACATCATGCATGCACACACACATGCATACTCAAAACCGCACAAGCCTGGGCAACAGGAAGGACAAAAACTTTCTCTAACTGGAGAGCTGTACATGAATGAAGACTCAAGGCCAAGGTGCTGTATGAGACTGCTCATCCGACACTCAAGCAGGTGGCTGTAGAAATGACACCAGGGCATTTGTTTTCTCCTCTTTGCTCTCCTGTCAATCCTCCACCAGCTCTAATATCCTTCAAGCCTTGGGGTCCTTGCTTGTCTGATACTTTTCTCTCCATCCTTGGTATACTTTTCCCCAAGGTTCAGTTGAGTCCAGGAATGTGGAATTTGGAAAAGGCCAAATTACCTTTGCACATTGTTTTCTACAGTGTGGGTAGGGGTAAGGAGCTTCCAAAAGTTCCCTGTGCTGCAGAAGCTCTGTGCACTGACTAGACCATCTCCAGCGCCTCTGAACTACTACTGCCCTGGCAAAAGGAACTGCTTTGTCTGGATTTGAAAAATGCGCTACTGTTTTCAAAACAACTAGTGTTCTTTTATTGGGCAGAAAACTCAGGCTGTTTCTGGCCATTTCTTCTCTTCCATGTGTCCCTCACACTTAGTATAGAACTAGTCCCAACTCAGTAAGTACAGGATAGATGGATGGATGGATGAACACAAAATTGTTAGTTAACAAAATAATTTCATTTGCCAGTCAAATCTTATATGAAGCTCTGGTTTTGTCCAGAGGTCTGACACCAGCCAGAAAATGTCAAACTCTATTTGAGACAAATTCTTAGTCCCAGCCCTGACTCCCCTTGCCATAGTGACAGGTAGACTGAGCCAGAAGCACCACTATAGGTTAACTGAAATGAACCATAGAAGGAAACCAGACACAAGAATGGCCCCAGTGGTGCTGGAAAGATAAAGACAGTGGAACG
Source organism: Eulemur rufifrons (assembly GCF_041146395.1). Lineage (NCBI taxonomy): Eukaryota > Metazoa > Chordata > Mammalia > Primates > Lemuridae > Eulemur > Eulemur rufifrons. The sequence continues at coordinate 29,077,742 of NC_090987.1, read as the reverse complement.
CTGATGAATTCAGGAGCAGAACATTGTGCCATTGCCCACTGCCTTGCACACTGGTGTCTTCCAAGAGCAAGGACTGAAGTCAATGTTGGGTTCCTGGAGTTTCTCCAGACTTCGAGCTAAATTTTACCTCCAAATTTTAGAGTCTGATTGGTTTTTACCAAAGTGGGAGGGCTATATGGACCTCAGTGGTCCCAGTGACTGTGACATTATGACTTCAATCTTCGGGAAGGGAAACTAGCACAAACTGTGTGCTGCCTTTATGCCGAATATTGTGCCAAGTATTCTCAAATACATGACTTTGTTTGATGGGTTTTACAACAACCCATGACTAGGGATTATTCTGGAGGCTCAAGACACTCACTGAGTACCACACAAATGGCTGCCCAACACCAAACCTGACATGTTTGCCTTGCACCAGTGGACAGATTTTGGATGGAGAAGAATGGAGTGGACTAAATTGATATAGAATAGAGTGGAAAGCACAGGCTGGATTAGAATGGGATTAGAGTGCATTTCCCATTTTCTCTTCTCTCCTCCCCAAGGGTCTGATAAGCTCCTCCCACACTAAAGTGGGACAGCCCAATCAGCAGACCCTCTCCAGAGGATCTGCATTTTAAAGGGAGGTAAGTTGTTTGAAAGGGAAATATCACAATGGTAGGATGGCAGGTGACTAGCAGAGGGCGAGAGGACAGCAAGAAGCTGGGGTGGAGGGTCCTGAGGGCTTGCAAAGCTGCCCTGTGTTTTGAGCCTGCCGGTAAAGCTGTTTGCTCCTGATTATTTCCTTCCGCTGCCAGGCCCACTTCCCTCTGCCCTTTCTGTCGGGCTCCTCTTTCTTGCTTTCTTTTCAGGACTCTGAGTTGCTAGGCAACTCCAGTCTGGAGCTGAGGTTCTCACTGTGGCAAGCAGCTTCCACGCAGGGACAGGGAGTCCCAAGGAGCTGGTGATTACAGGTGTCTGTGCAGAAAGGAAGACAACAGCAGCAACCTCTGCTCATTCCCTCATCGCCTCCCAGAGACAGAGGAAACGAGAGGTCTGGGCAAGGGAAGCAGAGCCTTGCTTAGGCCGTTTGCCAGTTCCCCTTCCTGTTCCGCTCTCTCCTCCCACCAGCAGGACCTCCTTCCGGCTGGCCCCAGAATCCTGGTGCTCTTGGCCTCCCCACGCCCTGACTCAGACCCACCCAGGCCCTCAACCCCTTACCTGGAGCTGTCCTCAGCCATTCGCTCATTAGGGGCATCGTTCCTGCAGGCAGACCTCCATGGCTTACCTGGTTGGGGGAAAGGGGTGCAGGGCCCCTCAGTACCTGGAACCTGAAGAGCTGAGTGCTATTCTTGGCCCAGGGGAAGAGATGTCTACTCATGGTTGGCCTGAGCTTGTCCCTGGGACCCAGACTGGCTGTGGCAGTGCCACGCTGAGTGGAGGGGAGGCTCAGAGCACAGCCTTGGGGACATCTGAGGCTTCGGTCTGGAAATGTAAGCATTTACTGAGTCCTCACCTTGGCCAGCTACCATCCGTGCTTGGTGCTGGGGATTCCACAAGCAAGAAAACATTCAGAGTCTCTGACCTCACAGAGCTAATATTTATGCTGGAGGAGACAGTCAGCAAATAACAATTAGACAAATGATGCGACTTTGGATGGTGTTTTTGACAGTTCCCTTCGGGAGGAAACTGTGCCACTCACAGTTGGAGGGCCCTGGGTTCCCTTCCAGCAGTTCGCGCCCTTGTATCAGGTCCAAGGCCCGGGAGCACCTGAGTGGGGGCTGGCCTCAGAGGACCCCCACGGTGTGGCAGCATCTGGGGTAGGAACGTTGAGGCCTGAGGGGCCGAGGGGTGGGCTGTTGTCCGTACCTGGATAACACCAGCCTCCTGATTGAAAGTTGCGGCTGTCAGTCCAACAGAGCTCTGTAAAGCACATGATCTAGACCTGACCAATCAGAGCTCAACGATTAGTTAAGGAGGAGCACGTGGTCTTAGGTTGGCCAATTGGAGTCCAGCCCTGCACTTTGAGAAGCAGCAGCTTTGCTGCGTGAGGTACCATGCTGCTGGCCTGTGAGACCGGGGCTGCCCTGGGTGGTGTTTGCTATCCTTGAGGAGAATGCAGCCACCCAGAAGAAATCAGAACCAGGGAGACAAGAGAGCCAGCTGGGGCTGAAGCCAAAGCACCTTCTGACTTTTGGGTTTCATAAGCCAATACCTTCTTTTCACACATTACTTATTTATTTATTTTTAATACTTAAGCCAGCTTGCGTGAGTTTTTATTTTTTTGGCTCAGTAGAGCGTTTCTTTATCAATACATCTTCATCACTTTTCCCTTCCCCTGGATCCCAAGCATCCAGGACTGGCCTCCAGACTGAGGAGTCAGAGCTTAGATTAAGCTTCTTACTCAGAGCTCCAGGTTTCAGGCTTGTGGCCACCTTTTTCTTTTTCTTTCTGTCAAAATGTACCTGTCCTGTGTTCTGTCTCTTCATTACCCCGCCCTCTGCCAGTGGCCTTTTGATGCTGTTACATCAGGGCATTGATGAATAAAAATTGCTCCAGGTTTCAGTGATCCTGTGTGGCATTTTTCTATTTGGACTGTAGTCCTTCATGTCAAAATCTATGGAAGTAGATAGGTAACAGTGGAAGTTCGGGCACTGAGGCAGGCCGCTGAAGAGCCGATTGCATAGACTGCGCTTCCCAGTCACTCTGAAGTTCCTTGGCTGGGTGTTCAGTTACTCTGCCTGTGTCCGTGGCTGAGGGCCAACTCTTCTGGCTCACAGCGAAATGTCTGGGCCTCTACCACTGTGAAGAGGTCATGTCCTTCTCATAGAGGGAGGGGAAAGGTTCTAAAGGGAGAGCTTTTTAAAATAGGCATCTGATGAGCCTCTGAGTCCTGGAGTGGCCCTGACTAATCAGTGACCTTTCTGGACTTTGCTCTTCTCCTCTATGGAAAGGAGATGTTTTGTGAGCTGATGCCCACATCCTCCTCCAGTGCTCATGTCTTGGGTGGGGTGCCTGTGACTCTTAGTGGCCTGTGGGCTTCTGTGTTTAAGGGTAAAGTGTCCTCAAGGAGCATGAGGTGTGCTTGATTGCATACTTTTCAGTCCACTCACATCTCACAATTCATTCAAAATTTTCTTGCTCCCTTTGGCTGGTTTCAGGCTTGCTTCGTAACTTATGCTCATTCCACACAGGGCAGTGGATGGGAAGCATAAGGAGTTGAGCCCCAACAGTTAGGACATCTGGGTACCAGCCCTAACATGGCCATTGTCCAGATAGCCAAGACCTTGAAAGAGGTACTCTCCTACTCTGGGTATGGTTTTTTTTTTTTTTAATTTCAGCTTATTATGGGGGTACAAAATTTAAGGTTATAGATATTGCCCATGCCCTCCCCACTCCCCCGAGTCTGAGCTTCAAGCGTGTCCATTCCCTAGACAGTGCACATCGCACTCATCATGTAGGTATACACCCATCCCCGCCCCCCACACCCCATCCCCCCGAGTCACCTGCACCCAAATGTTTATAGCAGCACAATTCACAATTGCAAAGATGTGGAAACAACCCAAATGCCCATCAATTCATGAATGGATTAGTAAAATGTGGTATATGGATACGATGGAGTATTACTCAGCTATAGGAAATAACGGTGATATGGCATCTCTTTGGTTCCCCTGGAGAGAGTTGGAACCCATTCTATTAAGTGAAGTATCCAAAGAATGGAAAAATAAACACCACATGTGCTCACCAGCAAATTGGTTTCCCTGTTTTTTCCTCTGTAAAATAGCAATAACACCGCTTTGGTTTGCTCACACATTTGGTTGTGACTTTGATAGTACACTAAATGAAAATGCAATGAAGAGACAGAGCCTGCAAAAAAATGGCAAGGGAGCTTTCTGCTTTGGGCTTGGAGGAGGCCAAGGAGTAACTTTGTTCCATCTTCTCACATCCGGGTTCATCTGACATGAGCCACATGTACCATCCTGCCCAGGTTTGACCCCGATGAGATTTTAGTCCTGTACTTGAAGTGCACCAGTGGGGAAGCTGGTGACATGTTTGGATCTGTCTCCAAAAAAGGTCTGTGATGACATTGCCAAGGGAACTAGTGACTAGAAGGGTCTGAGGATCACAGTGGAACTGACCATTCAGAACATACAGTCCCAGATTGAGGTGGTACCTTCTGCCTCTCCTCTGATCATCAGAGTCCCCAAAGTACCAGCCAGATACAGGAAAGAAGCAGAAAAAAACCTTAAGCACAGTGGAAATATCACTTTTGATGACATTGTCAACATTGCCCAACAGATGCAGCACCAATCTTTAAAGAGAACTCTCTGGAACCATGAAGGAGCTCCTGGGGACTGCACAGTTTGTGGCTGCAATGTTGATGGCCACCACCTTCATGGCATCATAGATGACATCAACAGTGATGCGGCGGAATGCCCAGCTAGTTAAGAACTACAAAGAAAAATACTTCAGTGAAGAATCATTTGACAACCAGAAAAAAAAAAAAATACCAGGAGAAAGTGTCTAATTTTGGAAATGCACTTAGGAAAATAGTGTTAGTCTTCTGCCACACCCAAGGAAGCAGATGGTGTAAAACTTTTTCTCTAACAAGGGGAAGTGAGATGGGGGCTCAGAGAGGAGAGGATATCAGCTTAGCCTCATACAGCAAGTCTCGGGACTGAAGTGCCGGCTGCTGGCAGAGCAGGAGGCCTTCCTCCTGGAGCCCTGTTGGCTTGCTCTCCCCCTCATTTGCAGGTTAGAGATTTGAGTCAGATATGAGGCAAATGCTTAGGCAAGGAAAAATGTTTCACCAGCTTGCTCCACAGGGAAAGAGAGTCCGTGATATGATATGAAGCCAAAAATAGAGTGTCTCAGGAAAGAACCTACCAACCGATGACGGTCTTGTGGTGGAGGTGTGGGGGCCTCCTCCAGGAAGATGGGGGTTGAAATGAGAACGCGACGTCGCTGCCTCGTCGTACTGCTGAACGCAGATGCTCTGGGCTGGAATTTGGAATCCGTGTCACAAAAAAGGGGTCCCGCTGGAAAGGCTCGTTTAGCGATGCTTTCCTGCTGGGGTCTGTGGAACATCCTGACACAGTCCAGGGCTTGAACAAGGGCCAAGGATTTATCCAGAAACAGCAAGCCTTGTACAAAAGATGATCCTGGATTTAGAACAGATGAAAGGTACTTTGAGGGAGTTCAAAGAACGGGCACATGCTCCCCGATGGCTGCTTGCTGGATATTTTGAGAGACGACTGGGGCACACTTTACCTCCTTGCTTCTCCCAGGGGTCTTTTCCAACACGGTTTCTCTCCATTAGTATATTCCAGAGCTTTAGAGCTTGAAAGTTTTAATATGGAAATTCCTGCAGTTGTGGGAACAGGCCTCTCCCAGTTGGGAGTTGCTAGGGCCATTATTCTGATATGTTAATGGTGAAGATTAATTGGCACTAATGACGGAGGTGATGAAAGTAACGAGGCCATCTTATTTAGGTGATGGGAAGGATGGAGCATGTGGGCTCAGGGTGAGGGTAGGGATATTATGGTGATGGCAATGGCAGGGAGCTCAATTTTAGAAATTTGTTGAGAAATCCCGGGAACTAACCTTAACTTGAACTTCATTTTCTTGTCTGGAAAAGTAGATTATTGGCAGAAAAAAAAATATCCACCTCTGGGAAAGGGGAAAAGGAAATACCTTTCACCTGTGGTCAATTCTATCAAGCCAAATGCTTAGTGTCACTGGCTTTCTGATGGGTTATCTAGTGAGCCCAAAGAAGCTCACATTGACATACAAACTCAGGGTGATATGAGTGGCCACAAAACAAATTGGTGACCTCTAAATGTCAGATTAATACAAAAAGGAGCCAATTGTCCTCATTTGCCTGCTTTGAACAGTGTCTGGAGAGGAGGGATGAGAAAGTCAATCATCAGACTTCTCTTCAGGATCTGAGACGATCCCACTGCCTTTGAAGAGCATTCATGTAAGTAAGGCTGTGCTTGGAATAGGTCCTTCTACTTACCTGTTTCCTCCCTGAGTCACGACGTCCTTGCCTGTCTGAGTCACTGGGTCTAAGTGGTGAGATGACAGCAGTACGCAAAGAAACTTTGAGGTCTAGCTGGCTCCTATGCCTGGCATTGCTGGTCCTCCCAGTGGCAAGGGTTGAGGGTCTCTGAGACCTAGTAAAACAGGGGACCACCACTAGTGCCAGGTAATCCCAATTTTAGTACCAAAATTAGTAAAAAAAAAAAATTATGAACCAAATTTAATCAGGTCCCATCAAGTAAAGAGACAGTGTCAACCAATCTTAGTGCAATTGTGAAACATGAGAAGCTTGATTTCAGAGTTCCTAGATTTCCTTTCTTTTAATTTTGCCTTCTTTCTGGTGTCCTCACTCACGAACCTTGCCTCAGTTGTGCACAATTACCCACTCCAGTCCAGGGACAAACTCCCATGAACACATTTACTCTACACATTTGAACAGAATAGTAATAGTACTGCTGCTGATTCCGTCTCACTGTGAATGTGTGCTCCCTCCCCAGGCGATTTTCTTTTCAACAAAAGAGCCTGGAGAGGAAAACGCCTAACCAGTGAGGGGATCTGAAACGGTGGCTTTGCATAAAGAAGCCCCTTTGCTTTTCAAGCCATATCACATAGGTGGTGCCATGTGCTAGGGCTTTAATAGTGGCTTATTGAGGAGTCTGGCTGTCTGGGGCTATAGTTCTGTAGTTTGCATCCCTATACACTAAGGGTATGAAGATAGCAGTCTTCTTCTAACATGTTGGTTACTAAAGAGTGGTAGTGGCTTCTTCCTGAGTAATGGGCAAGCCCAGAGCAGTCAATTTCGTTACTGGTCCTCTTGTTTTATTAACTCCTCTTTCTTTAGTGAGTAAAATTTTTCTGCATGCTGGGTAGCTGGAGGTGTAATTGAAAGGAATTATGCAGAAGGAAATATAAAGTTCAGAGAATGTATAAAAAGGATTTGCTTTGCTGGTTCTCTTAGGTCAAGAAGTTATTAAGAAGACTTCTTAGCAAGCATAAGTTTGGACTAAGGAATAAAGTGAAGGTTAGAATTCTCATTCATTCATTCATGTATATAATAAATATACATGAATTAGTTTTTATAAAGCCAAGGGATGGAGGACTGAAAGTGGTCCAGAGAGGAGATCTGTGAAGCAGCAAAGAAAAAAAAGAAAGTGTAAATAGGTTCCAGTTATCAATGGCCATGTAACAAATCACCCCAAAACTTAATGACTTAAAATAGAGTAATTATTTTATTGTTACCATCTGTCAAAGTTCAGGGGCTTGAATAGCCTCAGCTAGGCAGTTCTTGTTCAGGGTCTGTCATGTGTTTGCAGACAGATAGTGGGTGGTGTTGGAGTCAGCTCAAGGGCTTTCTCACTTGCATATTGGTGGTGGTTGCTGGCTGTTGACTGGAACTTCAGCTGGGGCTCTTAGCCAGAGAACATCTACATATGGACCCTTCATGTGGCCTGGGCTTCCTCACAGCATGGCAGCTGGGTGCCAAGAAAGAGTATCCCAGTAAACATGGTGGAAGCACTATCCTCTTTTACGTCTTGGCCTCAGAATTGACGTAGCATCACTTTTGCTGTAGACACAGGCCCACTCAGATCCCAGGGCAGGGACCATAGGCCCTGCCTCTTCGTAAGAGGAGGGTCCATGTCAGTGGTAAGAAGAGCATGTGGGATGGGAGAAATTGTTGCAGCTGTCTTGGAAAATACAACCTGCCATGGATAAGGTAGATTCAGATATTAGTGGGAGGAATTAATACTTTCAAACCCAGGATAATTAGACAGCAATACAAAGAAGCATGGGAGATTGTATAACATGGGTAATAATGGCGAAGAGAGTGTGAAGGGTGAGTAGTTCAGTGAGGTCTGGGGGAGTCAGAGCAGACTTGATGGAGGAAGTAGGATCTTGAGCTGACTTTGAAGCCTGGGTAGGGTCCATTTGGTTATGTTTAATTTATATTCATTCCTCCCCACCCCATGAAAAAAGAAACGATAATTATATACCAATATAATTATTGGTAATTCCTCCATACTGAGACAGCTACTTAACATTTTCATGCATATCCTTCCCCAGTTTTACCCCCTGGGAATATATTGGAAATTATAAATTTGGAATCCTACCTAGCATTTTTACCTATATTTTCCTTAACTATTAAATATTCTTCTAAAATACAATCTTGAATGGCTGCATAGCATTCTATCACGTGAATATACTATTTTTACCTTTCAACTTCTTATTGCTGGAAATTTAAGCTGTTCCATTTTTTTTTTCTATTGCAAAAAAGGTGATGAAAATCTTTATGCAGAAATCTTGGTGATCATCTATGATTATTCTCTTAGGATTAAATCCTAAAGGTAGAATTGCTGGTCAAAAGTTATACACATTTGAAAACCCTTTTATGCATCTCATCATAGTGGCTTCTATTAATAGGTTAGGTTGTGTTCACTGCTCATCTCACCAGGCTAAGTTCTCATTTATTTGCAGTTTGCCAGTACTGATTTGCCACAAAGAAAGGTTTTCTGTTTGAGAGAACAAAGTGAGACTTTGGGCTTTACTCTGATTTTATGTAATTATTAGAAATGTAGTGTTTTTCCATGTATTTCTTTATCTGTAAGTTTCTTTTTCCGCAATTTGCTAGTTTAAGTCCATTGCCTATTTTTTGTATTGATAGTCTTCTATGGATTAGTAACAGCCCTTTATAAATTATTAATCTTTTGTTTAGCATATATGGTACAAACATTTTCCCCCCTGATTTGGTGTTTCATTTGCCAGCTATGTATATGGTGTGTTTTCAAATATAGGGACCTTTTTTTAAGCATTTGTGTGGTCAAATGTAGTAATTTCTTTTAGTTGTATATTTTTCTTTTGCTCTTATGCATGAAAGGCCTTACCCATAATAATAACAACAGACAATTTTACCTTGTTTTTCCTTTTTGTTTACACATACACATGCACACAGATACATAAATCATTTAATTCTCCCGTCAACCTGGACTATATCTTAAAATGTGTTCTGAGTGAGGGTCTCCTAAAGATTGTTTTCCAAGTATTTACTTAGATATGGGATTTAGGTGGGTAGAGGGAGAGGTCAGCACTCTGAAAGTAACTTGCACATAAATTCAGCATGAGGACGACAGAAGGGTCACCATGGGGTGGGGTGGCAGGGCTGCAGGACACCTGTACCTGCATTCTGGAGGGCATGGGGTGCCAGGCCAAGGGAGGTGCCTTGTAGGCACTGAGGACCATTCTAGGTCTGGGTGTAGGGAAATGATTTTTCCTCTTCCTTGATGGCCCTTGAAGGCTTGCTAGGAGCCAGGTACTCTGGTAAATATAGATAATATTTCATTTAATTCTCACCACTGCCTACCAGGGCGGTGCTATCATTATCCTCATTTTACAGATGAGACGATTGAGGCTTAGTAAGCGGTAGAGCTGGGACTGAGTCCAAATCTGTCTGTGTCCGAAGCTCTGTGTTCAACCTCTATGCGTATTCATTTCTAATTATGATTGAATAAGAGTTTCAGAAAGTTAATCCAGCGTCACTGTGCAGATTAGAAGAAGGAGGGAGTAATTGGGGCCAGGGAGTTTCTTAAATACCGGAAGACACAGGGATGAGTGCCTGTACTAAGGCGTGGGTGGAGATTGGAGGAAGAGGAGGAGGAGGAGGAGGAGGAGGGGGAGGAGGGGGAGGAGAGGTGAGGAGCAAGCAATGGCAGAGAAGATGAGGGAAGCTCGACCGGCTCAACGTTCCTTCATTTTTGTCCATCACTCTAAATATTTGATGCCCCTTTTAGGCCTTGCCTGTGGTCTTCATCATCTGATCTTAGCAGCTAATCTTTGAAAAACAGAATTTTCCACAAGCCAGACATTCTTGTGCAGAAATTGAGAACAGTACTCAGGTTTTTTTTTCATCCATTCAGATCCTTGAAGGAAACCAGTGTGATTAAGGGATTTTTTTTCAGTGGATGGAGCTCTGTCTTCGTCCATCAATAAACATTAATCAAGTGTACAGTGGGCACACACGTGTTGCACCCTGGGCTGTGAGAGACCCAAAGACACATCAAAACACAGCCCTGCCCTCACAGAGATAAAAGTTGAGCAAAGAAGTAACCTGCACACGCATAAATATCACACAAAATGGAAAGTGCCAACTCTCCCCGAAGAGGCACAGGTAATGTTTATGGGAGGTCAGAGAAGAGAGAATTATTCCTGTCGGGAGGGCCAGGAGCAGATGGAATCACGAACTAATAACTAGTTTCTAAGTCAGGATCGTGCTGGGCCTGCTATGAGGGACAGATAAGAATCCTGTGTAATGAGAACTTTCATTCTTTGTTTGCAAGCCCTGTGACCTGCCCTCCTGCAGGCATGGGTGACGCCTCTGGCATTTGTCCCTCCTTTCCCCGGCCCCTGAGGTGGTTCACTCTTCAATCACAACCGTGTCGTGCTGTAATTACAGTAATAGAGCAAGCGCAGTTGTTTTCTTTCTTTATGCATCTGAGATGTTCTAACAAAGAGGACAAAAGCAGATGAATAAGAAATAAACTGCAGCTCAGTGCACAGAACATGCATCTTTATCAAAAGAATTACAGAACGGATGCTGCTTTTATTCTCCACCCAGGCACGAACTGAAGTCCTAAGTCTATTGCATAGTCTTCCTTAATAACTCAAGCTGCATAGACTGTCCACAGCTCTCATGTTTATAGCCCCAATTTGGCCCTGTGGTTCTTGGTAGCTGAGCAATTGTAAGTAGGCTTAGGTCTGTGAGAGCATCCCAGAAAATATCTTTGAGGCTCTCTGCCCCAACCAGATAGGTCCATTAAGAGGAAGGACCTGGCTGCCTAGGAGCCCCATGGGTTTGAGTCCCAGCCCTGTGAATTCCCAGCTGTCAATTTCAGGCTGTTTGACCTTGGAGAAGTTACCGAATTTCTCTAAGTGCCAGTTCATTAATCTGTGAAAAAGGGATGAAAAATAGTACTCACTTACCAGGGATGTTATGAGGATTACACGAGGTTGTGGAGTAAGCATTTGATATATGAGTGGGATTAATGCAGAATGAGGAGAAGGAACAGATAAGAATCCTGTGTAATGAGACAGGTTCATAGGTCTTGGTTGGATGCAGCCAGTGTATGTCATTGAGCTTTAATAGTGCAGGGCTATTTCCCTTTGGGTTGGAAGTCATCATTCCATAATTGCTCTACCAGAGTGCTTGGAATGGGTCTTTCCGATCTTGTTACAGGGTAAGTAGATCCTGATGAATATGTTCTTTGCATTACTGTTCGAAACCTTTTCTGAGAATCTGATGAGTGCCTCAGGTTTGGGAACTATAAGTCTGAAACTCTATAAACTGGTGAACATTCTTTTTTCACTGGTATGTAAACCAATTGAGCACATGGCCCACTGTGTTGTTTACTTGTCTGCACCCTTTACTAGACAGAGAGCCCCATGAGAGGGGGAATGGGTCATCCATTTTATGTGCCTCTCCATTCCCAGGACATAGCATTAAACCTGGCGCATGGTGGATATTCGCTGAATATTTGTTGAATGGGTGGTTTGATGCTTTATCTCTACCCAGGGATTGGTGCCAAACACCTTGTTGGGTCCTTGATTTTTTTTAACCTAAACACCACCACCACAACCTTATGAATTAGGTATTCTCATTTTCAATTTATTAATAGCAAAACACAGATTCAGAAGCCTTAACCAGCTCCCCCAAGGTTAATAAATTACCTGCTCCCTTTCTGCACCCGTTGCATCCTTTCCTCCTTTAATACTCTGGATCTCATTTTGTGTACGCCAAGTATTAACCATAAGGCACCAGGCAAACCGCAAAGTCTTATAAAGAGTCACATGTGCTTACAATAAGAACTGCCTTGCTGTCTTGGGAGTGTTTTAATATTTTCTAGATATTCACAATCCTGAAAAACAAGTGACTCATCATGATGTTGTTTTGATGAAGCCTGGAAATGGCGTGTCTATTTTTAATGTGGAGCAGCAGTAACTAATAATATTAGGTTCTCTTACCCTACCCCGAGAGGAGAGGGAAGTGAAAGGTCACAGGGGTTGAGGAGTATCCATAAGGAGGAGGGTGGCACTTCCACAGCACGCAGGGTAGAAAGTGTCCGGTCATCTCAAACACCTTGCCCTGAAGCTGTATGCTCCAAGCCACATCTGGGTCTACCTCCTTGGAAACTTTATGACAATTATCACCAGCACTATCTACTTTGTGATTGTTCTCAGCTTCATCTGGCCACATCTTTCTCTAGCTACACTCACTGTGTTTTCTCCTTTTCTGTTACATTTCTATTTCTACATCTCGGGTTCTATCTCAGCATTTGCAGCAACTTTTAAGTTACTGGCACAACGTGGTACTCAACTTTTTATTTTTAATGTTTTGAAAGTATGAATGAACAAACAACTGTATGATTAAATAAGTATATCTCGAGAAGAATTCAGAATGTGTCCAAGCAATGTGTGGCACAGAGAGCCAAGAAGGCAAGGAGGGGGTTGATACTGTCGCCTAGGGATTAGTGTATAAGTTCTGGGGCCAGAAAGGCTGAGTTGGAACCTGGCTTCACTGCTAAACAGCTGTGAGATTGTACTTGGATCACTTACCTTTGCTGAGCCTCATTTTCTCCATCTTTAAAATGGGAGCAATGGGAATGCCTCTACCACTTCACCTTTGCCGTGCAATAACCCACACCAAAGCTCAGTGGATTAACGTGACCGTTTTTACTGCTCTTGTGGCGGGAGGTTGATGAGGACATCTGGTCCAGTCTGGGTTTTGCTGGGGTGGCTCTTCTCCACACATCTCTTGTGTCTTTCCTGCAGCAGTGGGCCAGCCAGGGCTTATTCTTCTCAGGGCTTGGCAGAAGTGCAAAAGAAGGCAAGAGGAGACATGCAAGACCTCTTAGGGCCTAGATTTGAAACTTGATGTTGTCATTTCTACTCATATATCATTGGCCAGAACAAGTCACGTGGCCACACCCAGAGTAAAGGGGAGAGGAGGTACACCCTGTTCGCCATAAGGGTGCCCCAAGTGTGTAAGTATGGGTGCTGCCGGTGAGATGGGGGTAAAATATTGCATCTCCTGATGCATTTTACTATACTGTCTTACTGAACTATTAGAAAAACCAAAGAAGTAGTTCTTGTTAAGAGTTTAGTATGGCATCTGGTATATTGTGAGGACTTTATATGTGATTGATAGTTTATATATCTTGTAAACAATCCACAAATTATAGCTACTGTAGCTGTCATTATAATTGTTATTGTCAGAAACACAGACACTTGTTATCCCAAAGAGCAGGACTCACAGAGACCTTAGCTGGGAGAAGTGGATGAAATGGACTGTGTTTGGGTGGTAAAAGGGAAGTTTATTCATTTAGCAAATATGTTTTGGGCCTCTATGTGCCAGGCACTGCCTTAGGTACTGGGCATATATTTGAGAACAAAACAAAGATTCCTTTCACCTGCACCTATGAACAAGAACTGTTCTCATCATGCTCCCTAGTGACGTCCACATCATTGTACCCACTTGCCAATTCCCAGGCTTCATCACACTTGACCCACCAGCAGCTTATATTCCAGCAAGGGAGGATATAAATGTAAAACATAAAAATAAGTAAATGATAGAGTATGTTGCTATGTGCTATGAAAGAATGCAGAGGAAAGTAAGGAGATTGGGTACGGTGGCTATAGGTGCAGGCAGGTGGCAGGATTATACAGGGTGCGTGGGTGGGCTCCTTGCAAGGTGGTGGCAGAGCCTCGAAAGGAGGTGAGGGGGTGTGCCAAGCAGACATTGGGGGAAGAACATTCTAGCCAGGGAAACTCCAGAACAAAGGTCCTAAAGCAGGGGTGCAGCCAGGAGGATGGTGTCACTGGAGCTGGTGGGTGAGGGGAAGGGCAACAGGAGTTGAGTCAGAGAGGTCGTGGGGAGGGAGTGCATTGTGGGCCATGGCGAGGGTGTCAGTTTACTCTTGGTGGAGTGGGGAGCCACTGGGAGGTTTTGAACAGACACGTGGCATGATTCTTATATCAAATGACAAGAAACTCAGGTTTGAAAGCATCACCATGGCCTCCAAGAGGCAAGGGAGGCTGTGGGAGCATTCCAGAAAGGAGGTGAGAGTCGATGGGGCTGAGGAGGGTGACAGTGAGATGGGAAGTGCTTGGATTTGGATGCGTTTTCAAGCTAGAGCCAACAGAATCTGCTGGCAGATTAGATATGGTGTGTGACAAAAAAAGAGGTGTTGTGGATGACTCCAGGGTTTTTGGCTGAGTGGGAAAAATTGTGGGTGAAGTAGGATTGGGGTGGGGAAGAACAAGGGGTTCGGTTTTGGACATGTGGAGCTTGAGAGGGCCAGGTGGAGCTTTAGCCACCCAAGTGGACATCATCACCTGGGCAGTTGGAGATACACGTCCTGGACTCCGGCAAAATCCAGGCGGGAGAGATGAATTCGGGATTCATGAGCCTGCAGCAGTATTTGAAGTATATGATGCTGGTCCTATCAGCAAGGGGGTGAGTATTGGTAGAAAGAGGACCAGAGAGCAGCCTGGGAGCACTAGCCATTGAGAGAGAGTGTGTGGAGTCCTGGGAGGTGGACAGTGTCATCAGATGCTGCGAGTGGGTCAAGTGTGAGGAGGACTGGGAATTGACAGGTGGGTACAGCGATGTGGACGTCACTAGGGAGCATGCTGAGAACAGTTTTTGTTCAGAGGTGCAGGTGAAAGGTGGACGGGCGTGGGTTTAAGAGAGAAAGGGAAGAGAGGAACTTGAGAGAGTGTAGATGACCCTGTGAAGAGGTCTCTTGCAAAGGGGAGCAAAGCAGTGGGTCAGTAGTAAGAGAAGTGGGGTCACGAGAGTTCTATGTAACAGCAAGATTAATGGCACACCTGTGCTGGTGGTCATAAGCCAGTAAGAATGAAAAACAGATAGTGCAGGAGAGAAAAGGATAAAGCCCTTTTCCTGATATGGAAACTAGCAAAGAACTGGCCACACTTTTCCAGCTTTTACCCCTGATCTTCCTGACCCCAACAGTGAGGGAATTCATCACACTATTACAATTCTCTCCTACCCCATGATTGCATCCAGTCACAGTGGTGGTCCTAGTCCCGATATTAGCATTAGTGTCTCCTCTGCCATCGTCTATTGGCTCTCCACACAGGGCTCCATAGGTCTGGACACTTCTTATTTGCTAAATATGGACCCTGAGCCATTTCCCATGCTTGCCTGTTGCACAGATAGGACCGAGAGAAGCAGAATCGGCTCCCTGACCTTGGTCCTGGAGGCAATATAGACAGACACCACTTTAAAACACAAGGTGCTATTGAGACACACAGGGGCAACCATGGGAGGATGGCTAAGTTGGGTTGACAACTTTGGGGATTTTAATGAGAAATGGGTTAGGTGAGGAGTGCCCTGCTCACAAGTAAGTTCTGGGCAGTGGTGCTGGGGGGTGGGGTCTTCAGAGTCTGTGGTTTCCCACTAAGGATCTTACTAAAAAAACTTTACTGAACTGGCATCCAAATCCCACCCTATGGCCCTCCCTTCCTGCCCTGTGTTTGGAGCTGTTCTCTACATCCTGGATGCAGTTTCTGCCACAGCCCCATGTGGGTTCTGGCCTTTCTGAAGCCAAGTACGGTGCCTCTCCTCTGCCCCAGTGCACTAAGCGCTTGTCTGCAGCAGGACAGCAGGTGGGTTTACACTTGGCAGGTCACTGATGGGGCATGATGAGCGCTGGCAGGAGCAAAGCCTGTGAGCTAGGAGAGGTTTCGGCCCCATATTCAAGTTAGCTGGAAAAAGGGCAGAGTAGGTCTGATGGGGTGATTTCTTCCCACCCTTCGATATCAGATATACAGTATGGAGGCTGCAGTCTGATCTTCCTGATCTACTGATGTGCTGGGGCTCTGTCTTCTCTCCTCTGCCCAGTCTGTCCACACCTGGAGCCCAGTGGTCAGCCTCCCTGGGAGGTGGTGAGCTCTCCTTTGTTGCAGACAGTCTACTGGCAGCTGGGAATTATCAGTCAGAGACGTGGATGGGCATCCTTCATTGCTGTAGGTTTTCTCTGAGGTGTGTTGGTTTTCTATGACGCTCCAGCCCTGCCCAGATGGGTGAGTGACGGTTCCCTGTGCTCCTCATCGTCAGCACCCCTGCACTCTTACCTTGTCATCCTGCTGCTTCGCTCTCTTGACTCCTGAGTTCCAGGCTACAGGCTACCATTGCCTCAGTTCAGGCCCAGGGAACAGGGGAGGGGTACACGGTACAGTGTCAGGAACAAATCAAACAGAAGCCATTTTCAACCACTTTCATGTGCAAGAAGAAGTCTGTGTTCTAATGACCAAGCTGATCCTAGGTGTCGCATGAATGAGGGGCTACCAGTGGGTGCTTGTCTGTGGGTCTCTGAGATGGATCACCTTTTCTCTTCATCTCTCCTTTCCAACATCATCTGTCAATGTTGCTGGGTGCCCACATTCCCATGGCCATAAAAACAGAAGACTGAGATCATCGTTAAATTGCACACACCCAAGAAAGACATTCAGATTTATATTTTATTATTAATATTAGATATCACTCCTGAGTGTGACTAAATATGTCAGGGTCCTGAGGGTGGTCCTATGGAGGGGAGGGATCCTGAGATGCTGTGTGGTCCTGCTACAGGAGGGAAGAAGCAAGAGGAAGAGCAGAGACCCAAAAGTAGTGATTAGGGTACCCTGAAAAGAAATGTTTCCTTCTCCACCATTCCATGGAGGCCAAGTTTCATACACCTGTTGCTCTCAGAGTCTTTAACCCTCCTCACACAGCGACTCCAAAAAGGCCTTCAGACTCTAAATGACACCCTCATCAATAAGCTTGCATTGCAAATCCACATTTTGACAACACATTTCCCAAATTTAGTCCCCTAATCCACTCCCAGAATATATTATGCTTTGCACCCAACAGATGGATTAAAAGCTTAAATCTTCTGCTTGTTAGGAAACCAACCAGAAACCAAAAATACAAACACATACACCCCTGCAGGTGTGAGTTCAATGGCAGGGGTGAGGGGAGAAGCGTAAGGACTCGATGGTGTTCACTTTGGGGAGGAGAGAACCCCGGCAGGGAATGTGGGGTGTTCAGGGCATCCTCTGGGCTCTCAGTGGGGTGAGGATAAATCAGCTGCTTCCTATAAATCCTTCTCGGATCTCTTGATTTAGGCCTCGATGTATCATGCAGGTGTGTAGGTCTGAAGCACAGGTCAGAATCCCTTGTGTGGGTGCTGTCAGGGGAACTCTGTCAAGCTCTGTCCTACAAAAAGTGACATGCCTGTCCAGGAGACAGAGGGCTGAGTAGGGGGACTGAGCCCACAACCCACCTCCAGGGCCACATTGGGGACCAGATGTCTGCCTCCAGTCCAGGGCCTGCTCCTCTCTGATAGCGTCTCTTGGAGCCTTGGGGGCTTTGAGGGTTTCCCTCTCTCCAGTTTTTGGGGGTTCCAGGTTTTCATCATGTCAGAGACCACATCTCATCTCCCCTCTGTGCCTAAAGTCTGCTGAAATCTGTGCAAATAAATGCGTTATTTTGAAGGCAGCTGGCGGGGGGGGGAGGCGGTGCAAGTGGAAAGAGGGGGTACCAGGGGCCCTTATGGGGGATCCAAGGGAACGACCCAGGAACCAGGTTCATTGGCTCTGGGTGTCCCTGAGAAATTTTAGAATCCCTTCCCCATCATCTTGTTTTCTCCTCATCATTGAAAAATTGCTCAGAATGCAAATAAAAACAAGGTGTTCTAATTAAACAGATTTGTTTACATGTTATGGCACAAAAAACTAATTCAATCTGATATACTGTACATTCCTGCTGTACTTTTTCTCCTTCTCTTTATATAAAACTGCCCATTTTTAAATAGTATTGTATTTAAGCATTTTAAAGAGTGTCCTTGATTAAAAGAAAGCGAGCAATTTTCTACTTCCCGCATGCCATCCCTTATCTGGGGATGCTGGAGCCGAAGCCAGCCTGCCAGCACTCCAGAGTTCTCCAGAGGGACGTGGGTTTGGGGTAAGAAGTCTGGCTAGTTTCTGGCCACTCTTAGATTTTCAGAGCTCAGAATACCCTGGCAGTGTCTGGGGAGCAGGGACTGCCTCTGATTCCCAAACCCCCTGTGCCTTAGGCAGTTCTGTGGGCGTGTGTGTCAGTATTTGTGATGTGAATTGTGAACTGGGGGGGTGAGCAACTCTGTGTCCTCAACATTCTAGACACATGCCTTGTTCTTGCTGACCTCTTTGCCTTCATCCAAACTGTTCCCTTCACCTGGGACCCTTCCTCCACCCACTCATCCTATGGAAAGCCTACACTTCGAGCTGCATGGTTGGTTCAGATCTACCATTCCCTTGGCCTTTGCTTTCAGTGCTTCATTTCTTCCATTTAGGACTAGCCCTGTGCTATTCAGCCTGCTCTTTAGTGGTTCTACTTGGTGAATGCCTTTCGACACAGTCTTGTCCTCCAGCTGGGCTGTGGCTTCTTTTCCTGTCTTTCAACAGCACCTGGTGTCGTTCTGGAGGGACACAGGTCATCAGTAAGGACATCCTGGTGATGGGTTTATTGAGGGTACCCATTTTAGAATTCCCTCTTCCCTCCCTTCCTCCTTCCCTCCCTGCCTACCTCCTTTCCTTCCATTCTTTGTTTGTTCATGAGTATTTAACAGGCATATCAGCCTAAGGTCCCGTGGTGACAAACCTGAATGAGGCGGATTTCTCCACGCTGTTACATTGCTGGTGGAGAGCATCAGCCTAACTGAGTGCAAATTTGGGGCTTGGAGGGAGGAAGCCCTTGGATCGGAGGTGGGGGTGTCAGGCCCGCCAGCTGTCATCCTCTGCTGTGGTTTGGAGGCTTTGCTCTTTTGCGTGGCTCTTTCCTTGCTCTTTTCTGCCCTGCTGCACCCCCACGTCTGGAGGCTCTGCCTCCGATAATCCCTATATATATGTCCTGGGCTAGTGCACAAGATAATTCCAGGAGAAAAGCCAGGAATTAGGCTCTCCTTGAAGGAAATGTGGCTCTCCCAGACCTCACTGGCTACATCTATAGAGTGGGACGGTGATTTCAAAGATAAGGGTCAGGAAGAAGAAAATGTATGAAAGACACCAAACATGTTCTCCCAGCTCACTTACAATAGCTCTCTGTGCATACAGATCTAGGGAGGATTCTCTTGATGGAGCGCAGATGCTCATACTTGTGCATTTAATGTTTAGGTGGACATATTTCTTAAAAAATGATTCATTGAGTTTCTGCTATGTGCTGGCCACCATGCTGATGATCTAACCTGTAATTCAAGAACTGAACATTTGGCCCAACCTTAAGTCTCACTACTTCCCCTGTTAAGCCCATTCAGCCTCACTAGGCCAGGTGTCTCACCACTGCCACCTTCCACTGCTGTCATTCACACCTTCACCTTGACTCCAGACACAGGCTCCTGAATGAGATGATTTCCTCCCCCCACCTACTCAGATCCCACCTACAAGTCAGAGTCCCGCATGTTGCATATCTCCTGTGGCCCTCCAGATCCACTCCCCACCTGCCCTCTGCCCTCTGCCTTGTGAGACACCCTGTGTGGATTACATCAACCTTGGGATTCTGGCTGGTTGGGCCAATAAGGAGAGATTTGAGTGGGGTTAAAGTATTTTACCTCCTCCTGCCCTTCAGTGGGGTCACCTCCGCCCGCCACTGTAAGGTCCCTGGCCACTGCATGGTCTGTTCTACACAACTCTCTCTTCCTTTCAGCGTCAGTAACCCCTCCCTCCCCTCCTGAGGCTGGTCACAGCTCCACTGCTGGTACCCACACTGGGTTGCCACACTGGCTCTTCTCCTTCCTCTTCACCCTGCTCCATTGTAATAAGCTCTCTGCAAAGAAACTCTCCTAATTTGAATGTTGCATGTTTTCCTGGAGCGACCCTGACATATGACCTCCATATCCATCCTCCCGGGTGTTATCCTTTCTTCTTGTTTTGGAACTTCTGTAGGCCTCCTTAAACTTGACACACAATCTATTAATGTTTTCTGAATTGATTTAAAAAATAATTATAATGCTTATATTTCCCCTGTCTCTCCTGCTAGGTCATGACCTCTTTAGAAGAAATGCTGGATGTTTTTCTTTTTCTTTCTATCTCTTATCTTTTCTAGGACTGGGCAGAAAGTGGTTGCTCAAACAAGTGTCTGTGTTTGGACAGATGAATTATTGCATTAGCAAAGGCAGAGTGGAATGGCATGGGCTTCAAGTTCAATTTCAAGTGGAGCCATAGGGTTCAAAGCTGGCCTTCTCTGTTCAGGGGGCCATGCCACCTTGGCCGAATCGTCACTCTTTCTTTTTTTTTTTTTTTTTTTTTTTTTTTGAGACAGAGTCTCACTCTGTTGCCCAGGCTAGAGTGAGTGCCGTGGCGTCAGCCTAGCTCACAGCAACCTCAAACTCCTGAGCTCAAGTGATCCTCCTGTCTCAGCCTCCCGAGTAGCTGGGACTACAGGCATGCGCCACCATGCCCGGCTAATTTTTTCTATATATATATTTTTAGCTGTCCATATAATTTCTTTCTATTTTTAGTAGAGATGGGGTCTCACTCTTGCTCAGGCTGGTCTCGAACTCCTGAGCTCAAACGATCCGCCCACCTCGGCCTCCCAGAGTGCTAGGATTACAGGCGTGAGCCACCGCGCCCGGCCCGAATCGTCACTCTTTCTAAATCTCAGATTCTTCACTTGCAAACTTTGTGTGTTAATATAAGTTATTGTACCTCTCCATATTTTATTTTCATTTTAAGAAAATTATAGTTATAGTAGTAGTTTTTGGAGGATTTACTAAAATCTGATTTGAGAAAGCTTCTTACTCTATTCATATAAGTTAAATCTAGAGATACAGTCTGAGGCCAAATATTGAAAACTTGTAAGTCAATTCAAAAATATGAAAACTAGTATATTCAAGTGCTGCATAATGACTTTTTGGTCAATGACAAACCTCACATGTAACAGTGGCCCTATAAGATTATAATGGAGCTGAAAAATTCCTAGGAACGTTGTAGGGCAACAGATTACAGGTTTCTGGTGATGCCGGTATAAACTGCCAGTGTATAAAAGTATAGCACTTTCAATTATGTATAGTACATAATATTTGATAATGATAATAAATGACTATGTTGCTGGTTTATGTATTTATTATACTATACTGTTAATTGTTATTTTAGAGTCTACTTCTTCTACTTATAAAATAAAAGATAACTGTAAAACAGCCTCAGGCAGGTCCTTCAGGAGGTATTCCAGAAGAAGGCATTGTTGTCATAGGAGATGACAGTTCTGTGTGTTTTATTGCCCTGAAGACCTTCCAGTGGGACAAGATGTGGAGGTGGGAGACGGTAATATTGATGGTCCTGACCCTGCATAGGCTTAGGCCAGTCTATGCGTTTGTGTCTGAGTTTTTAACAAAAAACTTTGAAAGTGAAAAAAAATTTAAATAGAAAAAATCTTATAAAATAGGGATGTAAAATATTTTTGTGTAGCTGTACCATGTGTTTGTGTTTTAAGCTAAGTGTCAATACAAAAGACTTAAAAGTTGTAAAAAACTTTATAAAGTAAAATGATTTATTACCGAAGAAAGAAATTGTTTTTATAAATTCAGTGTAGCCTAGGTGTACAGTCTTTACAAGGTCTATAGCAGTGTACAGTGGCATCGAGACCTTCATGTTCACTCACTACTCACTCACCGACTCACCCAGAGCAATTTCCAGTCTTGCAAGCTCCATTCATAGTAAGTCCCTTATACAGGTGTACTGTTTTTTTTTTTTTTTGTTAAAATCTTTTATACCATATTTTCACAGTACTTCTTCTCTGGTTAGCTATGTTTAGATACACAAATACCATTGTGATACAGTTGCCTACAGTATTCAGTGCAGTAACATGCTGTACAGGTTTTGTAGCCTCAGAGCAGTAAGCTCTACCATATAGCCTCGGTGTGTGGTAGGCTATACCATCCAGGTTTGTGTAAGGACACTC
The DNA here is from genome assembly GCF_041146395.1 of Eulemur rufifrons. Lineage (NCBI taxonomy): Eukaryota > Metazoa > Chordata > Mammalia > Primates > Lemuridae > Eulemur > Eulemur rufifrons. The sequence goes on along the minus strand of NC_090987.1, from coordinate 29,055,739 downwards.
TGTGATGTTTGCACATTGATGAAATTGCCTACTGACACATTTCTCAGAATCTATTCCTTTCATTAATTGATGTGTAAGTGTTGTCTTAGTCCTTTTGTGTTGCTATAAAGGAATACCTGAGGCTGGTTAATTTACAAAGAACAGAGGTTTAGTTTGCTCACGGTTCTGCAGGCTGCACAAAAAGCATGGCACCAGCATCTGCAGGCTGTTTCCACTCGTGCTGCTCCATGGAAGCTGGGCAGGGTTAAGCTCCTCTGAGGCATGCTCACAAGCTGAATGCTATTCTCACAGGACAGAAATTAGAATGAAGGAGATGTGTTTTGGGTTCTCCAACTGAGGGAAGAAGAAAGGATAAAGGTGGGAAGACACATTAACTCATCACACAGTGATCTATTATACCCAATTGCCCAAACGGCATGGTGACTAAGCTTTTAACCCTGGCACTAGACTGCTCTCATTCTAATATTACCAGCTAGTTCTGGTTATCCATTGCACAAAACCTTAAGGAATAATGGTTCTGTGGATTGACTGGGCTCAGCTGGGCAATTCTTGGTTGGGGTCTTTTTTGTGGTTATAGTCACATGGTGGCTTACATTGGAGTCAACTGGAGGATCAACTGATCTTTTGTCCAGGATGGAGTCTTTACTCACATATCTGGTATCTTGGTGGGGATGGCTAGAATTGCTGAGGACTGTTCAGGTATCTTTATTTATTTATATAGCCTCCGCATGTGGCTAGCTTGGGCTTCCTCACAGCATGTCAGTCTCAGGGTAGTTGGGCTTCTTACATAGTGGCTGGTTTCACCCAGAGCAGGTGTTCTAAGAGGCCTTGGGCAGATAGGGTAAGGCTTCTTATGATCTAGCCACAGAAGTCACAGAGCACCAATTCTGCAGTATTTTTGTTGATTAAAAGCTAGCCATAGAACCAGCCTGGGTTTAAGAGGAGGTGTCCACACAGTGGTATGAATACTAGGTGGTATGGTTCATTGTGGGGTCATCTTTGAAGACCAGTTTGCATACATCTTACTTATCAGCTGTGTGGATGTAGACAAGCTATAGAACATGCAATGTCTTAGTTTTTTTTTTGACCTGCAGAATGGGAAAAGATGTTATAGTGGCTACTTCCAAGTGTTGCTTGGTTGTAACAGAAACCTAAGGGTTATGGGTTTCCCACACTGATCGCACAACTAAGGGTTCAACCACAGTTGGCATTTATTAGTTACACATTGCCTTGATCCAGCACTTGAATTTTTCCTGAGCATTTTAATGTGTATGTGCCTTGTCTCCCCAGCCAGGCTGGAAGCTCCTTCAGGTTAAGGACTATCCTATACTTCTCTCTTTAAATTTCCTTCAGTTGCCCTCAATAAATGTCTGCTGAAAGAAACTGAGAAGGAAAAAGAGATAAGGGAGCTGGGGACCATGCAGACAAGCTTGGACACCTTTGTAATTTTCTCTGGGCTCAGCGTAGCACCCAAGCTCCAGGAGATCTGACCTTTGCCTTTTCTGGAAAAAACTAATAAGTTATCCTAGATTGCAAGGTGGGCATTATTAATCTAGTTAATAGATTGCGCTGTTTTTATGAGGGCTTTAGCCCATTAATTGTTTCCATGCAAATGGATGCCGTTAATTACAAATTAATCTTATCTTTTCGTTAAGGCAGGGCCATCAGGACCTCCACTTGGCAATGCTTGTTGGCACTTGATATGAATCAATGCTTATACTTGAAAGTAATAAAACTGCATTTCTTTAAAGATAGTTAATAAATCAGATCTTCATTAATGCAGATAGGCCAGACCCCCTACTTGTCTAATTTAATGAGGTTCTAATTCATTACCGTGATTCATGTGTCCTCCTGGGGATGGTGGCCAGCAGGGCAGGGCACATAGTAGGCAGTTAATAAATCCTGTATTTTCTGGGTTTTTCCACAGTGAAGAGGTACTCCAGTAGCCTTTAGGTCCTCACCAGCCTTACTGCCATTTTCCAGGTGGCCAACAGGACCCCAAAAAGGAAATACCACCCTCCAGTGAAAGCCGTTGCTTTTATGTCATATCTATGTTAGAAGCGCAAGGATGGTCCATTGGGAATACAAGAGTGAGGCATCAGAGGCCCTGTTTGGGCCGGGGTGATGGCTCCTTTAGCTGGTGCTTGGACTCTGCAGCTGAGGCAGAGTCAGATAGGGACTGTCTGTCCTCCCTGGACCACCTACCCACACATGATGAATGAACAAATGAGCAATTGGGCCCTAATTTTTCCCCGGGGCCCATTAGCAATCCATGTCCCAGTGATACCTCTAAGCTGTCCCTCAGCCTGTTTCTCTCCCCTGGCAGATTTCCATTTACAGGAACGATAGTTCCTCCTCTTCATATTTCCTTCCTCCACCTATGCCGTTTTGCAGCTACTGGGGTCTCAGGGGCCAAGCCCCAGCTTCCTGTTTGCAGAACAGGTGCAGGCCAGCAAAGCCCTGCCCTTTCCAACCTGCCCACCTGCCTGGAGCTCCAGGAGCGCGTCCAGAAGCACCAGCAAAATGTGGGGTGGGGTGTGTGAGGGTGGTGGAGGCGGGAGAGGAAACATGGCTTCTGCTTCAGACTTGGGGAGCCGGCAGTGTGATGAAATGCTTCCCTCCGTGCCTCCGAATTCATTTCTCCAAAGTTCCACTGTGCACAGAACCATTTGTTTCCACATTGTTTTTATTAAACAAGAAAGGCGAGCTTTATTACTGCGCAAATGAAAGCAGCCGGCAAAGACAGATACTTCCCAGATTCTTATTAATCTCCAAGAGTTATGGGGCCTCTGAAGTCCCAAAGAAATTAACATACTCCACAGAATTTTCTCAGCAAGTCACCCAGGTGCCACCCCTCCCCTGTGGGCAGTGATAACTGCCCTGCCCCAGGCAGCTCCGGGATGGGGGGTTCCTGAGCCCCGTCAGGGGCTCTCATCCTGTCACCCTCTTATCTGACCCTGCCCTCTCAGGGGTTGCATGTAGGCTAACCTCACACTTCAATGCACAATCATGGATTTATTTGTACACCTATTCTAGGCATTGTCTGAAAATGGGGATTTAGGTGTCGTTCAATTCACTTCCATATACAATTAAATATGTATGGATTATTTACAATTGTAGTGTGGGAGAGTCTTGGCATCTGTGAGATTGTATCCTGAGGCCTTTGTGGATCTCAAATGCATGAAAAACACAGTTGTGTGTAATTCCCTCTCTCTGCAAATGCAATATAGTGATCACTCACTCATTCTACAGATATTTTCTCAGTTCCCTCCATGCACCGGGCACAGTAGTCTCTGCCCGCAGAGAATCCTGGGTGTAATGGGGAGGCCAGAGAGAGATGGGAGAGTTTGAATGAAGGAACAACAGGATATGTCTTAAAATTTTCAAGGATCATATCAGCTGCTGTGTTAAAAATAGTCCATTGGGGACAAAGCAGAAGCAAGCTGCTGAGTTATGAGGGAGGATATTGCAACAGCCCAAGGAGGATGAGATAGACTAGGGTGGGCAGGAGGTGGCAACTGGAAAAATTCAATACATGTTATGAAGGTATAGAGACACAAATAGGACCCGACATTGCACCTTCTGATTCCTAACAAGAGGTGCAGTGCCTACCCACGGGGGAGAACGGCTGCAGTCGGGATGGTCAGATGCTGGGCAGTCAGCTAGGCTCACTCACTAGGCTCCCTGCTCAGCTGGCTGTATTGGCCCCCAAATGCAAATCAGACCCCAGCAAAAGGGTGACATAACTGTTATGGCATAAGATTTTGGGGTCTCTCTCTTGTAAATAGTCAAAGATGGAGTGATAGAATTTGTGAATGTCAGTGTCTGTGGTATATAAGATTTGAATAGCATACATTAGTTTAAGGTATTTTCAAGTTGGTTTTCCATTAAAGCAGTAAAGTAGCCCAAATATCTTGTTAGCTCCATATTACAGGTGAGAAAGAAAAGGTTCAGAGAATTTTAGTGAATTTCCCAAAGTTGCCAGATGATTAGGTCCAAGGCTAAAAATTATGGGTCTTCTGTGTCTAAGGGCAGCTTTTCCCATGGTTACAGCATGTGACCTCCCGACTATGCACCCAACCCTGCGCTAGGGCTCGAGGGCGGTGGTGAGGAGGAAAGCAATGCCAAGGGAGATTCGGTCCTTGTCCCAGAGGAGCTAATAGTTTCTTTGCAGATAAGACTCATACACACACACACACACACACACACACACACACCCCTTAAGGAGGCATGTGTTCTATAAGGACACTGTTTAAATTTAAAGCAGTGCAGGTGTTGGGGTTCCGATGACAAGTGCCTCCAGCCATTAAGTTCATCCCCATGAAATGTTCCATGATGGGCTGAGGGGTCCAAGGCAGAGCACACGGGGCTAGCTCATGTCCATAGAGCTGCTGATCAATTAGTATGTTTTGAGAATTCTTCATCTCTGTTCTCATGTTCCCTCCTTCCCACCTAAACCCTTTGGCTCAAGCAAGGCCGGTGGCCCTAGGTCCTTCTCACAGTAAGGTCATTTCTGCCGTTGATGCCTTTACTTACCTTTGTCTCTGGTCTTTGTTGCAGGGAGGACCCCTGTCCTCTTCCCACCAGGGTAAACTTCACCCCATAATGTCCATTGCTGTGCGCCAACTTCCCCAGAGCACAGAGGGAAAAGTACAGAAAAACTTGGAGGGTAAGAAAAAAAATATTGAAAAGTTTGAGTTGGGAATGGGGCAGGACTGCGGGAAGGTGAATGATGACTTGTTCCTTAGACACCTAGACTTGGGCATTTCTGGATGCTTGAAAGAGGTGGCTTTAGGGTGAAACTGGAAATTAATTTGTATCCCAGTGGAATGACCGTCTGGCACTTGAACTCCTACGGTGGGAGATAGACACCAATTCAAAGAGTCCTGATGACTCCTAGAGGGGCTCAGAGGGATCCTATGTGTAAGAACTGGCCGAGGTTCAAGACAGCAGGTGAATCAGAAAGCACAAGCCCAGGTCCCTCCAGGGGTGGGGCCCCTTGGGAGCCAGGGTCCTGAGTCCAGGAGTAGAAAGAGGCCTGGGTGGGCGAGGCCTCCTGGGGCTCCTATTCACCTGGAAATGGGCCTCTTGCTTGCTACCTCTGGAGAGCATCTCAGGCCCTCTGAAGTGAAGATTGGAGTGGGAACTAGGGAGCCAGGGGCCCTCTGTCCTTGTCCTTAGCACTCCAAATGAGCCAAGGATAGAGCTGCTAATAGTTCTCCACTTCCCAGTGCTGGGGCCTCACGGGGAAATGAGGTGTGTACCCTATGCAGCACTTTGGCCCTGGAAGACTGCTTTCCCTGCAGGCTCATTGCTGCAGGCGTGGGCCTCCATGGATGCATATGTTACCCAGGACAAAGCCCTGGAAGCCCCTTTCTCAGGCACTGCCACCTGTATTGGAATGACATTATCAGAGTTTTTCCAGGGAAAGCAGCTTGCAGAGGACTGGGGTCTGGTGTGAAGAGAGGTTGCTGGCACAGGATCTTCTCCATAAGTGCAAGTCTGGATGGGATTCATGATGTGTGCGTGTGTGCGTGTGTGTGTGTGCGCGTGCACGTGCACGCGTGCGTGCACGCATGTGTGTGGGTGGCACAGGGCATCTGCAGCCACATCCAGGATTCCTTTGGGGGGTCCCTAAACCAAAGAAAATTCTAGAAATCACTCAAAGAGGGGCAATCTGAGACTGGGTTGTATCTTTCTGCACATTCCCAAGTCTCTTGGGCTATGATGTGCTCAATCCCTGGGCCAGTTGGCTGGCCAGGAATGACTATCTGACAGTGACATTTACATATGCAGCCTGACATTTTCCTCCTCAGTGATTTAATTCTTCTATTTATTTTTGTTTATTGTTATAGCCCCCTACGTGCATTTAGATCTGTCAATACAGGCAACCCAGCCAACCGTACTGGCATTTTCTTTTTCTCAAAGCTGGTTATTTTCCCAGGCCCCCTCTCTCTTGTCGTTTTCCTATTCTCACTCTGGGATAGCATGTCCCTGTTGCAGAATGATTCAGCAGGTGGGTCTCCTGAGGACTCCCCTCTGACTCGGGTTCTCGACTCCCCAGTGGTAAGAGAACAAGTAAGTGGGAGCCCCAGCCCTACAGCAGGCAGGAAATGGCACGATGGAAAAACTAGCACTCAAACCTTTGGGGCTCATCCTTCATAAGACAGAATGCAGGGAGGTGTAGGCTCAGCTGACATATAGGGACCTCCTTCTAGGTGCCTGACCTACCTGTGTGACCCGGTCTGCAAGCACAGTACCGCTGGGAGGGGAAGAGAAAAGGGGAGAAAAAGAGGGAGAAGGAGAGGAGAGACAATATCCAGGAAATGCAATGCACTGAACCTAGATTCAAACTTGTGGGTTGACATCCACATTTCATATTTCCTGACTTGAAGAACTGAATAAGTTTCGTCTCTCTCTGAGTTTGAATTTCCTCCCTGTGACGTGAAGAATCATATCATACCTTGCCCATCCAGCAGATCAATTGTGAAAATCAAATGAGATAACATATGCAGGTGTATTTTGTAGTATAAAATGTCCTCTAATATAAAGAAATACATCTCTGTGTCTTTATGTCTCCATGCACTGATTTGCACGTTGTCATGATCGTTGCACTATCCTCTGCAGGTGCCACATCGATTCCTGTTGCACCTTTGTCTCGGCCAATTCCCACTTCTGGCATGCTTCAGCCATTTCTGACCATTCCCTTACCTCTCAGCTTGGACGGTTGCTTAAGCATCTGCTAAACTCCGGCCTTTGGGAAGCATTTCTTGACTGCCCTGTTACCACTGATACCACTGACACTGACTCAGGAAGGCTCCCTCCCCAGCCCCACCTCTCCCGGGGTCTGGCCATCAGCTGGAATTGTGAATTGTTTTAAATGTGAACACAGATGGGATGATGTTACTGAACCATTTAGGAACCATAGTATTTTTACACAATGCCCTGCAGTGTCCAGGTGTAGGAGAGTGTGTATGGAAAGAGAACGAAGACTGAAGGTTTTCCACTGAGCTAAGATGAAGAGGGCAGTGGGTTTCTAATAAGGGTGCCAGACAGAATGGCAGGTGGTGCTTCCCCCTTCTGTTCTGAGCACAGGTGAGGAGCAGGACCCGCTGTGCAGGTTGTTGCCCGATACACAAGCAGTGGTAGATTGGAAGCTCAGAGTTGCTGTAGTAAGTCAGGGCATTTTGAAAGTGTTTCTTGATGGTTTAAGAAATAGTAGCTCAGAGGACAGAGGGGAGCCCATGTCAACCCCTGCTTTGTATGTTGCAGGAGCCACAGGTCGCAGTGGGAAGCCTTGGACCTTGAGACAGAGCAGCATGGTGATGTCATGTTTCTGCAGGATAGTGACATCCCAATATCAGTTGACTTTGCTTCCATGTTTGATCCGCTCAGTCAGATGAGAAGGGAGTCGGATGAGAGTAAGGGCTGAGAGTTGGGGTCCACCGGTGCAGGACATGATCTGGCCCTTAAGCCCTAGAATCTTCTCTAGTCAGTCTCTATAGGTGTGATTTATCTTTCCAAACAGATGATAACAACCTCAAGGGTGGAGGCTCTGCAACCTACTTCTTTTATAGTCCATCACCCTAGCACTGGCAAAGACTCTCGCGCTCGCCCGTTGAATTGGAATGCACTCAGTAAGAGCAGCAGTGAGGACAACAGACAATGCAGGCACAGGCCAGGCACCATTCTGAGTATTTCCCACATATCACTCCATCTCATCCCCGTAAGAGCCCTTGGAGGTCACTACCATGACTGGCCTCATTTTGCAGATGAGGACATCAAAGCAAAGGGAGGGGGAGTCACTTGGTGGTTAGGGCCACACATCTAAGAGTGATAAAGCTGGGGTTTGAACCAGGCAGTCTGACTCCAGCATCCAAGCTCCCAAGCTCTTAACCACAGCACTATGCTTTCAAGCTGTGTGTATGTGGTGGGGGGAGGGTTTGGGGCAGTGGGAGACTGATTTGGCAGGGCAGAGGGTCCACATTAGCGTAGGAGAAGTTAGGAATTACTGGAAGAATGGGAGCCCTAAAATGGAGAAATCCTGGAGGCTTTGAGGAAAGCCTCTTTTTCAAAGAGCACATCCTCTAACAACTTATAGCAATTCCCACAAATAGGAATATTCCTGAAATAGACCATTCCTGCATATGCTATGTTTGTAGCAACCTCGTCCCCGTCTCATTTTTAGAACTTTAGGTAATCTTTACTTTCTATTAGTTGTCTGTGTTTTGAATTCTCTCAGGAAGTTCTTTCTGAGGTTGTTCCTCTTTTAGGCTCCCTGGAAGTTCTTGGGCAGGCAGGCTGTGATGCTGGTGGTGGCAGGAAGGGAGCTGGGATAACGTGGCTGCTGGGAAGCCCCGTTAGCCTCCTTTTCCTGCGAGTTAGTTATGTGTCCTCAAATAGAGCTGTAGGGAATGTAGGCGCAGAGCCTAGTGTCCTGGTCCATCCCCCATAGCTCTCAGCACAGGGCCTGTGCACAGATAATTGATTACCTTGTGTTTGTTTCTTAGGGACCCCCAACAGAGAAGAAGTGGACTCTCCCTGGAGCCCTCTCCACGTTTGACTTGGTCCACGGGCAAGTCTTAGGCCTGCTCGGGGGTCATCCTTGGTGGCCTCCAAAGTGAACTTCTCAACTTCAGCTTTTTGTGGCATTTTCCTTGTTGAGCACAATGCTGTTTCCAGAAAACAAATGTTCTTTTGGACGATTGCATTTGTTATCAGACAACCTATCACTTGAAACACGGAGAGAAGATGTGTTTTCTCAGCTCTAGTGATGTTGTCTTATGGGAGAAGTTCCACACAATAGAAGCTCAGGAAACCCACTGATATGATTTAGAAGCAATTCACCAGGTCAGAGACACTGTTAAATCAGAAATGTGACAAGGGGACAGAAGAGCAATCTGGAACAGTTAGTTATTTTGGCTACAAATCAAAAGCATGGTAAACTTTCTCACTTTTAACTTCTATCGAAACGATGACCATAAACAATGTGCAATGCTAAAAACTAATTAAACAGCCACCCTAAATCAACAAAAAAGGGTAAACTGAATTTTAAGTAACATTTGCTTCTGTGAAATGTGCTTCTCTTTGTTTGGGGCCTGTCCCAACCCTGACACTTTTGTAAGTCGGGCTTCACTGATTGGTGACTTGATCAGCCTGTGCCTACTCTCTCAGCTGGCTTCAGTTCTGAGCATGCCCCTCAAAGGCCCGTCATAATCATTGCCATCATCATCATCATCATCAGGCTTTCCTTCAAGCCATTTGTCCAACTACAATGTTCGGTTTTTTTTTCCCTGCTTATCTAAATCCTACTCATCCTTACAATGCCCTCAGTCCTTTCATTCAGTCTACCCACCAGTTCCCGAACCTTCCTGCTTCTTAATGAGTACTTCAAAGATTATATCTTTTACTGGCTGCTTTATACATCCAAGTTCATGAAAGCTATTCATTCAGTTCTCTCATTCTTATCAGTTTCGTAGCCCTGCCTGCTGGCCTCCATGCTAATCAGCAAGGGTTAGGTTATGCAGGGACAAAAGATTCCCAAATGTCAGTGACTCAACACTGCAAAGTTTTATTTGTTTGTATACATAAAGTGAGTTGCAGGTCAAGGTAACTCTACAAGCAACTGACCTCCATGGGGTACCTCAAGGGTCTAAGCTAAGTGGGTTTCTTCCATACAGGAATCTGGGGCCTCTTTGGTCATTGTCACAGGGGTAGATTGTGCTTTTTACTGACTTATCCTGGATGTGACACTCACATATCATTCCTGCCCACACTACATTGGTGAATTAGTCACACAACCCTGCCCACCTTCAAGGTGGTTGAAAAGAACAATTTTCCAGGTATCTGGAAGGAAGGGAGAATTGGATATTGAGGGAAACTGTGAATCAACCACATCTTCAATTAGATAATAACTTTATGAGAGGAGCTTGGGTTTCTTATATTTCTTAGCATTTCTCATGATGTTTTAGGTAAAATAGGCACCAATAAATGTTTGTTGAATAAACGACATCATCAATTAGTCCTTACGAAGCACTCATTTGGGACAAGATTTATGCTAGGCACAAACAGTGGAATAAAGACCTGAAATTAAAGGCCTGGCACATGGTAGATCATTTGTTCATTCATTCATTTGACAAATACCTGTTGAGCACCTTGTATGTTCCAGGGACTCTTCTGAGCACTGTGAACAATGTGTGGGGCGTTTTCCTTGTGGAGCTTACATTCTAGAGGAGGAGACGGATAACAAACAATAAATATAACAAATAAGAAAACTCAATAGTATGGTAGAATGCTATGAATTGTGGAAATAAAAGAAAAAATAGAACAAAGTAGGAGACATATAGACTGTGAAGACTGGGGTGCAAGTAATTTTAAACAGGGCAGGCTTTATTGAAATGACATTGGAAAAGAAGTGTGTGTGTCGGGGGAGAGGGGTAGTTCACTTCGGGTATTGTAGGAAAAGTGTACACGAAGAGAGAATAACCTGTGCTAAAACCTGAAGGTGTGACGTATTTGAGGACCAAGAAGGAGTCCAGTATGGCTGGAGTGAGATAGTGTGAACCAAGGGTGACAAGTTCAGAGAGGTGATGGGGCTGGTAGGCCCTTGGAGGACTTTGGTTACTTCTATGAGTGAAGTGAGAAGCCTTTGAAAGGTTACAGACAGTTGTGTAACACAACCTGTGTTGGAAATTGTAGAAAATGAGGCTACAAGCTGGGAAATCAGTTAGAAGATGAGAACAATAATCCAGGAGAGAGATAATAGTGCCCAGAACAGGATGCAACAGGGAAGTGTTTTTAACTGCATACATATATGTGTACATGTATGTGTAATATATATGTGTATAAATACATACCTATGTGTGTCATGAATATGTATATTTTAATCAAAAGAGGAAACTATAGCTTTATGTCTCATTTGCATTTGTAGATACATTTCTTGGCCCTTATTATAATACCTTATATTTGCCTTTTCAGAGAACTTTTTCATGTATCATATCATAAAACAACAATTAAAAAGATAGAAGTGGCTGGAACTATTATCATCCCCCTCCCACATGTCACCTTTATGGGGACCGTCACTGGTATGGGGCCTAAGTGGAAATTGTGCCTGGAGTCCTTACAACCCTGATTCACAGGGATGGGGTTTTTAGGGGCTGGCTTCCCCCTTACCAGCCTCCCAAGCACTCGCATCACAAGATCTTAGAGAAAGAAACTTAATCAACAGAGTCAAATGGGTGGTGAGATGAGTTCCACATAATCCCCACTCTCATCGCATCTGAGCATCTCTTAATAAAACTCACAGTTGTTGTGGGGAAGGGATGTGGGGCTGCAGCCTCTCCAGCCCGCTGAGCCGCCACCTGCTCCCGGCAGGGGCTGCACCGTTAATCCCCTGAGCATCATAGCTTATTTCCCAGGCTGCTTTCCCTTCCAGGAAGAAAATAACCGCTGGTCTGCGAGCTGCATCAGAATCTCTCTCCCAGTGCCACCGGAGCCTGCGTGGCCACTCCCTGCATCTTGCTTCGTGACTCCCCGAGTGGAGACCATCCTCCAGCGACACTCTTAGGGGGCTTTCCTTCTAACTGATGGATACCTCTTGCTCATGTTTCACTGTCTTGGGCCTGCCAGAGTTAGGGCTGATTCCCTTCTCTGGACAAGGTCTTAGGTTATTTTTATTTATTTTATTGCCATGTGGTGGTGATTGCTGGATATGAGACCAAGACTGTCTGAGAGGGTTTCACAGTTTTCCTTTCATTTGTCATTAGATGCAGGGTCAAGAAATCCTCATATCCTGCTGGCATTGCTCCTACTCTGCCTGAATGGGCTCTACTTGGTTTTCCTAATGTGTCCCCAAGAACGACTGAGCAAATACTTAATGATAGTAATTACCCCCTGCCAATCAGGTGTCCAGTCCTTTCTGAGAACATTAACTCTTGGCTGGTGAGTGTGGTGAGAACACTCCCGCACTGCCACACTGTCTCTGCTGACCGTGCCGGTCACGCTGCCATCCCCACCCCATCCTTGCTGCCCTTTCTTGTCCTGCTGCTGCCTTGGGATGCTGAGTTGACCCCTCCCTGTACACCACATCCCTCAAGCTCCCTCTGTCTATCTGTTATCTTCAGCCACTGGGAGGCTCCGGCAGGATACTGGGGTTGAGGGAAGACAGTGAAAGCAGAATGTTTCTTCCCTGCTCTCCCCGCTTTGGGCAGCAGATCTGGACTCGGCTGTTTCTCCACACCTGCAGCTCCTGACAGCTGGGCCCCCTTCCAGGGCTCCAGCTCTCATTGGGTTTTGGTAACATCATTTCCTCCCTCACCTGCCCCTTCAGGCCTACAGGACCAACAGCCCCTGCTGTACTAATTTTGGCGTGCCTCGACATCTCTTGTTGGCATTCTCAAAGCTGTACCTAAATTCTTTTCAGAACCCCAGCTGGGATGCCTTCCATGTCCTCCTGGGGCCTCATCAATGAGCAGTTCTCTCTGAAGGTAGGGACAGGATTTGGCCACAGGTGCCGGGGGCTCTCCCCATCATCTCATCTCCCAGGATTTCTATGCTTACTCTTTTCTGCTGTACAGTTTGGTGAGGGTCACCCTAAGGGACAGGAGTGAAGGTCATCTGCTAGTGATGGCACACGGGTGTGGGCTTGAGGCAATGGGGGTGGGGGCTGAAGGGAGAAGGTGTGAGCACTGACCAGCCGGGGATGTGAGAGATCACAGGCCATCAAAACAATATTACTGTTGATCATGAAAATATGATATTCTTATTTACTGAACACCCAGTATGTCAGGCATTAGAGCATATAGTAGGTTGTGTGCAAATTACCCCCCGATTCTTCTAATTACCTTGCAATATCGGTATTATGACCTCCATTTTATAGACAAGAAGCTTGAAACCCAGGACATCAAGTGACTTGCTAGGTAATGCTGGAGCTGAGATTTAAAACTAGGTCTTTCTGGCTCCAAACCGTGATTGTGCTTTCGGCTATGCTACATTGACTCATGAAATACAAAGTCATAGAGGCTAATGTGTGGGATCCAGGACGCAAACGGGGTGCAGCTCAAACTCTGTGTGCGATGGAAGGTCAAACCCAGGAACAGCAACAAGGGGGAACATGAGAGACTTCACGAGGAGGCAAGATTTGACCTGCACCTTGAAGGAAAGCAGTGAGGACATGTGGAGAAGGAGAAGAAGAGAGATGAGCACACAAACGTCAGTGCTCTGCCTGGAAGTTGTGACTCCAACTTGAGGAACTCAGGAAGTGGCTGCTCATGCCTGTAATTCTTCCTATCACCCTGGGCTCCGCAGCTTGGGCTGCCCTGGGCTGGGGTTTTGGGGGTGCTGCAGAGTTGAGCTTTCCTGGGGCACAGCTGCCTGCACTTAAAGGCTCTTTGCAACTCTTAATTAGCTCATCCTTGCATTCTCCGTCAGAATGAGGGCCATGGGTTTCTGCTCTGCCTCACTGTTTGCTACATGTTGGTCTGATGGGGACGTTTGCTTTGGGGCCACACTCAGGAACTTATCCATCCATCTAGCCACCCATTTCTCTATTCATTTACTTGTTCACTTAGATTGATGCACCTGTCTACTGTATTCTTATCCTTATCCTAACCATATATCCACACAAAACTGTCCTGAAAATCCTCAGCTCTGGATCCAGACATGCACCCATACTCAGGCTGGTGGGCATGGCTGAAGAATGCCTGCTGCCCGTGCAAATGGTAGAACTGCAATCTCACCAGGGACCAAACCCAATGAGGAAAAGGTCAAAAAGCAATAAAGGAGCGGTTACAAGTCAAATTGCCCCAAATCCCAGCCATACAGACAATTAACACGGTGGTTTGGGTTAGGGTTTGGCGGGTGGTGGACAGGGGGAAAGAGTCACAAGTGTGTGTGTTCAAAGCTTTCAGCTTTAGTCTTGTTGCCGTCTACTGCTCTCCTACTTGAAATTCAAGATTTAAACACTCCGAGATGATGAGCCAAGCTTCAAGGATTCTTCTGGCTGGGAACAACTGGCTGAGAAAATATCCAGGGTCCAGGCAGCTCCTGCAGGGACGAGCTGAGGATGATGAAAAACAGCGCTTATATTAAGCACCATATGCATGTGAACCTTGTCCTGTTAGCCTACATGTGTTTTTGGCCAATTCCAGAAGCCTCCTGAGATACTCAGGACAAGGGAGAAAAGGTAAACTTAGATTAACAACATTCACTTTGCAAAAGCATTTAGACATCCCTTTGATCATTTGTTCATTTAACATACACACATACACACACACACACACACACACACATACATACATACATCATGCACCATATTGCTCAGGCCTCCTCCAGGCATTGTGAGAGATGGTAAAATCTCTTGGGTGGCTCAAGAAATGAGAGAAACATAGCCAATAACTATACTTGCTACTGACAGTGTAATAGTATATTTGAATGTCAGGACAGAGAATACCTGGTCAGTTCAACAAAAAAAGAGATGCCTTCCTGCTGCCATAGTCCAGGATGGGAATCAACTGTGTCGTACCTTGGACTTCACCACCTTGCCAAGTGCTGGCTTCCTGGTTGGGCTCAGTCATGGCCTCTGGGCTCCCCGAAGGCACAAGTATTGATTGTATTCAGTGCTGGCCAAGATTTTGACAGGGTCTCCGACTCACCATTCTCTACTCCCAAGGAGTCCAGCACTTTCAGAATTTTTATGCTATGCTTAATAAGTACCTTTCCTGGAACATTTTCTGGCACATAGTAGGTCTTCCCTAAGGATTTGTGGGTTGATTGAATGAGAAGCTGAGAGGGAACTTTTGGGGTCATGCTCATGCAAGCTACCTCTGGCTTTGACCCTGACTGGCCCGGGGCCCAGGAGGCTACATTGGGGAAGACAAGGCCAAGCCTCTGGGAGTGGTCCTAGCTAGACAGAAGTGTCCCTCGAGAGCCTTTGTTCTTTGGGCATTTCTTTCCACTTTTCTATCTGTTTTGCAGTTATTGGCTTGGGGTCTTCCTTGGGGGATCTGTTTCACAGTCTCTTTCTCGCTGGAAGCAAATGGCTACCTTTGTTTTAAAACTCCCACCAAGCTGCCACTGGGGGTGTGTTGTATCCTGGTGGCTTTGGGGATAGAATGACAGAGAACTCTCACCAGAAAGTTCTACCTTCTGTGCATACTAGGTTTCTCTAGCTGGAACTGAGAGTCATTTTCTCCATTCCTGGTTCTCCCGGGACAGCTCCCCACCGACCCCTTTTCTGGCAAGGCTCCCTCCCCTGGGCATGTGCGGGGCTGAACCAGGAAGTTCTTCCTGGCATTCTGCCTTCTGCTTCCCCTTACTGCAGCCTCCCTCCCCTGGGAAGCAGCCAGTGACATTCCAGGGAAAAGGGAGGATACTTTCCTGGGGGCACCTGCATTCCCCATTGTTCGTATGAGGAAAGCCTTTGCTCCCTCAAATGTTGGCAGCCCTTGTGAGCAGCTGGCCAGGGGGGCCCTCCCTTGGCGGGGAGGATCCCCAGGGCCCTGCACTCCTGCCTGGGGGTGGGGGCTTCCCAGGGTGCCCACACCTGAGAGCAGCAGAGCTCAGACTCTCCACTCCAGACTTGGCTGCCTGTCCTCCCTCTACCAGTCTGAGAGGTTTCTGAGGTTGCAGACTTGAATCTACTGTTTAATTTCTGACCTCCCATGGCTCCCAATTTAGGGCTCGCCTATGGGGTCCAACCACTCAATTAGGGCAGGCATTAAAGACGGTGGCTGCTTTTACAGTGTATTGAGGGAGGTGGCAGCAGGTCCCAGCCCAGGAGGCTTTCATGCCTCCATGACAGCCTCTTTCAGGGGGTTTCTTTATCAGGTAGCACCTTGGTCATCATTAATGCCATGACAAACCGTCAGGCAGCATTGACCTGAGGACAATGGGCTAGGCCACCAGGAGGAGGAAAGGAAAGCCAATAGTAGAATTGAAGGCAACAAAGAAAATCTTCCCTAGTTTTGACATTGTGCCCAAGGTGACCCCTGTGGTCACAGTTCCCTCTGGAGGGTTTAAAGCAACAACTCTAATTTCTCATAACATGAACAGCTCCTCTTTTGGGAGCACCAGCTCTTGAGAGTATTTTTTATTCCTACTTTATAAATGAATGAATGGAGACTCAGAGAGGTTAATGATCTTCCCAAGGTGGCACAGCCCATGGGTGGTGGAGCTGGTATTAAATCTAAGTGTGATCCCAACACTGTTGTTCGGTACCACATTCCTTCTTTCCCTACTAAACTCTCTCTCTGGCTCTTTCTCTCTCTTTTCCTGATCTGAACTTGGTACTGACATGAATTTTAAGCTAGATCAAGAATACTTATTTGTCTAGACTATTCATTTGCTTCTGTTAAGAGTCAGGAAGGAGAGCAGGGGAATGGCAGGCATAGCCTGGTATACATGTTGTGAAAGACCCACAAGGTTTGTACACTCTGATTCTGTTCAATCTCTTCTCTCCCTCCTGTTCTTGGCAACTGTCCCTTAAGCCCGTCTGTTCTCTGCCTCTAATATATTATGCTGATATTTTATTACCAAACAATTACATCCACTAATTTGAAAAGGAAACGAGCAGGAAATTGCAATTATAAGAGTAAAAGCAATGCTCTTTTATTTCTCCCCTTTATGTATATGAAATATGGTTTGTCATTGCTGCAAAACAGACTTTCCCCCTCTACCATGGCTCTTCACTGCCTTGTCTTTAATAATTGAGCAGAAAGCAGAGTAATAATTAGATTCCTGATAACAGAGGAGGTATCCATGGATTTGCAGCATGTGGAGACTCAGCTTGGAGCCATGGGGCCCGCCACCGTGCCTCCATGGGAAAAAGCATACTTCATGCTGTTTCACTTGAGTACCTTCCAAAGTATTCTTTACATCCATGGTCTTCTATGTAGATTAATTATTTGTTCACAATTATTGTTTCCCTTTCTGCCTTTAACCATGCTTTCCCACCCCATTGACTCTGGGCTTGGCCCAGATTTGCTTTGGTCAATGTAACGTGAGTAGATGTGATGTACAGCTCACTTAACTAAGCGGAAGCTTTAAATGTGCCTGCAATATTTGGCCCTACATCTCTTGAGCAACGCATAGGATGGAGGCTGCTCCATCTAGGTCCCTGAGTGATTAAGCTGCACAGAAACGCCCTGCTGACTCCTGATGGATATGTGGCGAGAGCAAGAAACAAACATTTGCTGTTTTAAGCCACTGAGATTTGAAGCTGTTTTTAAATCACAGCATAGCCCAGCCCATCCTGACTGATCTATCTGTGGTCTCATTGGATTCTCATTATATCCATGGGATAGAGCAAAGGCTGATCACACTGGGTGGTGTCAAAGAAAGAGCGTGTGATGTGGAATCAAAGGGACCTGCGTAAGAAGGCTTTTCCCAACATTGCTGGCTGTGCAGGCTTAGCCAAGCAAGCCGATCTCTCTGGAATCCTAGTTCTTTATCTGTAACATGGAAATAGTAATACTTACCTTGACGATTCCTGAGGATCAGAGTCCATGTATGCCAAAGGTCCTAGCATAGTACCCATCACAGAATAAGCAACTAATAAAAGATGCTTTTTAAAAAGCATTATTATTTTTAAAATCCCTTTTTGACATTATCTCCATTGAACAGATGGGAATGCTGAGCCTAAATCTGCTGCAGGGACCTGCCCAAGCTAATTAAATAACAGAGCTAGAACACAAGTTTGGATTTTCAGACTCTGCGTCCAGAGCTTTCTCCCTGGACTACTAAGTATTGCCTGAGTCACATGCGTGGAACGTGCTAGGGAGGCCGGGAGCAAGGGGAGGAGGGAAGGTCTTAAGAATGAAAACATTGTTCCTACAAGGAGTGCAAAGTTTACATAGTGAAAAGAGCTAAATAACACAGTTAGTTCCAAAGAAGCAACTGGTTTATATAAGGCGCACAATATCCTGAAGTTGTAATTTGAATGCATAAGAATCACCAGAGTAGTGTATTAAAATGCAGATTCCCTTGTCCTACAGCTAGAATTTCTATTTTAATACATCCTATATGATTAGAGAAAGTAGAGCATAGTGTGGTTTCACATTAGGTTCCCTGGGTTTAAATCTTTCCTCTGGTACCTATGAATTAATTACACAATCTCAAGCAGCTACATAACTTCCCTGTGCCTCAGTTTCTTCATCTGTAATAATGGTTGTCTTTATATATTTTAGCCAGGATTAAATTAGGTAGTATGTCCAAGCACATGGCATTTAGCAAGCACTCAATAGGTGCTATCCATTAGTGTCCTGATGCAGGGTTTCTGCAAACCACTCGTCCAGAAACCTCACTGAGGAGCAGCCCAGGACAACTCCTTCCTCTGGTGTCCTAGCTGAGAACACTTTCATGGGGCTTCTTGAGACAACAGCCTCAATAGGGTCTACAGGGGGAGTTTCCAATCATGGAAGCTTTGATTGTGTGGCTGTAGTTGGGATCAGCATTGCATCATGGTGACTTTAAATCGCATGTATGCTGCTGCCTTCTGCTTGCCTGTGCAAAGGTTTGCCCCTGGGAGAAGACCTTCATTAGCAAACTTCATTTGGGAGCCATCTCTGGCTGGCAGGTGGGCAGCAATCTGAAGTGCCTGGTGCTCGGTGGCCGGAGGCTGAAGTCCGGGCTGGATCTGTCTCAATTGAAACATTTCACTTACTGCTCTTGCCTTGTGCCAAATGCCTCATTTTGCCCCTTGTTAATCGTCAGATACTAGAGTCCATGAGAGTCACATTTACCAGGAGAGAGGTTTTATTCCTTTTTTCCATTTTAAATTTTTTAAAATAATTCATGTCCAATTTAGAAGGATTAAATATGGCGTGTTCTCCCACTGCAGCAAGAGCTGTAGGTGAAAATCTGGTTTCTCAGAGGAGGCAGAGGCCAGGCTGCGGGGAGCCCTCCCCAGCCCAGCCTCTTGTGGTTGCCAGGGACTGTTTGACTCAGGGCCTTCCGGGCTGTTTTCCCTCTTTGTCTCACTTGCCTGTACTGGCTCTCCAGTTTTTCTTACTCTTCAGGATCTGCCCCGTCTGCCCTGGCTCCCGGGGAGCCCTCAGCAAGCCATCCTCCCACGACCTGCAGAGGTGGGGAGTCTGGCTATGAAAAGGCAGATCAGGTCTTCTTTGGGGACTGCAGGGTCTTGAGCTGGGAGGGCTGCCTATTCCCTGGGCTGGGAGGCTGCTGCTACATATGTTCTGTCTCCTCCAACCAGCCTGACTGCCTATGTTCAAATTCCAGCTCTACCACTACCTGGGGGTGGTGACCTTAGCCAATAACTTCATCTCCCTCTAGCCTCAGCATCCTCATCTGTACAGGAGGGATGAGAGCAGGTCCTCCTCTTAATGTTGTCCTGAGCATAAAGGGGAAAACACAGAAAATATAGAAACACATAAACACAGAAAACATAAATAGAAACCATTTAGAACAGGGTCTGTCTGACATTTGATAATCTCTCAATTAACATTAGTGGCTATCATTATGCATCCCTTAGATCAGAATTTGAAGTTCATGATGAGGTATAGGTTTTATCGTATTTTATTTGTTCAATTAAAAATTAATTTTAATTACATAAGGAATTCATGAATACACTCTCCTTGTAAAAAATTAAAGCATTACAGTGAAAATTAAATAGCATTGGACTACTCTCATTCCCAACCTCTTTCTAGCATTTATCAGTTTTCAGTTTGGTATTCAGCTTTCTATAATTTTTAAAAAGGCATATATATATGTGCATGTATGTACTTGCTGAAAATAATAGCGTATATATAAATGCCTCTCTACCTATTTATCATAAATGGCATCCTACACGTAGCCCTTTTTCACTCAACATTGTGTCTTAGAGGTTATTTTATTTCAGAACATAGAGATATATTATATTCATTTCAACAACTTCATACTATTCTATATTATGAGGGTATCACATTTAATTTACACATTGTTTAAAATTTCCCCTGCTACGAGTGCTGCCATAAATATCCCTGTAGATGTCGTAATGTATGGATGCATCTCAAAGATTTCTCAAGGGTTGCCATTTTGCTCATTTTATAAAGTGATTGTACAAACTTACACTCTCATCAGTTGTGTACCAATTGTGCGTTTTCCTACAACCTCACCATCTTTTTATTCTACTACACTTAATTTTGCCAATCTAAGCAGTGTAAAAGAATACAAAATTTTACAGATGTTTTAATTTGAATTTTTCTTATTCCTTAATCCTAATAAATTTGCACCTCTGTATATATTTATTGTCCATTGGTATTTTCTTTTTGTGAATGACCTATTTGTATTAATTGCCTATTGTTTTATTGAGTTAACTTTCTTCTTCTTAATGATTTTTGGAGTTTTAAAAATATACATTTTGGACAATAATCCTTCTGCGTTGTATTTAGTGACAATAATTTCTCCCATCAACTGTTTGCTTTTTGTCCTATACATGTGCTTAATTTTGATTTAGTCCATTTATATTACCCTGTTTCTTGGTGAATTTTGCTTTTGTATCCTTTTCATAAGTAGACTTTCCTTATCTTTAACATCATAAATAAATTTTCCAATATTTTCTTCTATTTTTAAGAAGTATTAAGCTTTCATCCATCTGGGCCTCATTTTAGTAAATGATGTAAAGTAGGATCTAATTTTATGCCCTAGTCATTGAGCTGCGAGCTTTCCAGGTATGATCCCCGTCATTCACACCACCCGGACAGTTAGGCACACTGACATCCATCTTCCAGAGGAGGAAGTCAGCTGAGAGGGATGCAGTCATTTGCCCAAGGTCCCAAAGGTGGACACAGAGCAGCCACCTGAAATGACATCTCTCTGTGGGATCAGAGTCTTTGCATTCCCAAAGGCCTCTCCTGGAGGTCCTTGCAGACTGAACACGGGCTGATCACAGTAAGGGGAGGACCCTATGAGAACAGCGTCTCTCATGTAGGAACTGAAGTTTCTGAGCATCCCTGAAGACCAGGAAGACGGGCCCCAAAAGGGGGCAGCAGACTTCTGCAAAGGACGAAGATTGCCCCAGTCTCAGCAGCATCGCTTCCGTGAAGCAGGTTTGGACACAGCCACCCTTTAGGGTGTGGAAGGTTCTCGGTGGGCATCTGACCCAGACAGGTCCTGCACCCCACTGAGAAGGGCACCGGTCCAGGCTTCACTCCTCTCTCTGCACAGCAGGAGGGGGCAGGAAGCTGTGAGCACAAGCTCCCTTCATTTCTCATTCCTACTGCGCCCCTAAGAAGGCTAAGTATGGGGTGGGGGTCTTCAGAGAGGCAACAACAGGAGGAAGATGAAGGGAAGAGATGGCCGCATGCGGGGAACAGCTCTTTCAGGTATAACCCTGCACATCCCACAGCTCCCTCCTCACCCACTCACCTGTGTGGGCTGGAAGCCTGTCCTAACCTTTCCATCTGTCCCCAAAGAGCAGTGAACCACACGCTTAGCGATGCAGAGAGGCGGCTCCAGGAGCCCTTGGCGTTTACTGTGAATCACTGAGACAAGAGAGAGATGCAGAATCACTGAAGCAGCTACTTTGGGCATATCTTACCCCAAAACGGTTTTCCTCCACAGCATATGGGACTTTGGAGGCCAAACCCAGAGAAGCTGCTCCCGGGGGCAGCATTCTCAAGTCCTGGCAAAGAGCTAACGTCAAGACCCTCTTAAACGCTGGCATCTTCTGACCTCCCTTGAGAATGTCTCCCCTTGAAACTGTGCCCTCCACGCCCGTCCTCCTGCCCTGTGGTGTTTTCATGTTCTGGCTTGATTACACGTTTGTTATCTTCTGCCCACTAATAGATTTTAAGCTCCTGAAGGGAAGGCTTGGTCTTCTTTGCAGGAGATCAGTACATGCTATTTAATTTCTTTTAAAAAAAGATACAAGAAGAAAACTCAATCTTGTTTCTCCTAATAGACCTTTTCTCCTAATCAGATGATTTCGCCTCTCTGCCCAGAACACAGTGTAATCACTCCCTGCTCTGAACCTCTGTTTAGGCCGTTCTCCCATCTGGGGTGCCCTTTCTTCTGTGTTGAGCTGGTGTTTAGACTCTCAGTGGTGTTGGTCAGCTGCCCTTGATATATTCATTGTAACTGCATGTCACATGCTAGAAAACGTGAGGAGAGGGATAAAGTGACCCTTCCTGCCTGGTTAGCCCCCGAGTCTCCCCCGTGGCCCTAAGGCTGCCCCTGCGTGTCCCAGCCATGGCGGAGGCCGTGCAGAGCTGGTCACCAGGCCTGTGGTCCGGACCAGCCAGTGCTGCCCTCTGCTCTTCAGCCCAAATCCCACTGTCACCAGGCAGGGACTCTCTCCAGATGGCCCCACACGGGCACAGATGCTGCTTGGAAAGTGGTGGTGGGGCGGGGGGCTCCCCCAGTCGACACATCAGCTTGAATCTGCAATCAGACTAACCAGTGTGTCCTATTGGTCTGTCGCTTCATGGTGGGCGGTTTCCTACCCAGACCCCTCAGCTCCCCTTTCCAGAACCCAAACTCCCATGATAGAGCTCGTTCCCCCATCATCTGAATTTAACAGACATCTTTATTGGTGGAGTTGTGGGAGAGAAGCAATATTCCCTTTCCTGAAAATGATCGAATTGAGAATGATTATAACACGACACCCTCCCCACTTGCTGCACTGAAGGTGTCTTCCTCTTATATAAATGTTGGGCTTGTTGCTAATTGTATAATATATTATATGTGGTGATCCGTTGAGGTCATTAAGCAAGGACACACCCTGGATGTCCTTGGCAGGGCATGACAATTTCCAGTGTTGATGACAGAGAGGTAGATCCTCTGCTGGAAACGGGAATTTGGAGTGGGCTGGGCCTCTCTAGCCTTGCTGTCTTGGCCGTGGAGCCTGTGACTGTCTCAGTGAACTTGAACTAGCTCCCATGTGGAGGGCTCTGCTACCGCACTCCACCGTCCTGTTTCGTCAGGCTATCCCGGGGCACAACCTCTTAGCTTGTTTCCCTCTTGTGATCCCTGAGTCTTGTGATGCTCCAGTTTGGGAAGAATGAAGGTCTTACCTGGCCAGGCTGCGAGCGTGGTCATTCAGGTGTCTCCCAAAGACTGGCTGACTCAGTGGGGGGTTGCTGGTGTCCAAGGGCCAGCTTGTCCCTCCACCCTGTGGGAGAGTCTCCAGCTTTGGCAGTCTGGGCAATGAGGCTTTATGTCAGCAGGAAAAGGTGTTTTCCTTATCAGTTCCCTACAGGACTGCTGTAGGCAGAGGTCTCCTTGCTACAGTGAGAGTCCATTTATTCCCCGTGTGAGTTATCATAAGGGAAAATGTGGCATGGAGTGCAATTTGGGAACAGGGCAGAAAGCGGCAAATTCTGCTGGAGATGTTAGAAGTTTGGGAGGCTTGATAATGAGTCAGAACTTGCTAAGGGGAGTAGGCATGTTTTGTCCCCAGAACAGAGCCTAGCTGGGCAAAGGGCATGACCTTCCAGGGAGCAGATAGGGGTTGGAGGGGATGAGGGGATATCAGGCTCCAAGGACACACAGAGCCTTGTGGGTGACCAGGAATTTGGCTTTCTGTCTGTCTTACAAGGGAGAGCACTTCTGAAGACACTGTAGGTAGGTTGATTGAGAAAACCCACATGCTTCTGGGCAACAGAGTTCTAGCATGAAGAGGAGTCCAGCTGCGCAGCAGTGGTTCTTCAGTCGCCTTTGGTTCCCCCCGAGCCCCTTGCCAAGGGAGGCCTGTGGGTGCTGAGGGCCGAGGGGCATTGCTCTCAGATTTTGGAAGTGGCCCCCTTGCAGGGGCCTCTGGGAAGTGAATTGCAGCTATGGTTTGAGTCGGGTCAACAGGAACTTTCAGAGCTCATCATGAGCCCAGCACACCTCCTTCCTGGGGGTCAGATGACCAGTGGAGACTGCACATCTGACCCTGGGGCCCATCCTCTGTGCAGGGGAAACAGCCCCAAATACCCAGCACCTTAATAACCAGGGTGGCAGGGTGGGGGTTGCTCATGGGAGGTGGCAGTGCTGTGGGAGGGCAGAAGATGGGTAAGAATGGCGATTCAGCCTTTCTGGGTGAGAGGAATGGGCTGGGGCAGGGAGAGGTGAGATTTGAAGAGGTGGAGAGGACAAGATGCAGTCATCCTTCGGAAGGAAAGCGTCCGAATGGCATTTGCAAGTGCCATCAGCCAACGCGTGGGTGAGTATCTCTATGTGCAGAACTACGTCAGGCGTGCTGGAGGCAGGTCCATGCCAATGAAAAATGGTGCCCCTGCTCTCTTGGGACCCACCTGCCGCAGAAGACACATTCATTCATTCACTCATTCATCCCACAGATGCTCACTATGTGATGGCTCTGTGCTAGGTGTGGGGACATGACCCTGAAGGGGAAGGAGACACAGGCAGCTAACTCGTGAAAGGGATATACCATCTAAATAATGCCTAAGAGGTTTTAGAAGGCGGGAGTAATGAGACTGGATTGCTTCTGTCTAGGAAGAAAACCTCCTCGAGAAGAAGACGAGTGAGAGAAGGAAACAAGCGCTTGCCATGTGCTGAGCATCTGCAAAGGCCACCAGGGCTCGGGCAGTCTGCAGGGGGAGCCCAGCAAGGGAATGGCTGCTTGTCCTGCGCCACGATGAGGGTGACACTCAAACATGAGAGTGCTAAGGAGAAGGGAGGGGGCGGGGGTGGGGTGGAGAGAGGAAAAGGGAAGAAGGTCTCATTAGGAGCCCACTGGTGGTGTGTGTGTCTAGGAGGGGTGGCCTCGGGGCACCTGGAAGGGGTCCTGTGTCTCTGTTAGCCTCTGTGATGCTGATGCTGATGTCGTGAAGACGCCAAGATCACAGACAGGAGGAGGAAGCGCTTCAGCTCTCATTCCTGTGAGCTACTATGTGTCTCAGAAAAAGCATTAGGAAAGTGGGAAAATGGCTTTTTTCATGCTGATGCTGCGTGAACAGGCTTCCCAGGGACAGAGGAATTTTAAAATGGTGTTAAAAGATGACAGGGAAAGAACTGAAGCTCTCAGTCCTTCAGGCCTCTCTGCTGCCTTCTGAAAACCTACCCCTCGGAAGTAGACCCAGGAAAGGAACCCACCGAGGGCAGCCCCTGGGGGCTGCGGGGCAGGTTGGAGGAGGGGAAGGTGGGGGACATGCTGACCACTTAGGCGCCCAGGCTCACACAGGGAACTCTCGGCCGACCCACCCGCCAGGGAAATCTCTAGAGGCTGAGGCCTGGGAAACCAGCTTCGTAAGGGCGCCCAGTGCCCAGGGTTCTGATTTGTCATTCAGTTTACATAACCTTCCAGCAGGGCCATCTTAAATATCCTTGCAGCGCGCAGTCACCTGGTGGCAAGGCTTAGGGCCCCTGGCAAGGCCTCCCTGAGCAGGGCCTCTCCCCATCATTCTGTCTTGGCTGTGCGAGAGTCTGCCCGAGGTATTTTTCTTGCTTAGCTTAAGAATTATATCATTTGGGTTAAACATCGCCCTCTTTGGGACCCTCTTTGAGTCTAATTTATGCATTGTTTTTTCTGGGAAGGCTTCTGGAGCTCTCCCCCCATCCTGCCTTGGGGTTCCCAGGGTGCTATGGGAAGCATGATTGTTTCACTAAATAGGCAGTCCTGCAAGGGTCTGCTGACCGAAATGCTGCAGTCTCTGTGCCTGACACCTCCACGTGTCTCATCGTTCCTCTCCCAAGGCACCCAGCACACGTGCCCACCCGCCTGTGGGCGATCTGAAGGCTGGCACGGGCCCCCTCCTCAGCCAGGACCCCAGACCATCCTCGGTCGGTTCTGGCTGAAGGCCCTGGAGCAGGAAACACATTCAGATCCCATCTCCACAGAGTGACTATGCTCATTGCAACACCTTTTACTCCTGATAGGAAGGATGCAAAACAGACATGAATACACGGGAACACGTTGGGTTCCTAAGGGCTGGAGTGACTGAGACAGTGATGGAACGAATCAGAGAAAGAGCAGGGATCACCACCTTAACCAGCTTTCTAATTTTATAACCAGATTCTGTCTCCCAGGATGGCCACCACAAACACAATCTCCTAGTGACAAGGGCTTTATATCTAAGGACTGGAAAACTGCCAAAGGGACTCCTCCCCAGGGCCACTTCTGTGGAAATCCATTTGCCCCACAATCCAGACAATGTCCGTCTTCAGTGGGATGCTGAGATGGGTGACCCAGTTCTCCCCATCTCACCCAACCCAGCGCACTCAGCCCTGAAAAACAAAAGCATTACACTTGGCAGAGAAACTAACAGTATACAGTGGTCACATTTTAGAAGGAAGCAAGAATTCCTTTCCCTATTAATTTCTATTATGATTTTAGAGACATGCTATTCATGTTAGACCCCCCCCCCAGCTCTTTGAGAAGATAAGAGAATATAAATTATTTATTGTATACCCTGCATTCGGTATATGGCTTTGCACATAGTAAGTCCCCAATAATGCTTTGGGACTGAGATGTTTTGTGGTCATTGCTGTTTAATTTATGGCATCTTAGGTGAGGTGTGGCTGGGCCTTGGGCGGAAGTAGGCTCTGGAATTAGACTGACCCAGTTGCCTAGAGAGGCATCAGGGGGAGAGGGTTCAATCTTGTAGATGAAGAACTTGGTACTCAATGGGCACAGCTGCTCAAGCACGTAGCCCAAGGTGGGGGACTGCCTGGAGGAAGCGGCAGTCCCCAAGGGCTTCCATGCTTCATGCACTGTTCTCAGCCCTCTACATGTGCCTTTCCCCTCACAGCCCACCTGTGACACAGGTAATACTCATCTTCCTTTTGCAGATGAAGAGATGGACTTAGAGTGAAGCAATGACATTCCCAGGTCACACAGCTGACTCCACCCCAGGCTGACTGGAGAGTTCATGCTCTTAACACCTTCCCTCTACTGCTTCTCTGCAGAGTGGGGCCCCAAGGGTGGTGGGCGTGGAACTGAGGAACCCAGCAGGCAAGCATGGAGTAAGACAACACAAGCTATTGCTATGGGTGGCCCTGGGAGCTGCAGCAGGGTGAACCACATGCTAGAGGGTCTGGATACTAGGTTGGTGGTGGACACAGGGACTGACACACAGGAGCAAGGCAAAAAGAGTTCCCCGGGCTCAACGGCGGGTTCACAGTGACCAAAGGTAACAGGGCTGAGGCCCAGGGTATCGTCATAGACCTCTGCAATACTCCTTCTTCAGGCTCTGTGTTGGACACATTCTAGGTCAAGGCCAAACATCACTCTCAGCATGTTTTCTTAAAGTGGGAACTGGCTGACTAAAGGAATTGAGAAAAGCAGAAACCACCTCATCCAAGGCACAGACTCGCTCTGTTCTCTTATAGTGAATGCCTAAAGCTCACCCTGTTTTTTCAGACCATCCAACTGGAGCCAGCGTTTACCTCTAATTTTGTGTTGCATGATGGGGAAAAGTTATCTGGAGAAGAATTCTGGGACTCATTAAACAGTGGGTAGAAGAGGAGGAGAGAATGAGGGAGGGAAGTAAAGAGAAAATTATAGCAGGATGATGTTTCTTTTTCCTGTAGGAAAGAACCTAAAATAATTGCATCTCTTGTTTAGAACACTTTTATTTTTCACACTTCATTCATGTTTATGCAAAGGACTGGGTTAGGAGACTGCATTCTTAGGAAAAATTCCTCCCAGGAAATACAATGCTGAGCCCACAGGACTTTTCAGGTCATTGAAGGAATGGGTTGGACACTAGTATTTACTTACAGTGGAAGATTGACTACAAGTCTCTCCTATCCCCCTATGATTTTTAAACACTTGTATTTATGATATTTATTTGGACAAATTGATTGGTCTCTCTTTGAGTGTAACTGGAGAAACAGAGGAATGCGTGCCCACGATTGTTTAGGGCAAGCCCAGCCTGGGAAACATTCGCTGTCTATTTGTGGGGGAAACTTTTGGGCTGCTATAACCAATACCACAGGATGGGTCATTTAAACAACAAAGTTATTGTCTTGCAGTTCTGGCGGCTGGAAGTCTGAGATCAAGGTGTTGGCAGGTTGGTTTCTTCTGAAGCCTTCTTCTGTCTGTATCTTCACATGGTGTTCCTTCTGTATATATCCATGTCCTCCTACTCTCTTCTTTTTATAAGGATGCTAGTCATATTGGATTAGCGACTTCATATTGGACTTAATGTCTTCATTTTAACTTAAGTAAAGGTCCTATTTGCAAATACAGTCACATTCTGGGGTACTGGAGGTAAGGAATTCAACATATGAATTTTATGGGTACACAACCCAACCCACAACAAGGGGTGAATTTGGACAGGCTTCTGCAACCAGATGTCACTTTGGTCCTTCTATGCACAGAGGCAGGTAGCTCTTGCTACAAAGCATAGACACTAGAAGTCTGGTACATAGGTATCAGACATCATTTAGAAAGGGCTCTAAGGACCATGTATTATCCATTGGTTTTCCCACTTAGTTGCCCATTAAAATCACCAGGAAGTTTTAAGAACACTGATGCTTGACACTTACCCTTTGAGATCCTGATTCAATTGACATCAAGTGGGGACTAGAGCTAGTAATTTTTTAAAACTTCTTGGGAGATTTTAACGTGAAGCCAGCATAAAAGAAATGAATGACTAGAGAGGTTTAATGACTTGTGCAAGATCAGAAAATGTATGGACTAGAGCACAGGGCTCCTGATTTGGGTCTGGTGGGTCTTCTACTAGTACCTTTCTTCCCATTGCCTAATTACTGATACTCCGTCAGGGTTCCGGCACAGAAGCACTCCTTCCCCCAGCTGCTAGGGGAGTAGGTGCACTGGTCCCCATGCAGAGACTGGTGGGTGATAGCGTATAAACACGGATTAATTCTGAAGGGGCCTCTCAGCTCCAGAGCTCCCTGCAGTGACTGCATCCTCGTACAACTCCTCCCTTTGCCCAATTCTACTTTTCCCACTCCACTGCAGGGGATCCTGTGGATTGCAAAGACCCTTTCCAAGAAACTCTTATCTGCCAATCTTCATCTCAGAATCTGCTTTCTGAGGAACTGACCTATGAAAGTTCCTCCCTGTGTTTATTGTTTTTTCGTTAGTACTTATTGATTGCTCACCATGTTGGGTTCTGTGCTAAGTGCTTGGACTATGAACAGGAATAAAACCTAGTTCCTACTTAAGCTGTTTGCCGTCTTCCAGAGGGGCTGGTGGTCAACAGCCAACTCCAGTGCCCTGTCTGAGCTGTTGGAACGGCAGCATGATAAGGTGAGTGGGAGCGCCGAAGAGGGGAATGCTGATGCCCAGGTGAGGGTATCACTTCCTCCTTCCTGACTCTTCTCAGCAGTCTGTCTAGGAGGTTGAGCCCCTTCTTGAAGCAGCAGCTGCTCTTGCTGGCATGCACAATCGTGTATCTTCTGGAACTGGATTTATGTGAACAGAACAACCAGGACTGGGTCTCTGTGACAACTGTCCCGTTCTGTGAGTAGCGGCTGCAAAGAGGACTGCCCAGGACACCAGTGCTTAGGAGGAAAGGGTCCCATAACTCCACTAACCTCAGACAGCCTCGTGCCTCCTCCAGAACATCCGCAGTGTGCCAAGCCCTGGACTGCGCCAGACTGAGGGCGCCAGTGAAATAGACGTGAAGGTCCCAGCTTTCAAGCAGCTGCCAGCTTAAGTGGGTTGACAGGTACATCATCACCAGGTGTCTCAAGTCTGGTGGAAGATGAACAATCTGCACCCTGGGGAGCCCCAGGCCTCCTGGCCTAATTTGAGAGATGTGGTTTCTGCCACAGGCCAGTATTTAGGACGAACATACATATTTAAAAGACCTGAGAACAGACACAAATAAGACATTACTGTGCAAATGGTTACAGCTGAATAGCTAGAGTCAGGAGATAGGAGAGGCAGAGCCGAGAGCAGGATGTCCCAGACATGGGGAGTCAGCCCATCCTTCTCGGCCAAATCAGGGGGTGCTGGGGGCAGGAGCCTGGGCAGCACCAGGTGCACTGCAGGTACAGCATTAGTTATCGGGACACTCGGTGCCCTCCCTTACGGCAGGCAGGCTGAGGGTGAATACAACTGTGTGCACACATATGTGAAAGCATGAAAATGACCAAGGGGACATATCTGAGTGGTTCATGATTGTGTGTGTAATGTGTGTATATTTGTGTGTGTGTACACTTGGGCTTCATTTCCTTTGAGGGGAGGTTAAAGATGCTCATGCACAAATCATCCAATCCCCTCTGTCCCTCATTCCAGGAAGATTTCCTTGTGACCCACGGCGGCCCCTCCCTGTGCTGGCCTGGCCGCTTTCCCTGTGCGGAATGGGCCCCTCTCCTGAGGAGCCGGACCTCTTGTCCAGCTCTGGCCTCCTCCTTGCTTTCAGACCTCCAGATTAGGAGAATTTTACCAGTCCACAGGTGCTAGAGGACACTGCATATGGGCTGTGATTTTCCCAGGCTGGACAGAAGGTAAGTTTCCTACGCGATAAGGGGCATCTAGAGAAACCGAGACCATTGAGCAAACTTGGAGATGCAGGTGAGGAGGAAAGTTGGAAAAACAAGTCACCTTCACTTACAAGAGGAGCCGGGAGATGACCTTAATTAAGAAACCACCTTAATTTGGGGCAGAGAGGGGTTTACTGAACGCTGGCTGGAGAGCTTGAAGTGGAGCTAATTTCTTGAATTCTTGGGTTAAAGACTCCCTTGGCATATCCCTCCCCAAAGCAGACAGCAGTAAAAGGAGAGAGTTTGATCCGGGCAGCTGGTGGTCTGGCTGCACAGTGGGCAGAAAGCGCGGGGCCCTGGACAGCCGTCTTGGTGGCCTGTGCTGAGGGGATTGGGGGAGGGGGAAGCAATAGCTCTGGATGCTCAGGCCTGACTCCAGGGCATTTAGTGTGTCTGAAGTGCGGTGGGACAGTGGGCTGGAGAAGACGCAGTCAGCCTTGGCCTTCTCCGGCCTTCACACAGGCTCACTCGGGGCCCCAGCACATGGGCAGTGATTTCCGTGATTCTCACCTGTCTCTCCCTCTCCCACCTGTCTCCACGTATCCTTACCACCTGGGCCCCACTGCATGTCCATCCCTCTGCAATGCCCTTAACTGTTCCACACCTAAACTCCACTCAGTCTCCAAGCCTTGCCTTAAATACCACTTACTCCAGGAAGCCTTTCGTGATTTCTTTCACCCTCAGTGCTCTTGGATTCTGGATGCTTCTAGTTTTCCTCCTGCTTCATTGCCTGTATCTCACTCACTCCTGCTGGTTCCTTCCGCCCACCCTAATGTGAGAACACCTGGGCTCTCTTTTTCTTTACTTTCCCTTTTCAGGGTATTCCTTCACCATGTGGTTTTAATTACTAACCCTATGTGAGTGACTCCAAGATTCCAATGTGTAGGCCTGGCCTTTTCCATGATCTTGAGACTTAGGCACCCAATTGTCTTCATCTCCCCCACTGTCTCACTGCACTTCAGACACATTAATGCCCTGGAGTCAGGCCTGAGCATCCAGGGCCATTGCTTCCTGCCTCCCCCAATCCCCTCAGCAAAGGGCCACCAAGGGGGCTGTCCAGGGCTCCATGCTCTTTGCCCACTGTGCAGCCAGACCACCAGCTGCCCTGGATCAAACCCTCTCCTTTTACGCTGTCTGCTTTGGGGAGGGTCATCTAATAGGAATCTCAGCCTCCAACATCCCCCAAGGAAGCTCTGTTTCCTCCTGTGACTTCTCTTTTCCCAGTCTCAGTAATGGCACCACTATAGACCTAGTTGCTTAAACCAAGCAGAAGCCTAATCCTAATGACCCCAACATTCCTTTATTCCCTGGGTGTTTTTCATTGGCAAAACCCACCGACATTGCTTAAAAACACATCTTACATTCACGTTGTTCTCTCTTCACCCAGGACAGGTTACAGACCTCACGATCAGGAATATTGCAACAGCTTTCTTCTCACTCATCTCTGCTTTACCTGTTGCCTAAATCCATGCTCCACAAAGCCAAATGGCATTTTTAGAACATAAGTGAAATCACGCACTTCTCTGCTCAAAACCCTCCAGGGATTTTCTGTGACACTGAGAGTAAGATGCAAACTCCTCATCCTGGCCCGCCAGGCATCACAGAGTTGGGCTTCCTGGGGCCTGGCCCTTGCCCAGCTCTCTGATGGCATCTTATTCTGCACCCTGTGAGCTCATCCCGCTCCACCTCGGGTCCCTGGCACGGGCTGTTTGCTCTGCCTGGGCTGCTCTTGCCCCGCCTCCTCCCAAGGCTGGCTGCTTCCTGCCAGGCAGGTCTCAGGTCAAATGCCACTTCCTCCAAGAGGGAGGCCTTTCCTGACCTGCGGGGACCCTCTTTCATACCATCCTGCTTTATTTTCTGCACAGCACTCATCACTCCTTGATGCTGTGTTGCCTGTGTATTGGGTTTGTTTTTTCTTTTCCATCTCCCCCCACTAGTGTGTAGGCTCTACGAGGGTGGAAAGCTTCTCTGACTCACTCCCCTACTCCATCCGAGCCTTCACAGCGATGCCCAGTACAGAGTAGGCACTTGGCACGTCTTTATTTAACAACTACATAAATAAATGGGCCCAAAAAGGATGCTGTTTGATTTGGAAAGCCTTGATTTCCTTCTTGGGAAATGAGTTCTAGACGACAACAATTTTTACCCAAAAGGATTCAGTCTGTATCGTTTACCCAAATAACATGCACTGAAGTTCCTATCCTTTCCCTAATATTTTGATACAACGACTACTGTTTATTACGTATTTATTGTTGAGGAGATGGAGCAGCCGGTCTCCTTGTTTTGGGTGGTAGCACGTAAGCGTTTGGAGATTTGTGTCCAGCGTGTCCTCCTCTCAGCAGCGTGGTGGAGAGGGTGAGCTGTGCTGGGACTCCAGGGTGGGGACCATGAGTCTGGCTTTGCCACAGGCGAGTCACAACCCATTTGGGGAAAGTCGTTTCTCCAAATCTTGTTTTCTAGGTTATGAGATGAGCTTAGTAATTGAAGCCCTTCTGGCCTTATGAGGCAATTGGAAAGATGAAGGAGATGGCAAGCGTGCGTATTTAAAGGGGAGGTGGCTGTCACTCCTAATTTATTTTTTTCACCCATTCATCCATCAACTGTTTCAGAGCAATGCACTGGACTAGTTAACGCATGGCTGAAAGGAGGGTGTGTGCCGTGTACCCGTCTCGTGCTCACGTGTCTGAGAGGGTTGAGGCACACAGATGACGATGGCTGGAAGGTACCGGGTTACGTAAGGAAGGTGCAGCAGTGTGAGCTATGAGATTCAGAGGCAGGACAGTAATCTCCGCTCGGAGGCTCCTGAGATAGGGGAAGATGTCATCTCGAAGCAGCCAGACCTCACCGAAACCAATCCCTCAGGGGCCTGCAGACTGCCCAACCCAGGGGCTGGCACAGATCCAGCAGGCTGTGGAAAGTAAGGTGACATCTCCCAGCCAAGGCCATCCTCAATGACTCTTCAGTGCTGAGGCCTGAATTGACCTGACTGGCAGGTCCTGGGGCTCTGGAGCAAACATTTCTCCTCTTAGAATGTAACTTTAACATTCACAGAGGCAGAAGCAAAAAAAAATACAGTCACGTATTACCTTATATTTGCTGTTAACTGATTCATTTTGAGCTTTTTCTGCCTTGCCTCAGGGGGGGTTCAGTCTTGTCTTCCCCAGGGCAGCCAAGCTGGAGTCAGGCCCTTAGAGTGTCACAGGGCTCCTCGGATCTGGTGTCGCCTGCAGCTGCTGTTTCCAGTAGGCGAAATCTCTTGCTCTAGTTAGCACCATCTCTGCTGCAGCCCGGTTCCCCCTGCCCCTCTTTCCCTGAGTGAAGCTCCCCAGGCTTGGGGCAGACAGGAGCCCTGAGCCCAGAGCCCTTCTGGGAGTTGCTGGGAATGGCCAGAGAGGTGGGAGGCAGCTGAGGGCCTTTCTGTCAGTGAATCCTCAGTTCTGTCTTCACTCGACAAAGCGACACAGGCAGAAAGCGAAAGTGTCCCTGAATTCCCTCCATTACAGACTGGAAGGACCTTTGACAAGGAGTTAAGGGGCCAGCATGATATGAAAGACCAGGTCTCTGGAAGAAAAAGCATAAGAAATGTAAACAAGCTTAATTTTTATTTTTTTTAAAAGAAAGTGCGAGTCCTATTTATTTGGCAAATGAATGGAATAACACAGCTGCTTTTCTTCTTTTTTGCACAAGCTTTCATGACACAGGTGGGAGGCAGTCAGGGTGGGTTCCTCTCACCCCCAGCATTGCCAGATTTAGCAAATAAAACTACAGAATGTAGTTAAATTTGAATTTCAGATAAAGACTAATTTTTTAGTATATTAGCAATATTTGGTACTTAAACTAAAAAAAAAAATTGCTATTTATCAGGGATTTAGATTTAGCTGAGTGCCTTATATTTTATGTGGAAACTCCACCTTTCCTAGGCCTCAGGTTGACCCACCTGGGAGCTCCGGCTCTGGGGGTGTCCGCTGCCCCGTCCTCCAAGGCACTTGGTGCTGCTTTCTCTCCGGGCTCCTATTCCAGGGTGACCCATGCAGGGCTTCTCTGGGACAAGACTCTCCTCCTCACAGTACTGACACCAGAGTCCCCGGCTCCGGGATTGCCCAGGGACCACTATGTGGTGGGACTTAGTAACGCATGCAGGTGCGTTATTCCTTCCAGAAGCCCAGAGAATGGTGATTCTCTGTGTTAATTGCACATTGGAAATAGCTGGGAACTTTAAAAACAAAACAAAACAAAATACACTGTTGGCTGAGTCTCATCCCCAGAGATTCTGAATTCACTGGTCTGGAGTGTGGTCTACGCACTGGGATGTTAGAACATCTCCTCAGGTGAGTCTAATGTGCTCCCAAGGTCGAAGGCCAAGGCTTTAGAGACAACAATGCAGGAAAGCGCAGGTCTGGCCTGGGCTCTCAGCTGACAGACACTTAGGGAGCTGTCCATTTGCTGAGTGTGCTCTGGCTCCAAGAGGGGAGAAAGGGCAAGTAAATTTCTCCATTGCACTGGTATCTACTCATCAGTTTTGATGGTTCTGGTCCTCAGACATGTGTTGGGGGGATTTAGAAAAGTTAGTTCTGAGACCTCTGCTGTCCAGGTGCTCAGAGTACACCTGGGGAGAGATACTTCCTCCTCCTTCCGCCCCATCTGCTCTGAAACACCACCTCACATGGAGGCCTGGAGTGGGGACTCCAGAGTCCAGGGTGTGTGTGAGGGGGTCGGGGCAGAGAGAGAGGTCAGTATGTGCTGGAACAGCCAAGGAAGTCTTTGGGCAGGAGCAAGACGGAGGTGGCCTCGATGGCCCAGACACTCATTCCACTGGCAAGCTGTGACAAGCTTTAGTCCCTCCTGAAATGAGGAGATAGTGCAAGGAGCAAGTGTCTTGGGCCTGCGGGGCAGAGGAAGACAGGCTGACATGCGAACTCACCACCATAAACCAGGAACACTTAGATGTACGCACTGAAGAGACAGAGAGACAGAGAGTTTGGGCACAATGGTAGTAACAAAGCTATTATCCCATTACAATCTAATCATACCATAATGGTTATTATTACATACAATACATTCTTATTTTTGTTACAGAAACTAAAGATATTCGTGATGATAACAGTTCTACAATTCTTTGTCCAAATCCTTGGGACTGTACTTGTTTCAAAACAAGACTTTTCAGATTTCCCAAAAGTAAAGCAATATATATTATTTATAAAGCAAAACCCCAGTAGCAACTGGGCCAGTATCCTGATCAAACACACGAACACCTGTGCAGCAAAATTTATGAATATTGACAGTAAGTGGGGTGAATATGCATGATAAAAAGACTCACATCAGTGCCGGTCAGGTTATGAAAAAGTCTTTTGGTTTTCAAATCTTTTTGGATTCTGTGACTAGGAGATTGTGGACCTGTAATACCTACCTATGCCATTTACGGAACATTAACTATTTGGTAGTCAGTGTGCCAAATATTTTAAATATATTATCCCATTTAAACCTCACAGTATTCCTGTGAGAAAGCACCATAACTGTAGGTAGAAACCATTATTACCTCTATTTTGCAGATGAAGAAAAACAGGATTAAAAGGTTGAATAACCTGCCCAAGGTCCATGGCTCTTGAGTGGAAGATGTTAGACAGGAATTCAAATTCTGCTCTGACTACAGAGCTGAAATACTCCTGTCAGGGGGCTATAAGTGCAGAAGCAGGGGAGAGGGTAGACACAGGGACATGCAAAGTTATGGCAGTCTTTCTGCCAAGGTATGTGTGTGTGTGTATGAAGAACACATGTGCATGCTCTTGTGTGAAGTGTATGTGTACCATAATTTGTATGTTGGGGTGTCTTTCTGTGGTCCTGCATACCACTCTATGTGTGTGTCGGGGGCATCTGGTTGGGGTAGAAGGTCTGTGGGCATGTTGCCCTGTACCTTTGTGTCTGTGCCATCTCTTCTTGTCTTTGCATCAGCAGTTCTGGAACAGAGAGAGTTACCCTCTCGATCTCTCTGCTTTTACTAAGTCTGCAGCCCAGGGAGGAGGGGGTTGACTTAAGCAAGTTTCTGTCGTTCTCAGGAGAGATGGAGTCTTCAGAGTAGGGTCTGGTGATTGGGACTGTCTGAGTTCAGGTAGGCCCCAAGTGGACGAGTTAGTCAAGGTCAGTGCACACTCACCCATGGGACCTGGGAGCCCCTGCAGGCACCTCAGTGCGGTCAGTGAACTTCATTTTGGTTCATTTATTTTTTAAGGGCCTGTTTTCTGAATAAATGAAAGAAACTAGTATTTTCTCAAAGGTTCCTAGGAGAAGGAAGAGATAAAGATGACAACCTGTGCCGAGGCCCTGGTTTTGTATTGCTGGTCTGCATCCGGAGCAGCCAGCAGAGCTGAGGCAGAAGTGGGGGCTGGTGCACGGCTGTGTTCTGTTTTCCCAGACTGTACCCCAGCGAGTGAACCTGGGGTGCAGCAGAGACACTGTATGCCCAGGTGAGCGGGGTCAAGTAAGCAATAACCCTGAAGGTTGGGGTTCACAGCTCAGGCCCTGGGGCAGCCATGAATATGGGAGGGCAAAACTCAACACACCAACTCAGAAGAGAAAGAAAACAACCAGACTGCTTGGGCTCATCGTTGGTCTATGATCCTCTGACTTACTACTCCAAGAAGGAGAGAAAAACGGGAGGAGCTGCATATATTGTCTAACATGCCAGGTGCCTTGTTCATCATTTCTCATGCTACATTTTATTTCCTCCTGAAAGCTACCTCTAAGCAAGGTATTTTATCTTCATTTTAAAGAAGCTCATGGAGGTTAGGTAGCTTATCTCAGGTCATCCTGCTATCACGTGGCAGAGCAGGGATTTGAACCCATGACCCTTTGGTTACCATCCCTTTCCATTATACCACACTGCCTCTGGGGTTCTTCCCCTCTCTGAACACTGTCGCCAGCAGGGCATGAATGATAAACCATGAACACATTGGTTTAATTGAAAGTATTTCTTGTGTTTCACTGATACAGTTATGAAGATTGCAAGTACAGAGGAGATCTGATAATATAGTATAAAGTTCTCTAAACTAGAATTCAGAAACACAGAATTTTGGACATAGTTTTTTATCTCTTCAGGTCCCGATTTTCTCATCTGGAAGACAACATGGTGGGCACAGATGCTCTCTAAACCCTTCTTAGTTCGGTTAGGCTCTAAGTCTAAGAGGGCTTTGCCTAATTTATGAGTTTCCTTAGCATCTGTAGCACAGAGACAGACGCAAGGTGGGCATTGACACGTGTACTAAATCCTTAATGCAGCTAGTGTCGTTAATTCATGATGATTTTTCACCAACAAATGACAAAACACTGATACCCAAAACACAAATTAACAAACAATTGCTAATGTTTCCTGAGCTCTTATTAGGTGTCAGGTACTCTCTTATAAGGATGAGATGGGCCAGAGCCCTGTAACTATAGTACGTAGTGACTTGCTACCTTAACCGCTGCAGTACGAAGGGAGCCAATGGACCTTCCAACCCTGTTGAAAGCCACCCACAGGCACATTGTAGTCAATATCAATTTTCCAATGTATTATTGATTCTAAGAGGCATTAATTTCAGAACAAACAATGGTTTACTTTGGTGATTTCCATATTGCAGATACAACTGCCATTTTTGCTGACCTGCCTATTGTCAGATATTATTGACTGCCTACGGAATGAAAGAGAACTTATTTTATGGGTGTCTTTATTGAACTGAACTGGGAGAAAGGGACAGGATTGTTAATAACTGTCTCCATTCCATCCCCTGCTGCTCTGTCCAGACCTGATATAAAACTACTATGCCCACCTATGGTCCCTCATTCCACCTCCAGTAGATGCTTAAAATCGCTTCCCTTATCCTGCCAGCACACATACACATCAATGGCGTTCACCTCTGGTCTCTATGCCATTTTTGTTTGACATTGCAAAAGCCTATGGATACTGTTGTGACTAAGGACTTATTGTGAGGCATTCATTCATTCATTCATTCATTCACCAGATGTGCGCAAGGAGCTTGGGCATGAATGGGACAAGGGGAGGTCAAAGTCTAGAGGGAAACTGGGAAAGAAGCGTGGCCCTGGGACGAGGCCCACCTGGTGCTGAGTGGGATGGGCCCCAGTGCAGGCCGGGTCCTTGGATGCTGAGTGTCCAGGAAGTGCATCCTGTCCGTGTCCCCTGGGACAGAAACTTGTAGCTCACACCAGGGGCTTCCTCCTACTCCTCTCTCCTCATGCTGCCTTTCCCCCTGGCATCTGCGTCCCCTCACAGGCTCTAGTTATCATTGCCGTACTGACCACTCTTGAATGCATGCTCCATCCCACCTGTCCATTCTGCGTTTAGAGTGGGTGTTCCCACTTGCAGGCACCTCAAACTCAACGCCTCCAAACCAATCATCCCAACTCCCCTAAAGAGATCCTCTACTGTGTCTTATTTTTTCCTCTGCACACCCACCCGAAAGAACCCCGGAGGTCGTCCTGTAGTGTTGTTTCCTCTCACTTACATCTCTAATCAGTTAGTGGCTTAAAAAAATCCTTTATATAGTAATTACACTAATTTTTAGTTAGTAAAGGTTTATTAAAGTATAACATATGTGCAAAAACCTTCCATAAGAGCACAGTATGATGGGGTTTTCGTCTCCAAGTACACTATGTATCTGTAGCCACTATCCAGATCAAAAAACAGACCTGTTCTAGGAGAAGTACCCCCCTGTCACCTCTCAGTCACTCACCGGCCCCGCAAGGGAGATCATTCTCCTGACGTCTAACATCAGTGATAATTCTAATATAATTTGGAACTTTCTAGAAATGGATTGTTACAGCATGCATCTTTTATGTCTGGCATCTTTCACTCAACACCATGCTTGAGAGGTGCATCCACGCTGTGACGCATTATCAGTTCTTTATTTCTCAGTGCTGTGTAGTATTCTGACTTCATAGCAAGGGAGTTTTACTGTAAAATTTGTATCTTCATGAGGCCATGTGAAGACATGCTGAATAAGGTCAGATCACAGGACATTTCCTTTCATAGAGTACATCTTTAAAAGAAGGACATACCTGTTGGTAAATTCACACCTAATGGGTATGCATATGTGTGATGTCTGAGGGTTGGGCACACTTGTAGTCCAACTTGGGCAGTGCAAAGGCACTATATGTAACCAAAGTGTTTTTAACCACGTAATATTCTGAAATAAAAAAAAAATAAAGTATACCAATAAGGAAGGGAAGGTACTCTGGAGAGAACCAGACAGTCAAGACACCAGGAAAAGTAAAAGTGAAACTTCTTTCATTTTCTAGAGTTTGTGCTTTTTGTTGTAGTTTTGAAAGAAAAGTCATGCTTCAATTAATAACAGACAACGGAGTCAATATGATGGGAGCAGAGACAATGATGTGATCAAATGCCAAGAAATGACTGACAGCTGAAAAAATATCTTGTGAGCCAAAGCAATTTCTCTTGACTTCTAACTTTATTCATCCAACGAATAACATTTCATCACAGTTTTATCAATGGAATGCAATTCCACCCAGATCATTCTGTCAACGACAAGAAACAGCATCAAATCATTTTGTCCACACAAATAAATCAATCATTGATTATAATTTTCTCCCATTTGGGATACAAAGAGGAGGACCAAATATCTCGAGTAAAACAAAGAAAAGAAGGAAAGAGTTTTTTTTGTTGTTGTTGACAAATCCAGTTGGGTAAATGCAATGTATACCTTTTTTTTTTTTTTTTTTGATACATCCTGATGTGAGGAGGGATAAACAGTTTTTAAACTTAAAGCAGAGACAAACTGTAATAATAATAAACACACTGAAAGAAAATGCAACCATTTATTGCTCCTTGCAGATACAATAGCATTTCCAGTTTTTCACTTTTGCTTATGTAGTTCTCCTTACTGGAATGTCTTTCCCATTCTTTGAATGTATAATCAAGCTTTGAGAAAAATTAAACCCCAAGGGCTTACAAAATCCAAAAGGGGAAGGTGTCATCCTTAAATGACAAGCTGTGTGGGGAATGCCCTGGTTGTGAATTAGGCTCCTCTTCCTAGGACTGCAATTCTGTCTTGCAGCCACTTTTCAACGCTCTTAAAAGCCCTTTCTCCAGATGCTTTAGTTGGTGGTGCACTACTGGATGGAGGAAGATTTGTTTTTCTTTTATAACAATTTAAGTTCATATTCATGCTATACATGATAAAGTTATGCATCAAGCTTTTTTGCTAAGTATGTTATATCATGAGCATCTTAGTCAAATTTGCCCCAGGAGGGGGAAGTCCTCTAGCAGCACCCCGTGTGGAGAATGGTTCACTCCCTGGGGCCAATCAGGTTAAGTTTGCCCTTTGCTGTACTTGCCTGGTTCACAGTTTAACTGGCTCTGTCCCATTCATAACTGACCGCTAAGGTCCCCTGCTGTGGGGTCAGCAGGGGATCTAGTGTCTCAAATACTGTTTCTTTTTCCTACCTGCAACCACCATAAGCTGAGGCACTTTCTCTTTGTCGGAAGCACAGAAGCCAATGGTCTGCTGACAGCCTTTTCCTTGACATGTGCCCTTTGTGCCATTGCAAAGGATTCTTCCATCTTGGCACCTCAGTTGTAATTTATCCTCCTAAGAAATACCAACACTGTTTCTAGGCCAGAGAAAGAGAAATAAGTAAAACGAATACAATGGGACATCAAGTTCCACAAACAAGGTCAACTTGGACTTCAAAGTCCTTGAAGTGGGTGAATTTCATTACACATCTGTGTCTCTGGACATACCACCTACCTGAAATGAAGACAGAGAGGGTCATAAAGGTGTCTTCATGATAAAGATGGTGATGATTATTGGTGGATATGGTATTTCAGTAAACAGAGTTCAAGGAGATTTGACATAATCCAAGTACTTCCACCTAAATAGGATTTTGATGCAAACAATGACTTTTTTAAAAAATGATACCCTTTTTTTTCTGATATTAAAAGCAGTGCTTATTTATTAAATTAAAAAAATACCCAGTAAGATATAAGTAGAAAACAGAATACATCTATATTATCACCATTTAACACCATTTGGTGTATTTGTCTCTCTCTCTCCTTCTTGTTCACCTTTGGTCTCGTTCTTGCTCTCACTCTCTTTTTCTCATCTATATTTGTTTTGTTTTACAAATTTAAATCCATATTCATTCTATACATGACAAAGTTACACACCATGCTTTTTTACTTAATATGTTACATCACGAGCATCTTTGTCAAACTTTTAGAAACATTTTACCAGAGCCTTGTTCTGAAGGCATGAAAATTGTTCATTATTAATTTTTAAAATTAGGAATATATAATCTCATTTGTGGGCATATTTATGCGCGTATCTTGGGACACATTTCAAATTATTTTCTTAGGAAATATCGCTAGAAGTAGATTTAAAAAAAATTAAAGTATTTGATACATATTACTATAATATCATCCAGAAAGTCTGAACCAATTTAAACTCCGATTAACAACATTTGTACATATTTCCAGTGCAACTTCGTTAGCCTTGGCGAACGTAATTTTTTTTTAAAGTAGTATTTTGATAAATAGGCAAAAAGGAAATCACACTGTTGTTTTAATTTGCATGAGATACTAAATGCATCCTCATTATTATTGTTTATTTTTTGTTTCCCTTTTGTGAATTGCCTGCTTATATTCTCGCCTATTTCCTAATGATCTGTAAATGCTTTTTCTTACTTCTTTGTAGAACTCTGATATATGCTACAAATATTTTCCCCAGATACTTGCTTTTGTTTAAAAATTTAATAGTGGTTTCCCCCCTACAAACAGAAATGTCTGATATTTATGTATTAAAATTTAGCTACCCTTTAACGATTTCTTCCTTTGTTTCTAGGTTTAGATCAGATTTTAAAATAATGTACATTTTCTTCCATTTTATTCTTCTTTCCTTTCTTTCTCCCTCCTTCCCTGTTTCCCTTTCTCTTTCCTTTTCTTCCTTCCTTTCTTTCAGTTTACAATTAATGGGTCAATACCTCTGGGGCATAGTATAGAGCAGAAATCTAACATTTTCTTTTCAAATATGTAATCTGTTCTCTAAGAGCCACTTATTAAATATGCTCTTCTTTCTGTCTTGATTTTAAATATGATTTTGGTCAAATGCTGAACTTTAATTAGCATTAGAGTCTATTTCTGAAACTGCTTCCCTGTGCTATTGGTCCGTTTGACAATTCTAGCACCATATTGCTTTAATTACTAAGTTTTATATTGTAGTAAGTATCATTATCTGGTAATGTTAGTCCCCTTTCATTACTCTCTTTTTGGGGGATTTTATTTTTCTAGATGGATTCTTATATTCATTTTGAAAAATATTTTGCTATTTGATTAAAATTAATGGGAACTTCTGAATTAGTTTTGAAGGAAATTATATAATTACAACATTAAGTTCTTTCAAAAATTATTTCTTCCTATTCAGGAGGACTATTTGTTACTCAGTTTAGTTAGGATTCTTTTATGCCCCTCAATAAAGTCTAACAATTTTCTTCACCAATTGCTACCTGCTTCCTACATTTATTACTAGGTATTTTATGTGTTTGCTGATAGTGTTTGTGGAAAGTCTATTGTGGGGTGTGTGTGTATGTATATTTTGCATTTGGCCACTCGTATTTTGTTACTTCTCTTAAGGTTTCTTTTTACTTCCTTTATTCAAATATATATCACTCATGTATTTTCCTTGTTTTATCGTATTGGTTGGAACTTTGAAAGTGTTAAGAAAGAGCAGTGATACTCTGTATTATTTGCATTGCTTCTCCCTCTGTGCAGACTCCACTAGTGCCCCATTAGTTAAACAAATATCCAGTTTTAAGGCAGATATTTGTAAAGGAAGAAAGCTTTATTCTTATAAATTAAAAAAATAGTTTTTATTTATATATGCATATACTCATATATATGACTTCATACATAAATAATTTTTAACCAGGAATGTTATTGTTTATTGAAACATGTTTTATTTAAATATTAGTTTTTTTCTTTAAACATTTATAGGATATTGGTAGATTGTTGAAACCAAAGCAATACTTAAATTTCTAAATTTACATTTATCTGATCATGTATATTGATGTATATTTTTGGTATACTTATGATTTTGATTTGGGATGATATTTTATTTGGGATTTTTGCATTTGTATTGTCAGTAAGTGGGATCTAGAGATATGTGTGTGTGTGTATTTAAGAGGGTGCTTTGCCAAGTTTGGATATTAAGGTCATAGAAAACAA
The DNA here is from genome assembly GCF_041146395.1 of Eulemur rufifrons. Classification (NCBI taxonomy): domain Eukaryota; kingdom Metazoa; phylum Chordata; class Mammalia; order Primates; family Lemuridae; genus Eulemur; species Eulemur rufifrons. Next base: position 29,012,115 of record NC_090987.1, on the reverse strand, counting down.
CTTAAATGTTCCATTAAAAATAAGCTCTGGAATATTTTATATAGCATGAAAATTGTCATTTCTTGAGTTTTAAAGAACTCACATATTTTTCTGTGCCATTTAGGAGGTAATACATATTTATATTTTGAGATTTTTGTTGGTGTTTTTGATCAGTCTTTCTCTTCATGATTAAATTTTGATTTGCTTATATTTTCCTAGAAAATTTCCCATTTCATCATTTTTGTAAATTTGTTTTTAAAAAAGCATGTGGAGGCCGGGCGCGGTGGCTCACGCCTGTAATCCTAGCACTCTGGGAGGCCGAGGCGGGTGGATCGCTCAAGGTCAGGAGTTCGAGACCAGCCTGAGCAAGAGCGAGACCCCGTCTCTAATAAAAATAGAAAGAAATTATATGGACAACTAAAAATATATATATAGAAAAATTAGCCGGGCATAGTGGCGCATGCCTGTAGTCCCAGCTACTCGGGAGGCTGAGGCAAGAGAATCGCTTGAGCCCAGGAGTTTGAGGTTGCTGTGAGCTAGGCTGACGCCACGGCACTCACTCTAGCCTGGGCAACAAAGTGAGACTCTGTCTCAAAAAAAAAAAAAAAAAAAAAAAAAAAAGCATGTGGAGATATTTACTTACTCATTTTTTGTTTTGTTTTTGTGTCTTTATTATTTAGTTGAGTATACTTGCTAAATATTTAGCTATTTGGCTTTTCCTTGCAAAGATCTATTTCTAGGATTTATCAATTTCCTTATTTCTAATTCATACTCATAAATGCATTTTTAAATTTCTGTTTTCCTTGGGCTTGTCTTATTTTTCTTCTGATGACAAAGTTAGATATTTTATTCATTTATTTTCATATTTCATTTTAAATTCTGTAAGCATGCATGTAAGGCCTCTGATTTAACACTGAAAAAAATATTTTGATTGTAACACAAAAATTTTTATATACAATTTTTTATTTTTTATAATTTTCTAAATAGTCATTTAAAAAAAAATTAATCCCAGTGTGATTTAGGAATACCTTTTAATTTTTCAAGTGGTTGTATGTTGTTGTTTCTGCTCTTTGCTATTCACTGGCAAAGTTTCTCCTTTTTGCAATTTATTCCGATTTTTCTTATGGCTTAATATATAATGCATTTTGTAGCGCTTTACGTGTATTTGAAAAGATACAGTATTCTCTGTTGGCAGTATCTATGGTTAGATTATATGTTGGTAATGGAATACCCAAGATGACATTTAGTTCTAAAAGTCTTAAAAATATGATAGAAAGAAAAAGCTGTTTGGTATCTCTGATGCCACTAATGGGCCAGAGCACACGCAGCCGTTGGAGAAGAGAATGATTCCATCTGAAGCTGAGGATGTTCTTGAGATCGGTCAGTGCCTGGAAAGGGGTCAAGGCTGGGGAGGCCAAGGGTATCCTGGGGAGATACTCCAGAGCCCAGCTGGACAGAAAGAGGACTCTCTGGGATCTGGTGAGAGCATGGCAGGCAGGGTGGCTGGAGGGACCTGAGGGGATGTCGAGGTCCAGGACAGGTAAATGGGTACATCTGTCGGCAAGGATAGTTGGTTCTGTCCTTTCCTCTTTATGAAATCTCAGTAAATCCCTGCTAAGGCTGTCATCTGCTTTCGGCCATGGGGCTTAAAAGAAAAATATCTTCCAGACCCATGCAGAGAGGGAAGGGAAGTGGGGCTCTGCCAAGGTGGGTGGGCAGCTGAACTCACCCTCACTAGGCTCAGCTGCAAAGAAGATGGAGCCTGGGCAGCTGGAGGCAGGGGGAGTGGGCAGACAAGAGGGCTCAGTCCTTGGTGTCAAGGAGACAGCCCTGGGGTGAGGAGCCCCGAAGGGCTGCAAGGAATATCATGGAGGCACTTTCAGGGCACTGTTGCCTGCCTCGGCCAGGCAGGTGGGTGCTTACAGTGATCATAACTGGAGCCATCAATTAAATTTTATTTTAGGTCAGACTAGCTGGCTTAGAAGACATTAAAATTTGAAATATTTGTTAATTATATTATTTTGAGTCCTCCATCCCTTTCTGACAATATGATTAGCCAAAACCTGGGAGAAACATGTTCAACTTCTCTGTGATTACTATATGGCTCTCAGTTTTTCTCGTTAGAGATTTTGCTTTTTGTTCTATGATGGTATAATATAATGTGAGGCGAGGACATGCATTTATTGTATCTTAATTGTGGATTACACCCGTAATCAATCTAAAATGCCCCTCTTGGCCTATTTAATGCTTTGTTTGCAATTTCTATCCCTGTTTCCTTTCTGTGTGCATACATCTTGGCTAAGTGTTTAACCTTTATTTCTGACCTTGTTTGAGTTGTAGCTTATGTATTTTGTATTTTGACCAAACATAAAAAGCCTCTGTCTATTAATGAGGAAGTTAATTATACTGATGGTGATTTTCAAAACTGATATGAGTAGTGAACATTGCAGTTCCCGGCCCAGAATCTGTTCCCTCCTGCTTTGTCTTAAGGGAGCCCCGATATTTACAAGAATTCACTGCTTTCACCTCAGGAGACCCTGACTCCACTCTAGCTCCCAGGGTGAGCCAACTGGTCAGAGTGTAATTCAATTTTGTGCCAATGATTGGCTTGGAAATGGGCAACTAACTCAATTCTGGACAAGACAGGGAGAAAAGAAATGGATTGGGGGGCTTTTCTGGGAAAATTTTCTTTGATCCTAGGAAAGCCATAGGAGAAGGTAGACTCTCCCCTACTGTGCCTCATTATATCTGGATGCTGAAGTGTGGAGGCGTGGTAGATGGTCACCTTGCTGCTTGCCTGGGGATGAAGTTCTCACTAGGGTGGCAGAGCAAAGAGATGGGAAGAATCAGGTCTCTTAAAGCTATCCCTGAGCTTCTGAATCCACAGCCCGGTGGTTGTCCTGCATCTTTCATTCTTGTTACATAAAATTAGGCAGTTTTTAAAAATTGTCATTTAAGCCAATTTAAATTAGATTTTCCACTGTTTATACCAAGAGCACCTAACCAATACAATGTGTTCATTTTTAACCTATTTACCTTTATTTAATTTTTTAAATGTATTATTGCTCTTTGGTTTTTGGTTTTCTCTTATGCATGTATAGATGATATTTTATTTGCTTTTATTTTCTCCTGTGAATTGCTAAGTATGTGTTTGGTTTTTAATTCTACTAAAAAGTGAGTAGCTTTGTATATACTTGAGTCTATATTTTTAGAAGTATCAAAATCAATATAATAATGATAATTATATTATAATTATTGGCTAATGTTTATTGACCTCTTAATATATGATATGCTACTGTGCTAAACAATGTATGTGTATTCATTTAGTCCTCACTGCAGGATTCAGAGACACAGAAAGTTTAATTAACTTGCCCAAGTAAAGCAGGAACTGTCAATTGCCTACTCTGTGGATGAGGAAATTACTACAGTTTTACTTTATGCCATGCTATTAACTCTCCATTCACTTCCTGCCTTTCTGTGGTTATTGGGGGAATTTTAGAACCGGAATATTAATAATTAATTATTTTTACATTATGTATATTCTTTCAATTAAAAAATGTTTTCATTTTGTTTTGTGTCTACATTTCCTACAACCATTTAGACTCATTTCTACATTTAAATGCTTTTGGTAATGCACCACCATTCCTTTTGAACCCCAATCTTTTATAATAAATTATTTAACACAGTTGGATTAACTGATATATTTTTCAGCAGTTTTATTCAGAAGATATTTTGCTTTCATATTGTTTTCACAGAATAGTCACTTGGTTGGTTACAGAATTTCCCCAGAAATTCTATGTATTTCTCTTATGTCTTCTTATATTTAGTGCTGTGTAGGAGAAGTTTGAGCCTGGATTTTTCTTTTTTTTTTTGCCTTGTAGTCTGTATCTATGGTCCCCAACCCCTGGGCTACGGACCGGTACTAGTCTGTGGCTTGTTAGGAACCAGGCCACACAGTAGGAAGTGAGTGGTGGGCGAACAGGTGAGTTTCATCTGTATTTACAGTCACTATTTCCCATCACCCCCAGATGGGACCATTTAGTTGCAGGAAAACAAGTTCAGGGCTCTCACTGACTCTGCATTATGACGAGTTGTATAATTATTTCATTATATATTACAATGTAATAACAATAGAAATAAAGTGCAATAGGCTTAAATCATCTCAAAAACATCTCCTGCTCCCTACTCCAGCCTGTGGAAAAATTGTCTTCCGTGTATAGGTCTCTGGTGCCAAAAATGTTGGGGACCACTGATTGATATCATTCGTTTCTACCTAGATGCTGGTAGTATTTGGTTTTACAAATTTTTACACAATTAATTTCTATTGCACAAGTAATTCCTGAAAACATCCTCCTTCCATATATTAAAACTATACAGATTAAAAAGAACCTATTTGACTACCCTTTTCTAAACTCAAATCCTTTCCCCAGAGGTAACTATTGTGAGCATTTTGTATTAATATGAATCTTTCCAGAAAGTTTTTTATGGATTTATATATACATATCTGTAACTGTGGACAACACTTAGTATTATTTTTGGGAAAGTGTAGCCTGGGGATATATGCAAAGACGATTTTGGGGGCAGTGGGCTAGTGTAGGGCCCAGAGCAACCTGGCCACCCAAGAAAGAAGACCCCTCTGCAATGGCAGGTGAGTGAGCTGGGATCTGGTGAGAAAGACCTTGGACTTATGATTTAAGATTTACTCCACAGGAAAAGGTGAGACTGTCTTCTCGAGCTTGTGGCCTTGTTCTCCTGGTTCAGCTCCCCTACCCCACCAATGCCCACCTTAGCTCCAGAGCTCACATCATCAGTGGAGATTCTCCCCAGATTCCGACCAAGGTGTATTTATTATTAATAGTTAGTGCGGTTAGGTTTTCTCCTTTTCTTATGTTTTCTCAACGGGGCTTTGGAAAAAGTGAAGTCCTGTACTTTGATAACAAGAGGCTGTCTTGGGCAGAAAGTAGAACAATCTGCTATCAACGGTCAGGTGGCCTGGAACCCCAGGAGAGAGTAGCTTAAATAACAAGCCCTTCCCCAGTGCATCTCCGATGTTTTTATTAGAAAAGAGGAAGGCCCTTTTTCATGAGAAATGAGATTTTCTGATGAGGATGTGCTCTGACACTGAACTAGAGGGATTCAAGGAATGCGCTTGGGTTTGAGCCTAGAGAAACGACTCCCAGAATCTTTCCCACCAAGTAAAGCCTACTGTGTCCAGCTTCTTATGGATCTTATAAGATTTTGTTTCCTCAGTGAACCAATTTAGTCAAAATGTGTTTTTCCATTTTAACTGCTCCCTTAACTTCCAAAGAGCATGTGATATTCCGGATTACCACGCTGAACTGCTGTCATTCCTGGCAACAGCAAGGGAGGCTCTGTCTCGTGAGCCAAAGGAACTTGCTGCGGGTAGACAACCTGAGCCAGGCTTTTCGAAGTTTTGAAGGCTGAGCAATTTCCTACCTTTAATGACATACATTGTGGTGTCACTCATGTTTATAAAAAAGGAACAACCAAACCAACTAGGGAAATGCCGACTTGTGCATCTGTTGGGTCTGGCAGCTCTTAGCCTTGCTTTAAGTTGTGAGTGCCTTCTGGAACCACTCAGTCTAGTGGTCCTCACCCCACCCACATCCCTCTCCATCTTGCCATCTGCTTTATTTCCTCACAACACTTACAACACATAACACTTAACATTGCATTTATCTGGTGTACATACTTCTTGCCTGTCCATCTCCCCTTCCGAATGCATGCTAGATGAGAGCAGGGGTCTCGCCTGTCTCATCCACTGCATAGCCCCAGTCAAGAGATGGCATTGCCAGAGAGAAGGCATTCAATAATGTTCACAATTCAAATGAACCCACAGGTTAAATTCCTGATGGTGGAAATCTGGACATTGGAGTCATAGGTGGGGAAAGAAATAATGAGGCAATAGGACCCCAACTACATGGGGCTCCTGCTTATGATAGAAAAGCTTCCAGACTCTGTGTGCAGTCAAGTCCTGTGGCTTGTGGCCAAGGGAGGGCCTTTTCTTTTTTACCCATAAAAGATGATATTTGTATGTTGAAGCAATGAGCCAGAAGATAAATATGAATACAGACAAATTCCCAATTTGGATTCAAATAACAAGTTGCACAAACACAAGGTAGGGAAGATGTTTCTTGACAACAATTTATGGAAAAAATTATGTGTTTGCTGCCTCACTGTGAATTAACAGCATGAGTAGCTGTTAAAATTTTACACCAATAATGGAATATCATGTCTAATAACACAAATAACATCAACATTCATTGTAGCCACCATTTATTTTGCACTAACCATGTACCAGGTACTGCGCTTAATGCTTTTTTATACATGAAGACAACTCCTGAAATCCATATTATGATGTCCATTTTATGGATGGAGAAACCTAGGTTTAGCCTGTGCCAGGACACAGAGCTAGGACATGGTGGAACTGAATGTATCTGACTGCAAAAGGTGGTGTTCTTAGCCACTGATCGTCACGATGTTCTGTGTGGGCCTGAACGTATCTGGGGCATTGAATTCATTCTAGGAGACACATTTTAAGGCAGACAAGAACCAAACAGTGGCTTCAGTGGCAAGGTAAAGTCTATGGCAACCACAGCTTGTGGGGAACGTTTGTGGGACGGGGGTGGGATGTTTAGTGCAGAGGAGAGGCAATGAGAGGTGAGGGTCAGGAACAAAAGGGCGTCAAATGGAAGACAGCAGACATGTCCTGTGTGGTTCCAAATGGCAGAACTGGAACAGCAGATGGAAGTTACTGTGAAGCAGATTTTAGCTTGACACGAGAACTAACTTTCTAAAGATTAGAGATGTGGGATGCAGCTCTTGAACTCACCCACCCTTTCCTCCCTTTGAGCTTGTACAGCCATCTGTCAAAGACGTTGGATTTCAGGAAGGAGACCCGTCCACCTTCAAGAGTGTAGGATTTTCTAGATGAGTTTAAAGTTGATTTAAAAGAAAGGTAAAGACCATTTGAGCTGATTTAAGGTGAATCTTACCCAGGGACAGGGGGATGATATCACTCTGAGTTCCTTTCAGTCTTTTAAGACTGTAACTTTTCCTTTAGGGCCATAATCAGGGCACATTTGAACTCAGAAATAGAGAATTGTTTTTGTCACAAACTGAAATCCTCTTTAAAAATAATAATTCTTGGATGATATTCTTGTATTCAACTTATTTCAGAGCCTTTCCTATGTATTTTTTTGTGTGTATGCTCAGCCCTGGTTAGGCGCTAATTTTTTAACCATGCCCACTCCCTAGCCCGCCCTTCCCTAATCCCATTTTGGGTCAAGACCATGTGTCTTCCCACCTCTTGTGGCTCCTCCAACCTCTTCCCATCCCTATATAGTGCACACACACTGCACAGACAGAAGTTGCCTGTGCTTGTAATTCCAACCCCCAAAAAGAAGTAGAGAAAATAATAATGAATCCTACATGATTACAAGGAAGGAAGGAAGGGACAAAGCTGGCTCCAGGTGCATTTCTACAAATCAGTGTGGGTTGCATTTTCTCTAGAAAAAGTGTACTTATTTTTGGTTTCCCACCAGCCTCATGGTACAGAAAGCACATATCTACAAAGTGCTAGAGAAAACGTGATTGTGTATGATTTCACAAAGTGTTTAAGGAGGTGTTAGAATCTTGGTATAAGATTTGAAGAGCCCCATCCCCTGAAATTGTCCATCCTTGGGCCTGAAATCTTACAATTGGAACACTGCTCTTCTGAGTTAAGAATTTCACTAAATATCCTTCTAAAGGCAATCCTGATGTCCTTCCAGGGAAAGAAGTCCTCCTCCAGGAGATAGTAGTAGTTTATTGATTACTTGCTTCATGCCAGACACTGTCCTAAGCCCATGACATGTTTATCTTATTTAACATTCACAACAGCACAATAAATATACACTATTATTATCTGCATTTTACAGATGAGGAAACTGAGCCTTAGAAAGGTTAAACACTTTGTCTAAGTTCACATGGCCAGTAAATGGTAGAGTCTGGATTTGGCTTCAGAACCCATATTCATTCTTAACCAGTGTGTAATATTGTTGCTAACACTCTCTAAATATAATAATTGTCTGATTCTCAGATACAGGAGAGAGCTCAGCATAAGAACATTATGTGTGTGTGTCCGAAGGTGAGGGATAGGGAGATATTCATTTTGAAGTAATCCTAATCTTAACCCTTGTCCAATTATTAATTTAGAATTTATCTGAGATGGTTGATGTAATCCAACTTCTGGCATAGTAAGGTCAGCACTGGTATTTGATTATTTGCCTCAAAGTCAACTGAAGTCCATATCGGGAAGTGATTACTTATGGACAAACCCATCTGCATTCTCCCTCCCTTCTTCCCCCTGTCCCTTCCTTCCTCTTTTTTCCTCCCTTCTCAGCTACTCAATTATCTCTGAGTATTCACTCCATGCCTGGCACTGTGCTATCCACTAAGGATATGAAGATGAGTAAGTCTCAGTCTATGTCTTTTGGGGCCTCACAGTCTGGAAGGAGAGTTAAAAAATAATTACTATTCAACATGGCAATGGTTATAAAAGAGCAGATTTTCCAAACTGGTGTTTCAAGGAACATTCTTTGGCAGGATGTTAAGTAAGTGTACCATGAAAAAGAAGTATTTTGAGTTAAAATAAGTTTAGGAAACGCTGAGTTAAATAAAATTAAGTAAGTTTTTTCTTACTGGGGAATTTTCATACCCTTTAAAATGCTAATGTGCACTGTGAATCTCCAAGAAGGGAAGAGAACACATTTTCCAAATTCATTTGACTGCATTACCTTCTTTTTTCATGGCAAGCTTAATAAAATATTTATTCTTCCATCCATCCAGCCAGCCAGCCATTCACCCACCTAAACTTCCTTCCATCCCTCCAGTATTTCTTCATTACACACCATGTGCCAGACACTGTGCTACATCCTGGGGACCCAGCAGTAGGCAACTCTGTGGGGTTAGTATTCTAGTTGGAGAGATAAGCATTCAGAAGGCAAGCAAATATATGAAATTATCAACGTGTGGTGAGATTCACGTAGAAAGTAACCAGGGTTCTAAGATGAGAAACAAACAGGGTGATCACTTAAGTAGATGGTCCAGAAAGTCCTCTGTGAGCAAAAGAAATTTAAAGCAAGTACCTGTAGGAAGAGAATGAGCCAACTTTGCAAAGAGTAAGAAGAGCCATCCAGGAAGAGGAAACAGCAAGTGCCAAGTCCCTGGAATGCAGAAAGGCTTGGCAGGCTCTAGGAATTGAGATTCCTCCAGGAGTGCAGGTCTGCTTAAAGGCAGAAGGCTGGACCTGACACATTTTAAAAATTAGAATCTCATCCTCACGACATCATGGAGTTAGAGGAGACCCTGGCAACATCCAAGTTTTTATCCAGGAGAGTCCTGTCTTCTAAGATATAGGGCTGCTCGCTATAGTTGGCTTTGTTTACAGAATTTTCCCCTTTAGATGGGAGATTAACTTCAGCCCCACTATGTAGCTGCTGAGAGAGTCACTTATGACATTTCTCTTTCATATGAAATGAGGACCACTGAGAATTGAACTATCACTGTGTTTTTAAGGAGAAAACTGCTCCCAGAGGTGTGAGTGCCAATACAAGTGATCCTAACCTTCACTCCCTCTTAGAAATGGGAAACAACAAGCCTGGAGGGGGAAATTGACAAAAAACCTATCTGGTTACTGTTGACTCAGTGGCCAAGGAGGCGAACAACGCAGGTTACCCTGATTCCTGAAGCCCGAGTGCCCTGCTCCCAAAGCTTTTATCTTTCAATTCTCCCTACAAGATTAAGCATCCCCAAACACCACTTTTATGGTCTCTGCCCTGGTTCTAGCAGTTACAATGGATCTTCTCTACTGGCAAATCAACTGAAAACCTCTCAGCTAGACATTCAGCACTATCCATTATCATCATCATTTTCTTCTGGCTGACTCTCTGCCTTCTCCTTGCCCACTTCCCCCAGTGCATTCTCGCTCTCTCTCCTCTCTCTCTTTCTCCCTCTTTCATTTCTATGTCTCCCACTACCCCACCCCTCTGATTTGTTTCATCATGCCATTAAGGCTACAAAGGAATAAAGAAAATAATTCAGGCTTTGGAGTTGCAGCCCTAGCTTTGATCCTCTCTCTGCCGCTTGCCGTCTGCCTGACCAGCCTGACTGTGTATCTTGCAGACCTTCAGCTGCCTCGTCTGCATGAAAAGATGGTAATAATAATAAAACTTGTCAAGTAATGACAACACTGGTCACATAGGGTGGTTGTTTCCTGAATTCAACTGTTGCAATATCTTTTCTATTGTGGGTTAGGGCACGCTCCCTCCTCTGGAACTCAGTTCTTCCATCCTGCTTGCTCAGTGCAGGGGCCTTTGCTGTTTGGAGATAAAGGAGTCTGTTTCTCCACTCTGCATTTGGACTTCATGGCCCCTACTTAGCTATTCACAGTTGGCCTTTAAGATGGTAGACTTTGTTTCCCATTTGCTCACCTTCTTGCTATCAAAGGCCACCCTGGCTTTCCTTCATTCCCAGTTCTTGTTTCCAAGTAACCCAGGCTGTGTGAGAGCCTTTGGCTCTTGCTTGTTTGGGAGGGAGAATTGGAAAGTTGTTCTCTGAGGTCCAGTCTTGGTAAGCAGAGACAATGGAGGTCTAGTCCTAGCTCCTTGGCCAGTTTTCACTCAGCCAAGAACTCCCCTTGGTTGGCTGTAGAAGGTACTACTAGAGCATCTTGTCTGCCATGGTAGCCTCATAGTCTGGTGACTCTTACCAGTCACCGACACATGCTCCGAGTCTAGTCATGCCTTATAGACCCTTGATGTACTGTGACCTCAACTCATTCACAATGGAGATGGAGGAGTTTCATTCAAAGCCCAGAATCCAACATGCCCTAGCACTCACCAGAGCCCTCACCACATCCATGGCCATTCCCACAGAAACCCTTGCAGATAATCTGTACACTTTCCTCTTTTCCACTGTAGATGTCACAAGTTCACAGGTGAGGTGAGGTGTGGGTCACTCAGGTCTGTGGGTGGGAAGCACCCCTCCAGATGCTCTGACCTCCTGAGTGCAATGTTGGGTTGCAAGAATTTTACCTCTTCAAAGAAGCATTTACTGATGAAGAAAAAGCCAGATGTATCTCCTTTCTCTCCCTCTGCTATGACTTGGATGTGGTTTGTTCCTGCCAAAGCTCATGTTGAAATTTGATCTCCAATGTGGCAGTGTTGGGAGGTGGGACTAGTGTGGGGGCGTTTGGGTCATGGGGGTAGATCCCTCAGGAATAGAGTAATGTCCGCCTTCAGGGGTGAGTGAGTTCTATCTAGCTCTTGTGGCAATGGATCAGTTTCTGTGAGAGCGTGTTGTTGAGAAAGTGTGACTTCTTCCATTTCTCTCTCTTGTTTCCTCTCTTGCCATGTGATCTCTTTGCACACATTGGGCCCCCACCCACTTTTCCCCATGAGTTGAAGCAGCATGAAGCCCTCACCAGGTGCAGCTGCCCATCCACCCCACATTGCCACAGAGAATGCCCACAACTTCCTCTCCATTTGACCATAGATTTGAATTTTTGTTCTGGAAATACAATTCCCTGATTGAGGGAATAGACCATTCTTTAATTCCAGAAAGAATGACCCCCTACTTTGGCTACAGACAGACTTCTTAACTCTAGCTTCTGACCAATCCCCAATGCTGACCACAGACTGATCTCAAGCCCAGACCCAAAGTTACCCCATAATCATGATCATACAGTTCGTTCCTTGTTCTGACCACTCCTGGACTCTTCCTTTGCTCATAGATAGCTCCACACCTGATCAATTACAAATTTATAACCCCAGCCACAGAAGGAATCCAGGGCTCCAGCCTCCACCCAACCTCAAACTCCAGCTATAAACTAACAACCCAGAAAGCCTTCTACCTTTAACCGGCTACAAATCAGAGCCATAATAATTTTTTAAATGAAAAACTTAAATATATACAGATGTCAAGAAACTAGTATATTGAGTCCTATGTCCTTGTCTCCTTAGCTCCAACAATGATCAGCGCGCGGCCATTCTTATTTCATTCCTACACTTACCAACTCTCTTTTTCTCCCTCTCCTGGAGTATTCAGAAGGAAATACAGACATCATCACATCCTATCACCTGTATGTATTTTGGTTTGTATTTCTAAAATGTAAGTGCTCTTTTGAAAAAGATAAACAAGTTGTAAACCATGATACAATTATCAAACCTAAAACTTAACAAAACTTCTTATACACAAATATCTAGTAAGCCTTCATATTTCTTCAATTTATATATAGATATTTTCAGTCTGTTGGATCCAAATAAGTTCTTTGTTCTTTGTTAAATAAATAAATACTTGTTCCTGGTTGATTTCTCTCTCTCTCCTTTAATCTATATTTTCTCTTTATCACTATTGTTATTGCATTTTTTGTTGTATTGTAGGAACTATTAAGTGTCAACTATTAAGCCCTAAACATGGGGACACTCTGATCCTTAGTTCTCGTCACTGATGCTCCAGGACAAACTCTCCCACAGAAAGAGTGCTTTGATCACAAGAGGGGCAAGCTAAGGAGCAGGTGGGAGTGTCCTCAGGACAGCCACTACCCATGTCACCAGGCAAAGCTTCTGCCCTCGAACTAGTGAGGAACATGTTGCTCTCATATCTAATGATGGTCAAACCTTGTGTTGGTCACGGTCATTCTGTCCTCTCACTGCTGTTTCCTGACACAGGGTCATGACAGCACAGAGAAAATCAAACAGCCTGTGTATGCAAATGGAAAACATAAATTACATGCACAGGACAGGCTCATGCTGTCTCTGCCCACCCTTGGTCTGGCTATGACAATAAGATTCACACAAGACAAGATTCACAATCCAGAGCCACCGTTGCTAAGGTGTGTCATTAAGGTGACCAGTGTGGGCATTTGTAGGAGTTTAGAGAATGGGAGGAAATTGAGGCATTACCTAGAAGGTAAAATAAGCATCTAGATAGCTTCCATCCTGGAAAGAAAGGACCCTAATCTCAAAATGGCTGGGCTTTGGTGATGAGGACTTGACTGTTCGTACAAGCAGCTAGTTTATATTTGAGTGCTGGGATTTTTGAAGCATTTGGCATGATTAGTGTTGAGTGAAGCAGCAAAAAACAGCATCTTCAGCAAGTTCGTATTGCCTTCAGAGAACGATGCTCAAACTTCTTGGCTGATAGTCAAGTCTCTGCCCATCATATCCCAGCCTATTTTGACAGCCACAGCTTCCTCTCTTTTACTGGACTCTTCTCCAGGCAGACTGAGCTCCTTGCTGCTTCCCAAACAGGCCATGTGCTTCCCTACTTCCTTGCATCTGCTCGTATTGTTCCCTACTCTTGGAATGCCCTTCCCACAGCCCTGTGGGTGCACATGCTATCCAGAATTCAGGAGTATAATGCTCAGACTAAACAGTAACTTTTAAGAAGCAGCAAGAGGTGGGTCAGCTTAAATACAAAAGAAACCAAAGAGAGATTTGTTCAAAATGACCCGGAGCTTGGTGCTAGGAAGTTCCTGGACACCTAGACAGCCGGAAGAAGAGCTTGAGTCAGGAGAGCCCTCACTCCAACCTGTACCCTCGCTGTGGCTCAGCTCACCCAACAGGAAAGCTCGATGAAAACATGTTGAGCAAAATCATACGTGCTCATTTCTTAATGCAGCTTTCAGATTTAATAGTAGAAAACGTTTGTTTTGGTTTGAATTTCTCTCATTTTGAGATACCATTTTCTCTTCCAAACTAGGTCATTTGAATTATCTGCTGATAGTTCAAATCTGTAGATAATTTGCTTTTACTCACATTCCTAAGAACTAATTACCTGTACATATAAAATGATGAAATCTCATTATATTTTCTTTTAAAACTCTGACATGCATTTAATTACATTAGTCAATTATTACTGTACATGCCGAGGATTTGCTATTGACCAGCTCATGCTGGAATATTTACTGCACAGATGTGTTACTTTAATTAAACAAATGTGATTACACACATATCAATTTTTATTTGGTTTCAAAGCCCAGAATCTAAAAGTGACGCAGTTGGCAGAGCTGTGTGGTGCGGAGCTGGCTCCCAGGAACACAGCGAGAGGCACTTACCGAGGGAACGCCGAGTGCCTGCAACTCTGCGTGGGAAACTTCAGCCACAAGTAGGTTTTTCTCAGTGAGTAAGTGCCATTGAGTGAACCCAAGAAGGGAACAAACAAACCAGCTCTGAATCTTTCTAGCGCATCCTCAGCTTTGCTCTGTTATACATAGGAAATGAGGGACCATGCGTGGAGAACCCGCAGGAAAACTAATCTGAAAGTCAGTCCCTTTGTGAGTGGGAATTGCTTGGAATTGGGGCTTGGTTAAATAGGCCAGCTGGAATTTCTCTTTAAAAGATGTGCACGCTTGTAGCTCTGACTCAGGTGGTGCAAAGGCAATTTATGTAACCAAATTGTTTGTACCCCCTAATACTCTGAAATAGAAAAGTAAAATATAAAACATAAATTAGAAAAAAAAATCAGGAGTGAAGTGGGACAATATTAGAACATTGGACTTGGTCTCTTGGGCTCCTCCTGCCTCATCCTACAGCATGCACCTAAGCCCTGAGGTTAGTGTCAAGAAGGGTGACCACGCCCCAATGCCTGGTCCTGCCAAGCAATTTTGAGAAACTCTATGAAGATTTAGAATATCTGAGTGTGTTTTACAAAGTGGAGAATGTAAAATTCTCTACAATTCCTGCACAATGACTATATATATATCATGTACTTAGTAAATAGGCTTGAGTTCTAATAAAGGCAATGAGTCAGTTCATTAATCAACAAACGCTTCCTGAGCACTGTATTAACCGATTTCTGGTGAGCACAAACAGAAAAGCAGAAGTCTGTCTGCCTGAGTGCAGATCAGCTGTTTCCCTTGATCTGGCACACAAGGGATTGCTGTGTTGGTTGTCACGTGTGTCCCCGTCTGGGTTGCATAGCTATGGCACCTGAAGAACCAATCCAATTGGCCAAGTCAGGCAAAAGTTCTGCTTAAACTGTCCCCAGGTCTCTTCAATACAGACAGCATCTCCAAGGGTGAGCTTGGGAAGCAAATGAGACGGGACATGCTTGGGTTCCTGAATTCACCCTGAGCATTGAGAGTTCACTGAACTGCTAAAGAGCATACCATCCACTCTGGGTGCAGAGGGAATTTTGCTAAATGACAGGCAGCAAGTTGTTGCAAAAATAAAGAGAGCCCAGGCTGAGAGGCGAGACAGAGCTGTATACGCAGAGTAGGCACAACACCCGCTGTGTGGCTTTAACCTCTTGTCGTGACAATGCCATATCTAATGGTGATGATGAAACCCACCTTATAGTGTTGCTGTAGGGATTATGAACTATACATCTGTGATCCTCAGAACTTAGTAGGTTCTCAGGAAATTGCTGTTGGAGATGATGGGGGTGATAAGGTTGGTGTGGGGCAGCTGGGAAAGATTGGTTATTGGAAAAGGCTGTTTTCATTCATTTTGCCTGTGCCATTCTTCCTTTCAGCATGTGGCGTACCACTGGCTCGTTCCTGCCTCAAGATGAAAGTCTGTGATGGATACATTTGCAGAGTTTTAAGAAAAGGATGATTATCTGGTCCAGCCCTCTTGACGTGAATTGCACAAGGTCTTTCAGCTATTAAGTGGCTGAGTTAGGAATCAAACCCAGGTCTCTTACTTTGAGTTAAATGCTCCTTACATTGCATTTCTTTATTGGATGCATATTATACATTAGCCACAAAGATATACATTTGAAAGAGGAATGAGGAGGGCAATGATTAACCCAGACTAATAGTGGCATTTCAGGCATTTCTGTTTCACCGAGTGAAATGCTGTCGGGATACTGCTGGCATATACCTGACTTCCTGGTAATTTTCGGATTGTCTACACAAGGGGCCAGCATTTGTCTTATGGATTAGACTTGAGGTTTCCAACCCATGTGGCTTGAAATATTGCTCCCCTCACCCAGTTGGAGTTTGGGACAGCCTTCTTTGGGCTCCAAGTTTCCTCTCCTTCATCCGGAGGACTATATAGATGTTATCATTTTCTCTGTGTGCCATGAAGTTAGCAAATTAGCAAGGAAGTGTAGGCCTGACTAGACTAGCTGGTCCATAAGACCACGCTTTGCCTGTAAAGAGCTAAATAACCTTAGCATATACAATTATTTGAGCCTCAGTTTCCCTATCAGTGAAATTGATGTCATTCTTAACTCACAGTTTTGGTATAATGATTCATTGAGACAGTGTATACTTAGATGCCCAAAACAGTGAGTTGAATGTGTCACTTTTTAAATTTTGGTTTGTGATTTTATTCATTTAAGTAGATAACTTAGCTGTTTGAGCTTCGGCTGTGATCTGTCCCTGCCTCATCTCAAGTTCCATTTTGTCCACCAGCAGAGGTCTGGTCTGACATGCTCACTACAGCGAAGGGAGGCAAAACTGGGACTAATCCCTACTGTCCCTACTTTCCAAAGGGCACCCAGGGCTTAGCTCAGGTCCTGCCCTGTACCCCAACCCCTTCCTGCTCCCCTCCTGCTGAGCTCTTACTTTTGCCAGGGCCAATTATAATTAAAGCCAGATTTGTAGGGAGAAACACGCGTGCATACACAGCCAAAGCCTGGAATTGCTTACCCGAAACAAGTTCCCTCCTCCTTCTGCTCCAGTTCTTCAGCCTCACTAAGAGCAGGGGTAGGGGGGTGGAGAGAAGAAATCGGATTTGCACTGTGTGTGCTGAGGCAAGGTGATCCTGCACAAGTGACAGGCAAGCAGTCACCCTCCACCTCGCCCATCCAGGACCAGCTCAGGTCGGCAGCCTCAGGTCCAGGAGTGGAGTCCAGCCCAGCAGGGGCACTGGGCCTCCCCTCCCTTGGGGTGGGTCATTGTGGGTTGAGCCCAGCACTGTGGGGGGCCAGGGCTGGGCTGCTCGCCCACTGTACCTCATTATGTATTCCTTCATTGTTTCCTATGCAAATTAAGTTAATGAGAATTAGGAACATAATGGAGCCCATTCACCGTTCTAGTCGCTGGAAAATGGGTTTGACTACCAATTTTCCATTACAGCTGTTTTGTAATTACCGTGGAATACTCTGAATTCTAATGGAGACGCTGAGCTGCCTGACAGCCTCTTGACTACTTTTTTTTTTTTTTTTTTTGGAAGGTTAAAAAAAAAAAAGCAAACTCAAACCCTATAACACAAAAGCCTCTCTATCAGAGTGCCTAGGTTTGGTGTCAGCTGTGGAGACGCCCTCCACTGTTGCAGGAAGGGCTTGCTTCCACTGTGGGGGTTCTGACTTTTGCTGTGGTTAGATTAGTTAACTGCGGTACCGGAGCTATCCCTTGCCTTAGAAGAAGGTAAAGCAGAGTCTGGGGGCACACTCAGCAGGAGCTGTCCTCTGAAGCAGGCCGGGGCAGCTCAGGGCCAAGGTGCACTGTTCCCTGCTTCACCAGGTCTCCGGCCCACCTCTTCCACCCAGGACCCTCACTCCACACACCTCCCCATTCACCTGTTGCTGTCTGGAACACTTATGAGCAGAGAGGGGCTGTCTCGGTCTATCAGGGCTGCTATAACAAAGCACTATAGACTGGGTGGCTTATAAACAACAGAAATGTATTTCTCACAGTTCTGGGGCCTGGGAAATCCAAGGTCAAGGTGTCTGGTGAGGGCCTGCTTCCTGGGTCACACATGGCTGTCCTTTCACTGTAACCTGGCATGGCTGAAGGGGTGAGGGATCCCTCTGGGGTGTCTTTTATAAGGGCACTAATCTTGTGTCCTCTCAAAGGCCCCATCTCCAAATATTTAATACCACCACATTGCCCTAGTGAGGATATCTGTTGTGGGCCCTACCTCCTGGAGGTCCTCTACTGGGTCCCATGCCCACAGCTCCAGGTGGCTCTATCCTTTGAAACCTAGGTGGAGGTAGCTACGGCTCTTTGGCTTTCTGGGTGCAGGGCACCCCCAACTAGGGCCCACTGAAGCCTTACTTAATGCACCTGAGCATCAGTAAGATGGAGTGTGTGGAGTGGAGCCAGTGGCGTGAGGCGGTACGGGGCAGTGCACATGGATGTCCTGCAAGTACAGGTGAACCCTCCTTTGCATTTTTCCATTGTCTTGGACAATACAAACCGGCTTCTTTCAAGACTGCTGACTAATCTCTAACACACTGTTATTTGGCCACACCCTTAGTATTCTTTCCCAAGCAGTCCTTTCTCATTCTTTTCAATATGGATAGGCTGAGAATGTTCCACATATTTAACTTCTGCTTCCTTTTTGATTAACAATTCTGTTCTTAAGTCATTCCTCTCTTCTCACATGTTACTACAAGCAGTTAAGAGGAACTAGGCCACTCCTTCCATACCTTTTTGGTTATTTTTTGGATAGTTCCTCAGCCAAATATCCAATTTCATTGCTTGCAAGTTGTGTCTTCCACAAAACACTGAGACATGAACACAATTCAGCCAAGTTCTTTGCCATGTTATAGTAAGGATGACCTTTCCTTCATTGTCCACAAGTTCCTCGTTTCCATCTGAGACCTCATCAGCATGGCCTTTACTGCCCTTATTTCTACCGACATTCTGTGCAGGAATACTTAGATATTCTCTAAGAAGATCGAGGTTTTCCCTACAGATTGCCTCTTTTCTTTCTGAGCTCTCATAAGAATTGACCTTAGCGGTCTGTTCACAGCAATGTGGGCTTTTTCTAGCATGTGTCTCAAAGTTCTTCCAGCCTCTGTCCATTACTCAGTTCCAAAGATGATTCCACATTTTTAGGTATTTGTTATAGCAGTACCATACTTCTCAGTATCAATTTTCTCTCTTAGATCATTCAGGCTGCTATCATAAAGTACCATAGATTGGGTAACTTATAAACAACGGAAATGTATTTCCCACAGTTCTGGAGGCTGGGAAGGCTATGCCTGAGCTGTTGCAGATTTTGTGTCTGGTGAGGGCCCACTTCCTGATTCATAGATGTCTATCTTCTCTCACACAGGGGAAGAAGGAGGGGATCTCTCTGGGGCCTCTCATATAAGGGAACCAGTCCCATTCATGGAGGCTCTGCCCCCATGACCTAATCGCCTCCCACAGGCTCTGCCTCAAAATACCCTCATGTTTGGGATTAGGTTTCCACATATGAATTTGGTGGGAAATAAACACAAGTCTATAGCAGGGGTATTCTTTGACATAATTCCCTCTTTTTCAACACCAACAAAGACTCTATCCTTGACCAAACTTTGATAAAGCTCCCCTGAAACCTCTTCCCGATTAGACCTCGACCTTGGCTCCTGTTTTTGCTAAGCTTTCATAGCTCAATTTTAGCATGAGTCCTGCTAAGTTGGTTTAGAGAGAATTCCCCCTGATATCTGATCATCTTTGATATCTGATCAAATTCTTCATGCTCTACTCTCAATATCTGGTTTCTCTGACCCACCTTCAGCAAGGATCTTGTCAGATTAGTTTAGCAAGAGTCCCCCTACCCTCGATGCCTCCTCCTAGTGATTTTCCATCCACCCACCTTTCACCCCCCACCCTGCTCCTTGGCCATAAATCATCACTTGTCCGTGCTATTTTCAGAATTGAGCCCGGTTCTATATTGAGGCCTCTTTTCCGCTATTGCAGTAGTTATTGAATGAACTCTGTTTTTGCTGCTTTAACTACTGTCTGCCTCTGGTTTTCTTTAATAGCACCCAAGACTCTGGGAGGAAG
Source organism: Eulemur rufifrons (assembly GCF_041146395.1). Taxonomy (NCBI): domain Eukaryota; kingdom Metazoa; phylum Chordata; class Mammalia; order Primates; family Lemuridae; genus Eulemur; species Eulemur rufifrons. The sequence goes on along the minus strand of NC_090987.1, from coordinate 28,992,407 downwards.
GATGTAGTAACAGTTTAAACAGTTCAAACTTTTCCAATAATCCAAAGTAACGGGAGTACAGGTGGGGCTATGCTCACACCAGTGAGCACGGAGGAAAGGGCACAAAAGCCATCCTGCAATGCTACATGAGAGCCAAAATCTCATTCCTAAGGCTTCTTAATCAGAGCAGAGACATGGTGAGAATTTTAGTCTAGAAGACTATTCTGGCTACGGTGTAGAGAAGGGATTTGGACATGGGTATCTTGGGGTGGGGTTGTTTTGCTTATGGTACACATAAAACCCAGGTGAGGGGGCCACGACGGTTATACACTGACCCTTATTGATGGGGGATCATGAAGGCTTGAGTGAAAGAGATGACAGTCAGGCTGGAGAGAAATGAATGGATTACAAGATGTTTAGGAGGTAGAACCGATGGGTTTGATGGTTAATTAGATATGTGTGTGTCATAGGGCAATAGAGGACTTCAGGGTTTCTCCTGGAATTGACTGATGCAATTTACCAAGATAATAATATTGACAGCTAAAATTTATGGAGAGTATAATATGTGCCAGGCACTTCTGCTTTATATGTGGAGCTCATTTTATCTTCACAATAACCTAATGAGGTAAGAACTATTATTAACTTTGAATTATAGTGAAGAAGTTGAGACATAAGGAGGTGAAAAATTACTTGTTCAAGGTATTATAGTCAGGAAGTGAAGGAATCAGGACTCAAATACAGGTAGTCTGGTTCCAAAGACCAGGTATGTCACTCTTGGAAAATGTATTTGCTCTGGGTTGTGTGCGTATGTGTGTGTATTTGTGTGTGTGTGTGTGTGAGAGAGAGAGAGAGGAGAGAGTGAGTTCTGGAAGTGTGAGTTACCTTTGGAACACTGTGGCATAGATTTCCACTGGAAGGTTGGATAGATAGGCTATAGTTTAAGAGGAAGGGCTGGGCTTGAAATACAAATTGGTGATGTGTCAGTGTGCAAGACAAGGAATGGTACATAATTTCCTGGGAGAGGTGAGGGAGGAGCCCTGGACAACACCAGTGTTTGTGTGATAGACTTAAAAAAAGGACTTTATAGAAGGCACTGAGAGAGAATATCCCCAAAGTAGAGTGAAAACCAGCTGGGTGAGCAATTTTGCTACCTTCCCTTGGGTCCTACTTCAGCTCCTCTGGCTCTCAGGCAAGGTGGGGGTATGTGTGTTTAGCCCCACAATGGAGGGCTTGGTTTCTGCAGAATAGCCTTCCCATTCGGGCTTCAAATCTCTGGAATTTAGAAAAAAAAGTTAGGGTGGATTTTAGGTTTGTTCCTCAAGAATTAGAACCTGAAACAAATAGTTTATTATGAGGTGATTCAAGAAGCTCTAGAGAGGGAGTTTTGCTGACAGTGCTCAGAAGTCATTTCTTAGTTTTAGCATTTTTGCCACCTGGAGAGGCTGAGAATTTTCAAAACCATCCAGTCCTGGCTTCTTTTTATTTAACAGTTCTTCCTTTGACTTATCTCTCTCCTCTCACATTTCACTATAAGCAGGAAGATGCTGCTGGCAGTGCCTTCAACACTTAGGTTGGAAATCACTTTAGCTGGGTAACCAGGTTCATCCCTTACAAGCTTTTCTCTCTGCTTATAGTAGATGACAATTTTGTTAATCTCTCTACTATATAACAAGGACCCCTGTGCTCCAGTTTCTAGTAAAATCTTCCTTGTGGGCCCTGACTGGCAGCCTCCTTGTTTCCATATTTCTGCTCAAAGTCTGCTCAGGGCAATTTAAGCTTTCTCTGTCACACTCCTCAAAGTTCTTCTGATCGCTACCCACTTCTTTGTCCCAAGGCCACTCCCACATTTTTAGGATTTTAGCAACATCCCACTTCTGGTACCAAATTCTGTATTGGTTAGGGTTCAACCAGAGAATGAGAACTAGTAAGAGATATATACATGTGTGTGTGTGTATATATATATATATATATATATATATATAAGGATTTGGTACAAGGTTACACAATTGTGGGCACTTGTTAAGCGATCTCTGTGAGGCTATAGTCTCCTCATCTGATGCTAGAGATTGCGGTCCCAAAGCAGGTATTTGGGTAAAGAAGAGCACGGGCAGGGTGCAGTCCCCAGGCACAAGCTGAGACTCTGTGAGCACAGTCTAGAACTTGTGTTCATACTTGTTGCCTCTGACCTTGGTGACAATGCTAATCCTGAAGAAGCCCGGGCTCTCCACCATGGAGCTAAACAGACACAGCTAGAGGAGCCAGAGTAGCTAAGGAGTCCCAAGGGAAGGGAGAGAAATTGCTCACCCAGCTGCTCCCCCACCCCACTGAGGTGAATCAGCAGATCAGCTTCAATATGTGTGAGCCACAAAATGACTGTTGCTTCATTTCTTCCTCTCTGGGCCCCAAATTCTCCCAAGAATCTCCTTTGTGCACCATCCCCCTTACTGGGAACATGCGAGAAAGGAAATTATGGAAATGTAGTTTAGCCTACCAAGTCAACACATTATGGAGCCATCAAACTTATGCTCCTACATCAACACAGTTTCCTTATCAACCTTTGTATAACTGCATCCTTTTCCTGGAGTACCTGCCCTTCTGCCTCCTGGCTCTTCCCAACCTGTGCCCCAGCTCTAATAGCAGCTCCTCTGTGACTAGTCCCAGTATGTCCTCATGATATCTGAAAATTGCTTTCATTATAGCAACTGTCACAAGGTATCATTTTTGTTTGTTTATATGTCTATCTTCTCCACTGGACTCTACACTCCTTAAAATATGCCATATTTGTCATATATCCCCAAGAGTTAATGCCTAACACATAGGAGGTGCTTAGTACATTTGAATGAATGAAATACATCACAGTATCTCTGATCCTTAGTATGTTTTGCAGGAAATAGTGTTCTAACACATGAGACCATTGTAAAGATGAACTGTGCTAATGCATGTGCAGGTGTCCAGTTATTGGTGGGTTTTTATGGAAGCTCCAGAATTCCCAGCTTGGGCCTGGCCCTATGGTGTGGCAGATGGCCACTGAAGGCCCTTCAACACTATGCCCTGTCAATGTCTTCATCGTGGAATCATCCAGATCAGGGAGATGAAAAAATCTTTAAGAGTGCTATATATTTGCAAAACTCAGGAAGGAGATGCACTGATGAAATTCTGGTCTTGAGGAGAGAAACATATGATCCTTGCACACAAGAATTCCCCTGTTAGCTGGAGATAAAATGATCCTGACCTTGGGTAAACCAAAGTCATAGGGGTATGTGTCTATGGGCCTAAAGAGTTAGTGTGTTACTTGACCTAGAACATGTCCAGGGTAGTTAGCATGTCAGGCTCAGGTCTAGATAAGCAAGATGTTGTCTGGCTGTCTCTCTATTTGTTTATTCAACACATTTATTGTCGATCCACGTTTTACTAGTGCTGTATTAATTGCTGGGAATGCAGAGGAGTTAATACACATAAAATGTGTAGTGTAGTGCTTGGTGCCTATAAGCCCAGAAAATATTTACTATTCTTCTAATTATTAAGTTATACATACAGTTCTTATGTATGCTTTAATCTTTGTATTATATTAATAGATATGTGGAATTATCTATTCTCTCTCTCTCTCTAGGTACTAGGTTGGTTTCCATGAAGTATCATTTGGACTGATCATCCATCTGATGCTTGACTAATTGTTATAATTTATTTTGTACTTAGGTGCCAAGAGCTGTGCTACATGCTTTAATTTCATAAGAGTTAAGATTATATCCAGCTACATAAAACAAAAAGCACATCTGATTTCTTTCTATCATGCAAAGGATGCCTGGAGGTAGTAGCCAGGGCTAGTATAGTGGTTCTGCAATGTAGTCAGGAATCCAAGACTTTTTCTATCTTTTTGTTTCACTAGTTGCAAAGGAGGCTGGGAAATGTAGTATTTAGCTGAGAGTATCATTACCCTGAATAAAAAGTAGAATTCTATTACCAAGAAAAATGGGGAGAATGAATATTGAGTGGCATGACAGCTTCTTAGACCTGAGTACCTGATTCCATCAGAAGCCAAAAGGTGACCTCTTCTCTGGATTACCATGTTCTTATGAAGCATGAGTGTAATGCAGAATGTCAACAGGTATTGCAAAGGCAAAATCCTTGCTCAATAATGGCTTAGTGGAGAGGTTGGGTTGTTCTCAGATTAGTTATAGGGAGTCTTGCAAGTTGGCGTGCCAATCCAGGAATCAATTTTGAAGGTTAACCTATAGAAATTTCAAGTGTCTAAAGATAAGATATTAGCCAGACCTAGTATTTCTGTTTATCTGTGCTCCAGCCATTGAGGGAGAAAATTTCTGTTCTGTGTCAGAAATGAGACAGATGTCAGTTTGAAAAGGAAAGAAACAGAGGGCCAGTGGGTACCTCTTGCTAGGACCTAATTCACACTCAGGGAACATTTGATCCTCTGGGCTCTGAGGGAAGTTTAATTGAAATGCAAAAACCAAAGGTCAAAACCATGTAAAATTTAAAGGCCATTTTTACTATTTGACAAGGAACAAATTGTAACTTTATATTGCTTTTAGATGCAATTTTGTTTAGTGAAATTAGATTATACTCAACTAAAGCACCTTTTTAGAGCTTTTAGATTAAATATTAGAACTTATTAGAAGGACCTTGATTTCGTCAGTAAATACCAAGGAAAATATTTGGTGGGAAATGCAGCTGCCTAATTTGCATTAATACAAATGAGAACTATTAAGCTTAGTTGATTAGCATATTCATATGTACTATGGTCTCCATGTATTTAAAATAGATTCTGCTAGATTCTGATCACAAACTCAGTGTATATATAATGCTGTGAGCGACAGCCTTGGCAACAGAGGGTGCCGCTGACCGAGGATGAGGGACCCCAGCGGGAGGTAAGTTTTGAACTGAATACTGGTTTCAGGATTGTTCCTGTAACTTGGAACCATTCGGAGCCAGCCCTGTCCTGAGGTCTCCGAGAAGCAGATGAGCTGACAGACAGTAACCCAAGATAGAGCCGAGGTTCCTAGGAACAAGGTATATCAGAGCAAATGTGCGTGGGTTCATATGTGTATTTCATTCATTTATTATTATTTACATATAATAATAAATATATATTAATATTATGTGCATTATTTACATATAATAAATAGCAACACACTTATAATGCATAAATATATAAGACCTATTTGCATGTTTCTTATGTGCCCATCATATTCTAGACACTGGAGGGCTGCTGGTTGCTGCTGAGAATGAGGGTCACCCCAAGAACAGGGTTCATCTTCTCCAGGAGCTGGAAGAAATGAAGCCTGGCTTGCTAAATCTGAGGCTGATTTTTCCAAATTCCCACCAGATTCCGTGACCTGGTCCTTTCGTGGCTGGGAGGGTTGTTCCTGCGGAAGGTGCCTCTCAATGTGGGGAGCCAGGGAGGGCACTGGGGGACAGGGGAGAGCTGCATGGCGGCTCCTGCTCTCAGGGAGCCTACAGATGACTCCAGGAAGGGCACTTGTGTTCCCTGCTTCCCCAAATGCATTTCTTCTGAGTTTCCTGTTTCTACTGCTACAGTTGGAGGTGACTGCGGTTGGTCAGTGAGTTGCTAATGTGCTTGGATGGGCTGGTGCATGTCGCTTACAATTAAGTACTTGCACCTTAATATTTCAAGGTCAGTGCCTTCTGGGGAGGACAGCATTCTGAAGGACAGAGGCACTTCCTTGTCCACGTGTCTGTCCAGGCTGCCGAGCTTCCAGAGCAGGCCTGAGTTTGGCAAATACCTTTTGAGATGGTGGGTGATGCCAGGGGCCCAATGATTCAGTGTGCTTACTTTGCTCTTTTGTGTCGTCACCTTTCTGGTGGGATGTGGAATCCTGGAATTTTGGTGCCGGAAACAATCACAGACACTATTCTATTTGAAAGACAAGGAAACTGAGGTTCCTGAGAGTCCTGAGATATGCTGACGTGATGCAGTCCAAACCAAAGGCCTTGTCTTCTGAACTTCAGACCAGCATGTGAATTACTGACAGTGATTCCTAATGTTTATTTTGTTTCCGTGGATCCAAGCTGCCCTGTGTGTGCATTGTAACTAGATGTAATGGGATTTTAAGAATTTGCAGGGAGAGGAAGGCTCCATGTTTTGTGACTTTTCTGGAACCTGGCTATTCATTCATTCATTCGTCGTCCTAACAGATACCTACAGAGCTGCCTCATCTGCTAGGAGCTGTGCTCCGTCCTGGAGTGGAAGTCGTGAGCAAAATGAGCTTGTGTTCTAGTGAGGAGAGTGAGACAGTGAAGGTGTCATTGCCAAGTGGGGATGCTCTGAGGGAGCATGTGGCATGGTCAGGGGGTGGGTCAGGTGACCAGGCTGTTGTCCTGAGAGCAGGCGTGGGGAGGCATCATTTGGTGGGCAGATAAGCTGACATTTGAGTGCCTGGAGGAAGTAGGTAACAAGACACAGATTACCTGGGGAGAGAGTTCCAGACAGTGGCAGAGAACGCAGTGGGTGGGGTACAATACGGTGCAAGGGAGGGGAGGGCAGTAGGGTGGAGGTGCAGAGGGGGAGGCCCAGCTCAGCTAATGCACGTGGGGAGGACAGCACACCATTTATTACCCACTTATTTAGTAACTGCACTGGGACAGACGTGAAAGACAGGGTCCTGGACAGGCTGGGGTGCGTGGCCATCTGCCATGAAGGTCAGGGTGGGGTGCTGGCTCTAACTGTGGGTGGGTGGGAGTTCAAGGGCTCTGAGCAGAGGGCGGGGGTGGTTGCATCTTAGTCCAGACTGACCGTGGAGCTATCAGAGTTCTCTGACAGAGGAATTGAGGCTGTGAGAGAAACAGAGAACCAAGAATGACTCCGTGGTGGCCTGAGCAACCAGAGGATGGAGTTGCCTCTACTGAGGTGCCAGGAAACGGTCAGAAGATCAGGTCCGAGGAGAAATGGAAGAGTTTGGTTGTGTCCATGTTACCTTCAATGTTCCTATTTGACACCCGAGTGGAGACGTCTTATGTAGTCAGACACCAGAATCATCAGGAGAGATGAATACCAGGTGCTGGGAGTCCCTGGGGCTGGATGAGATCCCTGAGAGAGAGTCCAGGCCGAGGACAGAGGGGCAAGGATGGAGCTCTGGGCCTTGCAGCACCAGACCAGAAGGCTGAGAAGGAACAGGAGGTAGGAAGGAAGCAAGTGAGGAAAATATCTCTAGGGTCTGCCATGGCCTGTTCTGGATGTTCCCACCAGGACAGTGACTCGGAGCAGGATTTAGTGGCAGGGGAGGGAGGCAGTGAGATGTCAGCCCTGAGCGCTGAGCCCAGGGCTGGCCTGTGAGGACAGGGACTGCTATGTTATGAGCAGGTGTGTGGGAGGACGAGCTGTGGGGGAGATGAGTGGGTGCGATCTGAGCAAATGCCCAGAACGTGCCATCTGGGCAGCCTGAGGTGAACACTCCTTGCTCTGTGGGTCACCGGCATCTAATGACAAGAGCCCACCTGTGCCTGTCGATACAGCCCACCCTCCAGAGTGAAAGAGCAGAGGGGAAATGACGTCAGGGCTTCCGTGGAGGCAAAGGAACCCTGGGAAGTACAGGTGATTCGAGATGACCAGGACCTTTCCTTAAAGCCAGTAGAACTTAGGGTTGGGATGTGGGGATCAGCTCCAGCTTCCTAGCTGGGCCTTTCTTAGCCTTTGTCCCTTTTGTCTCTAAAATTGGGTATATCTCTGCCTTATCTGGGCTTCTGTAAGTGTTAAATGAGATAAGTCATGCTATCATAAAAATCCAATGGGTTCATTTTCTTCACCTTCATAATTTTTGCTACCCGTTTCTGTTTATAAATTGAAACAGATGTGGGGGCTTGTTTAGAGGGAAAAAAACACACAAGGAACAGAGAAAGTCACCTTTCACTGGGGAGAGTTTAGGAAATTTCAGGGCAAAACAAGGAAGGCAATTGCAACTCTAATGAGATCGCTTCCTGCACAAGGATGGCAGTGGTGACAGAGACACAGCTTTACGACTGTCAGTGGGCCCCCGAAGAAGATCGGCTCGCAGTCTGCCCACCCAGACCTGCAGACAGAAATGACTGTGGGGTTCGGAACTGGAACAGTTTCCTGAGCAGGCATCTCATTCATTCCCCTGAGCTCAGTGGAGCAGCTTAGAAGCCACAAGCTCCCTCTTTCCCTCCTGATGCAGCCTGCGGCTGGCTGCGCCAGGTGAGGAGCTCTGGAAGCCCCAGCCCTGTCCTCTGTCCTTGCAGACACTCAGTGTGGATGACCCAGCTGTGAGATAAGCCACTTCTCGATCCAGGAGCAAGTGCCCAGGTGCATGGACAGGGTGCTGTGATGGACATCCCAGAATGTCTGCTCCCTGTGGTCGGACCATGTCCAGATGTTGTGTTTTGGTTAGAGGATGGTACCACCTTCCGTGGCCTCTGCCAGGAGCCCACCCTCAAATCCTCATGGCCTCCACCTGACACCAGCAGAATCACTAGGGAATCAGATGACCAAGAGGGGCCTCTGTCTTGAGAAAGCGCACATAGGGGTGTCACCTGCCAAATGCCCTGCCTGGGGGCACAGGGAATGAGGGCTGGGTTTCACTGCAGGGCAGAAGGGTGTGGTGGGCATGGCCTCTGGAGTGGGCAGCCTAAGGCCTGACAGGGAAGGTCAGAAGGACCAGGCTTGTGGCAGTGGGGCTCCTGGGGTGTGGGGAGAGTGGGGGCTGAACTCGACTTTTGCTGACCTCCAGTTTTGGCCAGTGCCAGCCTTGCCAATGGCGGATCCTCAGGTCCTGAGGTTTGGAGGTTTGCCAGAGCCAGTCTCGGGTCAGGGTTTCCCACGCGTGCGGGGTTCTCATCCAGCCTTCAGATCCTTCACGCTGAGGCCGAATGACTGCTAAGAGCCTGCAGCGTGCTCCCTCAGGGCTGGCCTTTTAACCCCTCTTACCGCTTAATTCTGCATGGCCTCATCCATTATCTCATGGGTCAAACTCAGCTCTTCAAGCTCTAGAAGCAGCAGGTGTATCTCCCACGCCCGCGCCTGTCCCCGCTCCCTCCTCTCCAGGGCCCAGGAAGCACCGAGGGCCTAGGAAACCCTTATGCGGCAGTGGTGACGCTCCACAGGGACAGTTCCAGCGCCAGCCCTCAGTTGGCGGTGGTGGGGAGGAGCATGGCATGTGGCTGCCTCCCCTCTCCGCCTCTGGCCTCGCGCTGCCTGGGTCTTTGCTCGGGGCCTGAGTAAAGCCGGTACGGAGGGAGACTCCGTTCACCTTCCCAGATGGGACCACCAGGGGGCAGTGGAGCACACGCGCAGGCTGCCTGCCGCCTCCGGACCGGGAGAAGTCGGCAGAAGCTTCCCAGGCAGGGGGCACAGGCCAAGGCGACCCTAGGGTCAGAAATCATCCTCAGAGCATAGGCCTCCTCTCAGAGCATGGCAGAACTGCGCACTGGCTTTAAATCAACCAGCTTCTATCTCCACGCAGAAGCTGCTCATCATCATTTGGTTCCGGATCATCACCCCGATTTCACTGGCACGAAGAGCCCAGAGAGGTTGAGTAACTAAACTGAAGCCACACAGTCATGAAAGAGGTCGAGCGTCAGACTTTTCACAGTGGGATTTTAACCCCAAGGATCCTCCTCATTGCTTCACAATGGTTAGTCCAGCTCTCACCTGGGAAAGCAGATACCTGGATTCCCTTTCACAACTTTATCAGAACCTCTTGAGGGAAGGAAGGATCTTGGCTGGAATCATCATTTTTAACAACTTCTCCAGGTAATTCTGGCAAACATGCTGATTGAGAACCTTGCACTTGTGGGAAGACCTGGCCTGAACCCAACTGTAAAGGAAGGAAGTATATGTACAGGAACGAAATGTGACAGTGATGAACCATTTCCTTAGTCTCCCTTCACCACCCCCTCCCCATTTATGCTGGGCTTCCAACTCCCCACCCGAGGCCCCCACCCCAGCCCACGGTGTCAACTGCGCACCTCTGAAATCTCCCTGGGGCCAAGGACTTATCCACATCCCCCCCTGACCTCCCCTCCTCACACTCTGACCGAGACCAACACTGAGATGCCCTTTACCACCATGTCTTCCGCAATGACAAGTTAATCTGATTAAAAAAATCAATTGTTATGGGATTAAGACAGAAAGTGGCCCCAACAACTGGCCGACCCCAGGTATCATGGGAATCTAAAGCAGCGCTTTCTGGACATAACATCACAGTCTCAGCTGTTAATCCAAGTGCTACAAGGAGAGTGGGAATTTCAGGGAAAAAGAGGGAGATGCCTTCAGAAAGATAGAGCCACTTGATGCTGGGACTGGGGTTTCAGAGGTGTTTTATCCATACACAGAGGCGACCGATACCGGTCTCAGGTTTGGTTTTGGTGAAAAGAATATGTATTGGTTTTTCTATTACAGAGATAATATATATGCATGCAAAATATCTAAGCAATGTAGAAAATTATAAAGGAAAATTAAAAGCACAATGATTCCTTCTACATAGCTAAGATGTCAGATAACATCTGTTCAGACACCTCGCTATAAAGGTGACAATGATCGATAATTGCTAAACTTTATCATGTACCTACTATGTGCCAGACACAGTGCTGTGTGTTTCCCATAGGTTCTGTCATTTAATTCTCACATGTCCCATAAGGAGGTGATGGTTTTTTGATGGATAAAAACACTCAAATTAAAAAAGTTGAGTAACTTGTCCAAGATGAATTACTATGTGATGGAACAGGAACCCAACTCAGGCTTCTCTCTCTCAGAGCCCAAGCTGTTATTCACCTTTTGATATCGGCTACATGTGTAGGCTCATATATACCCTGAAGACATACACATGGAACTCATGCACACATACTGATCCAAGAACTCACACATGTACCCCATGGACACACACACAGAACTCACATGCAAATATATCCCCCCAGAACTCACTCAAACACTCTGTAGATACACACACAGAGAACTCACATGCAAATATAGCACACACGCACATGTAGAACTCACATGTATATGCTGCAGACAAACACGCCACAGACATACTAGCAAAACTCAACACACACACAATGCACATACATATGCATCACACACAAACACATGCCACACACACACACATAGATCCCATGCACATGTTGAAGATAGACACACAAAGCTCACACATATGCACACACTGCAGGCAAACATGGAAAGCTCTCACACAAAGAAACACCATATATTTACACACAGGACTCACATATTACATATATTTATGCATCTATATAGATATACATACACATTAGACAGCACACACCCACACCTACATAGACACATGCACGTGTGGAGGCTGTCTTAGTCCATTTTCTGTGGCCATAACAGACTATCACACACTGAGTAATTTGTAAAGAAAAGAAATTTATTTATTAATAACTCATGGTTCTGGAGCTGGAAAGTCCAAGGGCATGTACCAGCATCTAGCAAGGGCCTTCTTGCTGTACCATAACATGGCAGAGGGTATCACGTGGCAAGCATGAGGGCATGTGTGTGCATGCCTGCATGTCCATTCAGGTCTCTCTTCCTCTTCTTAGAAAGCTGCCAGCCCTATCAAGGGGGCTTTTCCCTGATGAACTTAACAATCTTAATTACCTGTCGAAGGCCCCACCTCTAATCAACATAAGAACTTGAAGATTAAATTTCCAACACATGAAATTGGAAGGATACATTTAAACCATAGTAGAGGAATAAACCTACACATATACTCCCAGGCTCTTTTGAAATCTGATTTTTCTTTTAATTCATTATGTGTCTAGAACTTTTATTTTTTTAAAAGCCTGTATAGTATTCTATTGACTATATCTATCATACTGTATCTAACCAAATCCTATTGATGGCTATATAAGTTTATTTAGGATATTTGAATTAAGCTAAAATAACAAAAAATGAAAAGTTATTGGATTTTCATTATGTTCCAGGTTACATGCATCATATTTGCGGTCCCCAACCCCTGGGCTGTGACCTGGTACCCATCCGTGACCTGTTAGGAACCGGGTTGGGTAACACTGCCTAAGCTCCACTCCCCTCCTCCACCATTGGTGGAAAAATTATCTTCTGTGAAACTTAGGGACCGGGCTTCACAGCAGGAAATGAGCTGGGGGTAAGCAAGAGAAGTTTCATCTGTATTTACAGTCGCTCCCCTATCACTCACATCACCGCCTGAGCTCTGCACCCCCCCTGCACCCCCATCTGTGGAAAAATTGTCTTCCATGAAACTGGTCTCTGGTGCCAAAAGGGTTGGGGAACCACTGCATTATATCGTCTAATCTTCACAGCAATTCTGTGTGAAACAGCATTTAGCAGATGCAGAAGCTGAACTCAGTGGCAGAGCCAGGAACCAGACCCAGAAAATCTGTCTCTAGACTCACCCTTAGTATGAATTGGCTTTCCGTGAATATCCATGTATACACATGTCCCTGCTGGAAAAATTCCTAAAAGAGGAATTCCAAGTTCAGGAGTATTTACATTCTCCATTTTAAGCACATTCCTGATCTGGCCATCAGAGAAATGTATCCATGAATATACCACTAAACCCATGTACAAGTGCCTTATTTCTCTTCAATTTTGCTGGGACTCAGTCTTTTTATTTTTGCTGTATGTTAGGTAAAAAGTCATATCTAAGTATTAGAAAAAGCCCTTTAGGGAATCAGGTTTTACTGACGTGGTGAGAGAAGGCTTTGTGGTGGAGGAAAACATCATTACCATTGAAGTGTAATTTGGTGTCCATTAGCAGAGGATATTTTTCTTTAAGACAGAGACAATGGCATTAGCCAATGTTCTGGGATTCTTAGTGGTCTTGGGGCTTCTAACCTATTGAGTTGTATGTAGAAGGCTCTTAAAACTTGCTTGTCATGATGAGACACTGTCCTGAGGCTCAGTGTTTGGACGTTTTGCCTCCTGTAAACATAGACACTCTGCTATGTATGCTGTGAAGGCCACCTTCACCTGTGATGCTGTTCTAGGACCATCTTTTGGAAACATGGAAGGTGGCCCAGAAACACATTGATGGTAGATCTGGAGTTCTGTGAGTGGACCATTTACCCCTGTTGGCTTCTTAGGTTTCCCATGCAAAGCAGGCATTACCAGAGCAGTTCCATGGGGCCAACTGCTTTTGCCCTCTGACCTGAGCTGGTCGCTGCGGGAGGAGGCAGTCTTGCTGGGGGTTTTAGGCCCGAATCTCCCGCAGGTAGCTGCCTGTTGCCTTACAAATGGTGGCTCTGACAGGTTCATGTTTTGTTGGATCATGCTAGAAGGGTGCAGGCAGCACTGGAGGTACAACTGGGTCTGTGTCGTGTCCCCCGCCAGCCCCTGGCCTCCTCCCCGAGCTGCCTACACCAGTCCTGCCCTGTCTCCATCACCACCTGCCAACCTCTTAGCTCAGCTCGGAGCCCCTCGGGCTGGGCGGCACCAGGCAGCACCCGAGTTCGCTCAGCCGTTGCAGGTTTGACACACGATCAAAACTGCAGCTATTCCTTTCTCAAATTCTACCTTCCAGAGTTATTATAAAATCCAGCTTTTTCTTGCCTGAGAGATTGGATTTTCAGCTTCTGTTGTAAATTTGCTTCTAAGTGGGCTCCTTTGGTATGGCAGAAGAGAGAGAGAGTAAGAAAAGAAAAGAAAAGGAAAGAAAAAAAAAAAGCAAAAAACACTACAGGGGAACTGCTCCTTCCGGAGTCAATGTGGCCTGAAGGCTTTCCTTTCTATAGAGAGAGGCTTTTTGTCCCAAGGGGGCAGCGGGGTGGGGTGCTGAATAGAATAGAATAGAAAAGAATAAAAGCTGAATTACAGCCAGGAGAGAAAAAAAAAAAGATGGGCTCTTTCTCCAAGTGTCTGAAAAATCAGTCAGGGCCTAGAGAAAAGTGGGCAGCAGGAATATGTAAAAATAGTTGGCTTTTCTTTCTCCCCGGGCTTATTTTATAGGCCACTCTGTGGCTGTTACTCTTGTAGGATGATCAAGTTTTCCCATTGTCCAGCCTGTGCTGAGACCAACCTGTGGACGGGGAGCCTGCCTCCCTTCTCTCCAGGTACAGGAAACTTTTGGCCATCCCAGTAGTTCCATACAAACCCAGGGGACCAGAAAGTATAGAGTTAAATATTTTTGCTAAATACAATAGACACCGCTTATTCACATGAATATTATTCCCAATTTCTTTCTTATATCGTCTATATTATTTTTATCACACATTTTACTTTTACATATGTTGTAAACACAATACATTGCTACTATTTTTGCTTTAGACAGTTATCTTTTAGTGCTATTAAAAATGAGAATAAAGGAAATTTTATTTTCCCTTCATTAATTTCATTTTCATCCCTCTTCATTTCATTTTATGCAAGTCATAGTTTCTGTCTGGTTTGTCTGGTATCATATTATTTCTGCCTTTAAAACTTTCATTAATATTTCTTGTAGGTCTCCTGGCAAGGAGTTTTCATAGTTTTTCTTTCTTTGAAAAAGCGTTTCTCATTTTTCTCTGTTTTTTAATTTCCAAATATCACAGGGGAACAAATGTTTTTGGTATGCTTGAGTCAGGGTTATCAGTGTGCCCATCACCGAGATAGTGTTAATTGTACTTGTTGGGTAGGTTTTCACCCATCCCCTTATCTCCCCACCCCACTTGATTTCCACTGAGTTTTACTTCCTTCTGTGCACATGTGTGCTCATCAGTTTGTTCCAATTTAATAGCAGGTACGTTTGGTATTTGTTTTTCTATTCTTTTAGATACTTCACTTAGAATAATGGTCTCCAATTCTATCCAAATTGTTACAAAAGGCCTTAATTCATCCTTCTTCATGGCTGAGTGGTATTCCATACGGTACATACACCGCATTTTGTTAATTCACTCGTGAACTGATGGGCACTTGGGTTCATTCCACATCTTGGCAATTGTGAATTGTGCTGCAATAAACATTCGTATGCAGCTGTCTTTTTGATAAAATGACTTCTTTCCTTTGAGTAAATACCCAGTAGTGGGATTGCTGGATCAAATGATAGGTCTACTTTTAGTCCTTCGAAGAATCTCCATGCTGTTTTCCATAGAGGCTGTACTAATTTACAGTCCCACCAACAGTGTACTAGCGTTTCTTTCTCTCTGCGTCCATGCCAGCATCTATCATTTTTGGACTTTTTAATAAGACCCATTCTGACTGGGGTAAGGTGATATTTCATTGTGGTTTTAATTATCATTTCACTGATAATTAGTGATGTTGAGCATTTTTTCATATGTTTATTGGCCATTTGTCTATCTCCTTTTGAAAAACTTCTGTTCATGTCTTTTGCATAAGAAGTGACAACCATCCCAGATGAGAAGGAATCAGCTAAAGAACTCTGAAAGGATGAAAAATTAGAGAAAAGGACACCCCCAGAAGGGAACACTAGCTCTCTAGCAATGTAAACCAACCAAAATGAAAATATTGAAATGACAGATAAAGAATTGCAAGTATGGATTGTAAGGAAGCTCAATAAAATCCAAGAGAAAATAGAAAACCAACTCAAAGGAACCAGAAAAAACATTCAGGAAATAAATGAAATATTCACAAAAGAGATTGACATATTAAAATAATAGATCTTCTGGAAATGAAAATTTCATTTAAGAAAATACAAAACACAGTGGAAAGTTTTAAAAGGCGAAAGATTTATATGATCTGAAGAGAAACCAGGAAAGTTTTAAGAATAGACTAGACCAGGAAGAAGAAAGAATCTCAGAGCTTGAAGAAAACTCTTTCAAATTAACTCGGTCAGTCAAAGATAAAGAACAGAGAATTAAGAGGACTGAACAAAGCCTGCAAGAAATATGGGATTATGTAAAATGGCTAAATATAAGAATCATAGTTCTCCCTTGTGGGTGAAGAAGAAAATGTACAATGGCTGGAAAACCTATTTGAGGGAATAATTGAGGAAAACTTTCCTGGTCTTGCTAGAGATTTAGACTTCCAGGTTCAAGAAGCACAATGAACTTGGAGATTTATTACAAAGCCTAGGAGATTTATTGCAAAGAGGCAATCACCAAGACACATAGTCATCAGACTGGCCAAAGTCAGCACAAAGGAGGAACTCTTGTGAGCTATGACGTGAAAACATCAAGTAACTTATGAAGGAAAACCCATCAGACTAACTAGAGACTTCTCAACTGAGTCCTTACAAGCCAGAAGACTGAGATTGGAGCCCGGTCTTCAGTCTTCTCAAACAGAACAACTGCCAGCCTAGAATTTTGTATCCTGCAAAACTAAATTTCATATATGAAGGAGAAATAAAGATTTTTCTATACTTATTGATAGTGTCCCATAGTTCTTGTGTGCTCTGTTATTTTAGTATTATTATTATTATTGTTTCTACTACTGTTATATTTCTGTTTTAGCTTGGATCATTTCTATTAACCTATTTTGGAGTTCATTGCTTCTTTCCTCAGCTGTCTTGAGTCGAATGTTGAGCCCATAAAAGGCTTTTTCTTTGTTACTGTTTTCATTTCTAGCATTTACATTTGATTCTTTTTTGTAGTTTCCATTTCTCTGCTAAAATTACCCATCTGATATTGCATAGTGTCCATCCTTTCAGTAGAGCCTTTAACATGTTAATTATAGTTATTTTAAATTCCTTGTGGGATTGTTGCAACATCTGTGTCATATGTGTATCTGGTTCGGTTGATGGCATTGTCTCTTGCAGTGGCTTATTCTTTCTTGCCTGTTTTGAATATGTCTTGTAAGTTTTTGTTGAAAGGCATACATCTTGTGTACAGGACCTTTGAGGCTGAGGTAAATAGTTTGTATGCTTTAAGATGGGTGTAAGGAATATGCCTTCCCTTCTGTTAAAACTTTAGTTTGGGGATTTGCATGAATCTACTTAGGAGTTGAGTTGAGTTTAGGATTCATCATTGCTATGGTTACCAACAATGTATCACACGCTTCAAACTGCTCAAGCCCTACTTTGTCTTTAGACTGGGGTTTGGTTTGACAGAGAATTTTTTTCAATGTCTAATCCACTCTGAACTTTAGGTCTTTCCTTTATGTTATACTTTAGAGACTTTTTCCATGCTCTTGTCTCTCTACTGGCAGTATCCCACTGTTACTTGTTACTTGATGCTGCTTAGCCTTGTAGTGGGGAGCAGGTGTATTCTCGCTTCTTCTAATTAAGCTGCAGCTTCATATAGGCACTGTGTCTGGGCTTCAGGGCTGTGGTCTTCTCAGTGCTCTTGGGGTTAATGCTGGGCCTAGTTCATATTCCTGCCCCTTCCCTAGAGGTTTTTTTTTTTTTTTTTTTTTTTTCGTGTTCTTTTACCCTAGATGCAGTAGGCTTTCACCATCTTAGGCTTCACCATCTTAGGCTTTCTCTAAGTGGTATTGTGTTTGTTGGCCTTTCTAAAGTAGTGTAAGATCTTTATTATGAAGAAGAAATGGGCGAGGAGAATCTGAGTGGGGTTGTATGTATTTCCTGCTGCAGCACAGATGCAATTCTCTTCTTTTAGCCTTACACTACAAAGGGTTGCTCAGGACTCTCATCAATCTTTTTTGGGATCACTGGTGAGGTGCCTGTAGAAGATCCTGTGAGTGGGTGCAAATTCCTGTTACAGTTGTACACTCCGGAATTCTACATTCTCTTGAGATCCATCACTTAGTCTTTACAGTTCAATAACTATTTTAGCTGAATTCTTAACAAGTTATCTAGCAGCATCTGTCCCAGGTAAGCAAGTGCTCCTGTTCTACCTCTCCTTGCAGACACTTGTTTATACTTAAATTGCAGATTAGTTGTTTTTTGCTACAAGCTTAGGTCTCTGATGGGTTCAAGTAAAGTTATGAATTTGTGGATTGTGCAGCATTTTTGTTGTAAGAGTTGGAGTGATGCTCTTTCTAGTTTTCTATATTTTAAGCAGAAGCCAGAAGTAACACTGTTCTTAATATTCCCAAACTGGAAACTACCCAAATGTCCATTAGCAGTCAAATGGATAGATATATTGTGGTACATTCACCCAAAGGACTACTGTATAGCAATGAGAATAAAAGCATTATAACTGTATAAAATGATATGGATATAACTTATAAATATGTTGAGCTAAGAAAGCCAGTCACAAATGAGTACATGCTGGATGATTCCATTTAGATATAGAACTAATCTGTGCTCTTAAAAATCAGGAGAACAATTACCCTTGGAGTGCCAGAGACAAAAATGGAGGATGAGGGGGGTTTCTGAGACAGGAAGCACTTTCTATTGTGGGGAAGGGATGGAGAGATTAGGCCTGGAGGATTTGGCTGAAGGAGAATGAAAGCTTTATATGGGAATTAAATAGAAGAGTTCTTAAAAATATTTTTATTTTATTTTAAAAACTTCATTGAGATGTAGTTGATATATAAAAATTATACATATTTAATATCTATATTTTTATGTGTTTGGACATATGTACATACCTGCGATACCATCACCATAGTCAAAGTAGTAAACATATTCATCACTTTCAAAAATTTCCTTGTGTTCGTGTGTTTCTGTGTGTGTGTTCACCTAGCTGGGGGGAGTCCATGGAAGTGGAAATAGCAATCATTTCTATTAGGAATTTTCTGTGCAGACAGTGTAGGTTGGGAGTGTGTTGTATCACAGAAATTGTTGAGAGACATCCAAGAAAATGGAGAGATGTAGGTGAGGTTTTGAGTATTAAATGCATCTTAGAATTAAACTACCCTATTTTGAAAGTAAGAAAAAAATCATTTGGAGAAAAATTTTCAAGTCTTTTAAAACGTCTTACTTTTTTATACCTCTTTATGTATAACCTTCTAGAAAATGTCACATATTTTATCGAACTGAAATTACATGAACTCTCTGTTTAGAGGTTCACAAAATGATGTGCATCCACGATTTTCCTAGACCAAATTATCATATTATTACTCAACAAATATATTTGAGATCCCAGCTATACTAGGATATTGTTAGCTCTGGCTCTGTTGTCCAGAAGTTCAAAATCTAGTGACAGAGATGGAAAATTATAGGGGTGACGAGAGCTTAGAGTTATAAAAACTGTGATTGCAGAATGTTCAGTGTGTTGGAAGATACTTCTTCATGTGTTCCTTAAGTTTCTGCACATTTTTTAAGTGATGCACTAACTGTCCCTTGTTTTGGACTATCTCTTCAAGGGTGTTAGTATAATAGACAATCTTAAAAGACCTCTTCCTCTGGAACAAAGGGCCAGTGGGCTTACTGACCGTTTTAAAAGATTTGGCTTCCCTAAGCTCAGAATTCGTCTCCTATAACATTTCCTTCTGGTTTGTAGATGTCTTCTTGCCCTTTGTGGGTTATCCTCTAGGAATTAGGAACTGGAGCAAATGCTGATACTCTGGCTGCTGCAATGCTATGAGTAATAAATTTCTCCTCAACTCTGATTCGAAAGTCTTCTGTCTTCTGTAAACATTCATAAAACTGTGGCAGTCTGACTTGTTAGTTTGTAGGAAAGACAAAATTTCAGAAACCCTTCATGGTTCCTGCCACATGGGAATATGAAATATGCTTATTTGAACAAATACAGTAGCAATGGTGTTGTGCAATATGAAGAATGCTAGGAAAATTGGGTCTGTGAGGATGTGGGGTGAGAAAAGCAGAAAGAAGAAAAAAAGGTAAAGATCCAGGCAGAGGAAATAGTACGAGTCAGGTTGGGATTGCGCAGATAGGAATGGTGAAGGGTGTTTCAATGCCACCCAAGAACAAGGATGTTTTCATGAAGGCAACTCTATTGAAGGATATTAAATAGAGGATAATATCATCAGATTTAAGTTTTAGAAATGCCATTTGGTAAAAGTAGAGGATGAGTTGGCAGGCCAAGATGGGAAGCAGGGAGCACCAGGGACCAATTGGGAACCACTGGAGTAGTCCAGATGAAGCATGTTAAAGTCTAAAACAGGGAAAGGGTCAAAGGGAGCAAGACTTCACATCATATTATGAAAGAATCAACTGGTTGTGTTGACAGAATGTATTTGGAGTCTTCTCTAGGCTGAATTCAAATTTTCTTTTGTCTGTGATACCTGAGTATATATAAAGGTAACATCTATCATAATAGATGCTGGGGAAATAAGAACCCATAGCATCCATAGGGGTGCTTGGACTTAACATATGTATGTAGATATTTGATTTAGAAAGAATGATCACTGTAAGCAGGCAGGATGTGTATTACTCTTGTTGGACTCTTGCTACTCTGAGGGTTAAGTGTATTGGTGAGAGTTATGTGTTCAATGAGTCAACAGTGGAACCTAGATAAAATGACTAGTCCAGTGGCCTTTTTATTCTACTTACTACATCCAGTTGTCAGCACCAGCCACAGGTCTCTTACCCACTCTCAAAGGATCTCAGCACCATCTGGGAGATGAAAGAAGCAGAAAGGAGAGGAAACTAGGGAGCTATATATTTTTGTTTATTTGACAAATATATTGTACCTGTTAGTTCACAGCTAAAAGAAAGGGAACAGAGGATTTATGTTTGACAATGTGGGTTTTCCTTGTTAATAAAATAGATCCAAAATGTATATTATTAGGGGTGCTGATCATAGAAGGCCCAAGAAGAAATATATGCTCTACCATGAGGCAGAGACTCATCTTTGAACATCCAATCCTTAGACTAAACGTGTTTACAAAAGCACAGGCTAGAGCACTGAATTTGTCTCTATATAATCCTAAAGCATCCTATCAAACAAGTCAGGAAAAACCATGAAAAACCATGTAAGCCAGTTTTCTTGTTTGATTTTTGCTATTATAGACAGGGATTTTATTACTGGTTCCAAAACTTAAGTTGTGGCATGGTCTCAGAGAGTCCATTTTCTGTCTGGGCCTCAGTTTGGAACCTGCAACACAGTATGGTCTAACCTACTGTCTGTAGAATTGTGAGATCTTTTATCATTCTAACACTCTAAGAGCATTTGAGAGTTCCAGGAAAGAGTATGCAAAGAGTATAGAGGACAAGCCAGGTCAGAATATTAAAGAAATCCAAATTTAGGGACTAAGAGGACAAAGAAGAGCTAAAAACAGAACCAGTGAAGGAGCCAGGGAAGGAACATTTAAAAAGTGTATTTCTATCTGTCTTTTTGCAAAGGAAAGCTCACTCCTAGGAATTCATGAACTTATGAGTTATTTGGTGATCAGCTTTTTCCCATGCCTATAGAGGACCCAGCGAAAGAAAATTAAAATAATAGATCCCAAGCATCTATTATGAGAAATTTGAGTTGGGTATAAAAATTTAAATTTGTGTTTAATATAAGGAGAAAGAGAAATCTTAGCCCAAACCCTTTTCAGAATCAATCATTAAAAGGAACATAATTTCCCAGTCTTGTTTTGCCTACTTAGAAATTCCTTCAGTCCCGACTGTATCAGTCATTCATTGTCTATGTTTTCATTACCATATTTCTTGTTTCTTCAATTGTGATATCAATTTTTTAAGAGCAGAGTGCCAGCATACATTGGATGAGCAATAAAGGTATTTTAACTTATTTATTTAGAATGATCTCAGTCTTCTGAGAGTTAACAGAGTCAAACTTGATGTTGAAGACTCCAGGAGAGAGGAAATGCTTAGAGTTCTCTCAGCTGAAGGTGAGGTGCTCTCAAAGTCCTCCAAACTCTGAGAGCATCTAAAATATCTTAAGTGGACCTATGATTCCAGAGCCTCAGCTTCCTACCCATCATCCTCTTGCGCTCTTTGCACCCGTACTTCTGAGAGAGGCAGGCTGCCTTTCATCTTGTAGGAAACACAGTCTCAGAAAACAGCTGCACTCGACCGTTGGATCCTAGTGGTATATATCACTCTCGGTCTTTGGCAGGAGATGTCTGTGGCTCCCAAAATAACCTTAACCACAGGGTTAAGGTTTTCCCATAATTGAAGAGTACTGAAAGAATCAAATGCATGAGGGCTGATTTAATCCAACTGTACTCAACAATTTGGGCTTCCTTGGCAGTCACATTGGTGGTGGCAGCCAAGGCTTAACCTCTTGGTATCCAGGCTCCCATGGTAGGGTGAGGAGGGGACATACCGAGAGCTGTCACGTTAAAGGAGTCTCGGCCAGTAATGGAGGTGGTCACATGCAGGGTGACTGAGCCAAACCTTTTTATTTGATTTCTAAGATAATAAGTATAGGTAATGTTATCCCATGCTTGGTCTATTCCAACTCATCAACTCAGGGTTAACTAGAGCAAGACTTACGAGTCAGTGAATATCTTATAGTCTCCTGCTCCTAGACCTCTTCCTGACAAATTTCTCTATCACTTCTTGGATATTGGTGATTTATACTCTTCTTTCCTACATCGAACCTGATGTGCCAGTCATTGCACAAAGTACTTTTGAACCCATCATCAACAAATCTGTGTGGATTTGTGTAGAATATCTTTATCTCATTCCTTATCATTAGGAACCTTCATTGTCTGTACTGTACATGTTTGAATTTCTTTACATTCAATTCAGGAGTCATGCATTGTGGTGATGGTTAAGTGCATGTGCAAATTTTTCAGAATTCATTGAATTGTATACTCAAAATGGGTGCAGTATATTAGAGGTAAGTTAAGTAAAGTTAGTAAAGTTGCTTTAAAAAGTGGAGACAAGCCTTTCTTTGGTTGAGGCTGACCTGTCAAGGACCAGGACATCGTTCTGTCCTGGCAGTCAGTCTACCTGTCACCCAGGTGGGGTCATGTACATCCTGATTTAGTAATGCGGTACAGAATTTTACAAAATAGACCTCCACCTGAGAAACCTTAGAACCAAACTAGAGGTGAAAAAAGGCTTCAGGTCAAACATTTACAATGTGTGATTGTTAATTAAGTTGTATTTATTTATTATAATAGAATTGCTTTAGTTTATAATGTGAATTCTACATTATATGTAACAATTATAGTTACACCCACTTTATTTCGTTATTGGAAGGCAATTAAATGTAAATCATGTGTTTTACTAAGGATAATTAAAATTATCAAAATAATTTATTATTTTAATATACAGATCCCCCATTTCTAACCATTGTATGTATTATCATTTGAAACTCAATTTATATTTCTATAGAGACAAAGTCCCAGTCTAGAAGAGTTCTAACTGCTGGAGCCCGGATTGAAGTCTCTGTTCTCTGGTCTGTGCCGTGCTCACTGAGGTCAGCCATCCCAGAGTCTGCCCAGGGCTAGTCTCAAGCCACAGCATCTGCAAGGAGCCTCTGATGCCTCTGCCACCCTCCAAGGGCAGTGCCTGCTGACTTCCCACCGATTGACATGCTGGATGCTACTGTTCAGGTATTGTCCATTTCCTTCTCAATCTCCTACTTCCTGGCCAAATTCTCTACAGTTGCTGGCTCCTACGAGGTAAGCCCCACCCACCTGCCCATTGTGGTTTATCTTTCCCAACTTTCCTTTCCCATTTCTTCTACCCAGGTTATTCCCAAAGTGCTAATATCTCAACCAATCTCCAATTTAAAATAATGCATCTTTCTAATTTTGTTGATTACAGATTTTTTTTTTTTCACAAAAGATAATCCCAGTACTGTCATTTGTCAGCCCTGTGGATGTAAGTGGTTTACCTAGCCTCACTGGTAATTATATTACCTCTCTCAGAAAGGTTTTTGTTAAGATGAGATGGGTTGGTCTTTGAATTGTAGTTAGAACGGTGCCTGGCACCTAGGAAGTGGTATATAAGTGTGTGCTGCTATTCTTGTTATTGGAATGGTGTGAAAAAACAGAGATTAAATGTATAGTTCACCCCTGGGATGATGAATAAAAAATGGCTTTCATTAGGTAATCTGATGCCTATCTGAAGTTGGCCACCTGAAGGTTTGGGGAGTCCTTAGGAGACACAAAGGAGGAGGTGACTTTGGAGAGTGGGTCCCTGGAAAAGGAGGCAGACAGGGAAGGGAGAGGGTACAAAAGTTTTATGATTTTTAAGGTCTTAACTTCAGTTATTTCTTATGTGTCACCAAGACTAATTTTTTCTTGTCACCTTCTGCCTTGGGGCTGAAGGGTTGCTGATGCCAATAGTCTCCTTTGCTTTTATTAAAATGTCCCCCCCACCAAATTCTGTCCTTGGCCCTGAAGGGCAGGTCCCCAAACTGGGCCTGATTGATGGCCACAACAACAAGAAGTGACAGGGAGGAAATAAAGGAATCCGTCTTTGGTTGGTAGGAGCAGAGTCACACGTGATATGTAAAATACTAAATGGAGCCTTTGATGAAAGGGCACAACACTAGATGTCCTGGGGAAGAGGAAGCCAGTTGTGAGAAACCTGCCTGGCAGAGAGACCCTTCAGTTAGCCCAGCCATGTTTATTGCATCCTCAGAGGAAGATGCATGGCTCAGGGTGTCATGTAGCCAGTGAGTTGGGGGGTATGACTCATGATGCTTCTTAGCTACCAGCAGTCCCTGAAGGAAAAAAAGGAAAGGCAAGTTCCTGCCTGCAAAGATACTTAGATACAATCCAATGAACTCTATTTAATAATGACCATTGGGGTGGAGCTTGTGGTACGGCACCAAAGAGAGGAGAAAACAGGGTTTCCGCCCCCTTGGAGCTGTCATTCTGTTGGGGGCTCAAGACCTCCACGCATGAGCAAGCATAGAATGACAGAACCTAGTGGGCATCTTGTAGTCTGGATTCCCTGGGTCCCAGGGAGAGAAGCCAAGCTCAAAGTACAGTCATGGGACACATAATGACGTTTTGGTCAACAACAGACCACATATACGGTGATGATCCCATGAGATTATAATACTGTATTTTCTACTGTACCTTTCCTATGTTTGGATGCACACATACTTACCATGGTGTTACAGTTGCCTACAGTATTCAGTAATTGCGGTACAGATTTGTAGCCTAGGAGCAGTGAATTTCCAGAAAAGCTTCAAAAATGGGATTTTCATGGGAATGTGTATAAAGTCTCTTAACAGATTGGGCTCCTCTGAATTACCGGATAGGCTACTCAGACAGAATTCCCTTCCAGGAGGCGCAGCAACTCTGTCAGTTTGACAATTCTGCTGCCTGGGAGTCCCAAGACAGTTCTGGAAGGAGATTACATCGTAATTTGTAAAAAAATCTAACCAAAGAATCAATTGAAATCCCCAAATGACTGAATTTAGATTTCTTTGTTTCTGAGATCCTGGAATTCATACCACACAGTCAGGGCGTGCAGCAGGCTATGCTGTCTGGGTTTGTGCAAGTGCACTCTATGACGTTTGCCCGACAAAACCACCAAACAACGCGCATCTCCGTGGTAAGGGATTCATGACTGTAGCTTCAGTGAAGAAGCTTAATTTATTGGCTATCTGTCTAACTGAGAAGAACAGGGGTGGTTGCTGTGAGGGACTCCCGAGATGCATATAGTCCTCCCTGCTTCCCTGTGTGTGGTCCTCATTCTATTCTGTTTAGATGAGCTACTTCCACGCAGTGGGGGTGGCCACTACCGTAGTTTCAAGTATGTATCAAGCCACCTTGTGACATCAGAAGAATGAGATAGCTTCTCCTAGTGTTGACGTGTGAAGCTCTGAGCATGGCCTAGATTGGCCTGGCCTGGGGCGTGTGCTCATTCCCGGGCAACAGCTGCAGCCAGAGGGCTGAGCTCCGACAAGGGCAGGCCTGGGGTGTGTGACCACTCTCACGAACTAGGAGGTGGCTTCTATCCCATCACAGACACACAGAGAGGGACAAAGACAAATTTCTGCAGTAAATGGGGTGGGGGTGGGGACTCTTGCCAGAGGAAGGGACAGGCAGATCCGAGACATCCTGAAACAGCAGGTGCTTCCTCCGTGGGCCAGGGCTGCTCTGTAAGGCCCAGCACTGAAGGACGTGCTGGCTCAGCAAAGGGGCCGTGCCGCGGACTGGCAAAAGTAGGAAGGCTCCCCGGGAACAGTGTGACCCGGAAGGAAGGTGTTTTGGGAGGGAAAACCACAGTTTTCCTCTTTAGGGAGAACAGAGGGAGAGCAGGGAACTGGGCCACGCTCCTCCCCTGCGGCTCCTCTCCATCAGTGAGTGGCGGTTATCTAATAGAGGCCCCTGACGAAGTCACTTAGCAGCACTCATGCTAAGGGGTGGTGACCTCCAACCCCAGAACTGGGGTGCTCTGGCAAAGGCAGCACGTAGCCACCCAGAGTATAATTTGTCAGAGACACGAAGGTTAACATTTTTCTTCACAAAAACTATCTTTAATGACCATCAGCAGTCAGGACCTCCGATTTCTGTCTCATTTGAAAGCTTTTAATGCTTTCAGAGGGATGGATGGGGTGACCTAATAGGTCTTTTCCATCTCTGATTTTCTATGATTAATGAAGTTCAATTGTGCAGAATAAAATGGTGAGTTTCTCGGTGTCAGTTCTGCTGTATTCCTTTCCCTCCCTCTTTCTTTCCTCATTTTTTTTTTTTTTTTAGACAGATGATAATCATGCACATTTTCTCTTAATGCTGCAGGGGAAAAAAGGGACTTTTTCTTCTGAGCCAGGCTTTGAAAATGTCAAGGTGGATGTATTTATCTGTAGTGTAAATTGTTGCCAAATGCTACTCCTCACTCCCTACCCCCAGGATAGATTGGGTCCTGCATGAAAGGCAATATGAACACTGCAAATGTGAAGACACTTTCTGTTTATGGAATTTATTAGGTTTTCTCCCAAGTACCTTCATAAGATACATTTGTTTAATAATGTACTGTCTTCGGCGGTAGATATGAGGACTTTATAACCCTCTTTTGTCTGAAGGGAAACTGAGGCCAGAGCAGTTATGGGACTTGTTCAGGGCTGCCCAGCCGGGTGAGGGGAAGGCCGGGTCCACTGGACTCCACTCTGCTCCATCTGGGGGTTCCAGGGCAATTATTCAAGCATCTCCTGAGGAAAACTCTAGAAGGATTCAGTGAGACTTGTTCTCTCCTCCTCAGCCTGAAGATTTATTTTCCTAGGCTAAAAGTCCTCTGAATTATGAAGAAGCCAGACCTCTGGAGAACTGTCTTGGAAGCAGGAGGTTGCATACCTTCACACATTCTTTGCATTTGAAAGAGAAAAGCTTCAAGAATGGGATTTCCATGGGAATATGCATTTAGTCCCTTTTATGGTTAAAGGACACAGTTGGGCTCCTCTGAGTTCCTGGATATGCTGCTCAGACAGAATTCCCTTGCAGGAGGCGCAGAGACTCTGTCAGTTTGTCAACTCTGCTGCCTGGGAGTCCCAAGACAGTTCTGGAAGGAGACTACATTGTGATTAGTAAAAAATCCAAACAATCAATTGAAATCCCCAAATGACTGAATTAAGACTACTTTCTTGTTTCTAAAATCCTGGAAATTCATAAGAGTAAAACTAATTTCCAACATTCTCATCAGTAAAGGTCCCCACTGGCCTGGATCATTGCAGATTCTAAGCACACGGAGCACGTGCCATGACTTTGAATCAAGACTCTCTTAAATGCCTCACCTGTGCTAGGCACGCCTAGCGAGGGGGCACCATGCGCTGACCCTGTGGTTGGCTTATTTATGGCTTGGTGATTTCACCCATCTTCCTAGATGAGGTGGAAAAGGCCCTTTTGGGGTCCATATCCTGGGGAGGAGTCAGCTTGTCTGCACCCAGATCTCACTCCTCTGTTTAGTGGGGCCTTTTTGCTATTCGTATGAAGCTCCTTTAAACCACCTGAATTTATGTTAATCAGGTGACTCTTGGAGGACCCCTAGATAACAGTCAGGATGGGGCTGGTTGCCAGAGGAGCCAACCACGTGATTAGGAGGTTGAAACTTTTGGCCGCATCCCCTGACCTCTCTAGAGAGGGGAAAGGGGCTGGAGATTGAGTTCAGTCACTGATGGCCAATGATTTAATCAATCATGCCTACATAACAGAACCTTCATAAAAACCCCTAAATGACGGACTTCTGAGCTTGTGAACACATTGAGGTTCTGGGAGGGTGACGTGTCCCAGAAAGGGCATAGAAGCTCCACACCCCTCTCCCATACCTTGCCCTATGCATCTCTTCCATTTGTATATCCTTTATAAAAAACTGGTAATAGTAAGTAAAGAGACTTGTGTTCTGTGAGCTGTTCTAGTAAATTATCAAACTTAAGGATGGGGGTTGTGGGAACTCCTAATTTATAGCCAGTTGGTCAGAAGTATATGTGGAAATCTGGGACTTGCAACTGATAGCTGACCTATGGGTCTAACTAATTCCGAGTAGTTAGTGTTAGAATTGAATTGAATTGTAGGACACCCAGTTGGTGTCTAGAGAGTTGGAGAATTGTTTGGTGTGGGGGAAAAAAAAATCTCAGACATTGAGTCAGACGTGTTGTGAGTACAGTTCATGCCTTCTTTATCATAAAATTGAAATGATCACTCACCTGGCTGAGTAATTTTAAGGTTTGAATGAGATAATCCTGTGACATAACAATAAAGAACATTACTCTTAGCAGGAGCATATCAGGGGAGGACAGCGAGGGGATGTCTGTGCTGTTCTCTCTGCTTTGGTAACGACCGTGCGAGACATGCTCACTCTGGAAGAGACGGAAAAGGAACAGGAGCAATGGCTGTCAGCCCTGGATACACACCAAGGGCAGCTGGGATTTGAAACTCATCTGGGGTGTTGCCCATGTACCTGCTTTCCACGGAAGATTCATGGTTTAAGGCTCCAGGATTGTCCGGTCACCACCTCCTGGGCCTGATGAGGGAGAGCTCACATTCTCTGCTGTCATAGGAGGTAGATCTCATTGTAGAACCACAGGAGGCAGAGAGGCGGCTTCAACCTCCAAGGACCTCAGCTCCAAACATAGTCTGAAAATAATATGAAGGAAAAAGAGTGCTGAACACTCTATAAATCTCCTTGGCTTTAATGTGTGTTAGTAATAAGGCAGGTAAGTAATTGACTTAAACATATGATTTCTCACTTGATACAATATTCCTTTAATTTCTAATTCCTATCCTGCAAGGCTGGCTCACACGATTGGGATAATACCATTATTGTGGCCTTTCATCTTTTAGTATAACAAAGAACCAAATGGCATGATTTCAATAAGAAATATTAAGTTCAGGTTCTTTTGTCTCTTGTGTGCATCCAGGAAGGATTTTTCTTTGATGCAATAAGGCAATTATTGGGTTTTAATTGAGTGACAGGTGATTACGAGAGCCATGATTTTGGGAGTTACCTTGGTTTTATAAAGCTTAAAAAATCTACAATGCCTTTTGGAAAACACTGTATTTTGTACCCAACCAATGGAGAATCTCTTTCAAATATATTTTTTGGAATGCTAATCAGCATTAATCAAGAAGAAGCGTGTTTTGAACTATCTTCTGTAGCTCTGTTTGTCTCCTTTCTGTGTTCAGTTGCTTTTGATTAAGAAAAAAAAAAAAAGTGTCTAAGCACATGGATTTGGATCAGACAGATTCTGGGGATGGAAACTGTGCCCAGGAACAACTCTTGGCAAAACTGGAAAATGGGCTTTGTTGGCCTTCATCAAACACAATTAAATTTAACCTCCAACACACTCCCTCATTCCTCCTTACCCACTCCCTTGAGTCCCATAAAGCCCTAATCAGCGGTTTTCTGGTAAACCAGGTTTTATTTTTTTTAAAAGCCCCAATGTACAGTGTTTACTTTTTTTCATGGTTAAATACTTGCACCATGGCTGATTTCAAGCTGCCAACTCAAAGTCTCGCTGAAGCTTGCAAGGAATATGCAAATTGAGTTCCTGCCATCAAATCCGCTCCCTGCTCATCACTGTCCAGTGCTGTCAGTTTCTCCTGCCATCTGTGTCAAAACTCACTACCTTAACAGGATTGTGTACCGGTCATTTGCACCTTTGTGTGAACACCAGCCTCTTAGCTTTCTGTCTCAGAGAATGTGTCTTTCCACTCTGGAAGAGAAACGGGTCTTCTCCTGTCGATGAGCAGGTAGAGAGAATATTCCAGGGAAGATGCGAAGGCTGACTTCTAAAAGCACATACCCATGTTGCAAGGAGAGAACGTGTGAGGAGATGTCGTGAGGCCTGGGTTCTTGTCCTGAACTTCTCACCTGGGTGTCCTTGGGCAAGGCGTGCATCTTCTCCGGTCCTTGGATTTTTCATGAGGGCATGAACCAGATGGCCCCCACGGGCTCTCCCAGCTCTGATATGTTACCACTCCATGTGGTACTGGACTCCAACTACATTTAATTCCACAACAAGGAGCAGGGATGAACCATGGCAATAAGGACCAATCAGACTGTTTCATCATGTTTGTTCAACCAATTGAATATTTTTGATATGAAAAAAGTGAAGAAGTGTGTGAGGAAGTTAATGTACCTCTTTCTTAAGTGAAAGAAATTCCACAAACTTTTTTCAACAGTTTTAGCCTGTTGTCAGCATTTGTTCATGCTCAGACCATCTATTCCTTATAATCAAGTAGTATATATTTATGATACAATCATTACCTTATTAAGCAATAATAAATGCCCACTTAAGTGCATATAGACTATTTCGATTGCAATTTAGTTACCAGCACAGTTAATTAGGCAATATACTCCGTCACCATTTTTATTCCAAGGGTTTCCTGACTTTATTAAATAGTTTTGAAGAAGGACTGGTGGACCCAAAACTCTTGGCTGGGAGAGGTAGAGAAAACCGTTAAGCACTGCTGGCATTTACTGAGTGCCTACTGGGTGCCAGCACTTCACAGAAACCATCTCCAAGTCCTCCAGTGGCTGGCTCAGTTTAAGACTTCAGAGATGGCAAATACTGACCCTCATGGCCAGAGGGCCAGTGAGTGACACTTGCATCTTTCCAGTCACAGGCAGCAAGTATGCTTGGGAACTGCAGGGACAAGAGGTCGGAGCTCTGCACCTAGTAGGTGTCCTTGCCTCAGAACTGCATCCCCAAATCCCTCTCGGAGCTTCTTAGGAGTCCACTCCAGTGCCAAATTTTCCTGAGGGGTGATTTTAAGAACCACTGGGAAAGCTCAAGTGTATGAATGTTTCTCACATAGCTGGAGAAAAATCAAGTGAAATTTCATCCTTAAAACTTTTGGCCAGAGTTTAAAATTGTGAAGGATGTCAAATACACCTTCTCATTGGAAGCTCTGCATTTTCAGCTGTTGTCAGTCCCTTACACTTCAGGGAGAATGAAAGACCTGAGGGAGTAGACATTGATTGACGGGGAAGGGGAATGAAGATAGTGGGAGATCGGGTGGGGCTGGGCAGGAGGAGGGAAACAGAGACGAAGTTCCAGACTTAGGACTTGTGCTGGGTCTTACGTCTTTAGGGCTTGTGACTGTCCTGACAGAGCCTGACAGACTAGCTCGGAACAGAAAGAACATGTGTGGACTGGAATATTTGTGGCAAGAGGTTTTGAGGAGACTAGTAGAAGGTATGGGATTTGGAATATGACCATCAGGTATTTTAATTCTCATTTGACTGCTAAAAGTAGAGGGGCTATCTTCTGATACTTGGTTACCTCATTGTGAAATGAGGCTAGGAATACCTTCTTCTTATGTCAGCAGTGAGGGGTAAAGGGATCAGCATATACCAGGTGTAAAGTGTTTAATTCCTCTCTGCCAGCCCCAAAGTAGGTGCTTAGTACACATAGGATATCAATATCATGCTCCCTGATTTGTTATTTTATAAGGCATGTGACTTGCTGTTGTATAGTTGGTTGCAAATCCATCAAGCAAAGGGGTGACATCTTAAAATTTTAAGGCATTTAGAAGAGAACCCTCCACACATATGAATCATTTATTTAATATACTCTATTTGAATTTGTTGATGGAGTCACAGAATTCATTTTTATCCTTTAGAATATGATCCATTATATAACTTTTCTAAAATATTTTATTTTCTTTCATGTTTAACAGCAATTTATTTTTGAACTGTATTCATTTATTTACTTTTTCAGTTTTTTTGAGGGGGAGGCACCTGTCTACCCATTGGGCATTGGGGGAACCTTGTATAACTTGCTGGCCATTGTGCCTTAAGCATCTAATGCAATATCTGACACATAGTAGACACTCATTGAATATTTTTTAAATAAACAGACTTTTCTTTTTATGGAGTGGCAATTATGTAAAGATCTTGGGGTTTTCAGCTAATGGGATACAGGATGTACATCTTTAAATATCTAATTTGAAGCCAAACTTACGAAGTAAAGTATGCAAAGTGATTAAGTGGTACCAATGTCCACCATGTACCAGGTGTACTCTGGGAGCTGGGGACATAGCAGTGAACTAGCCAGACAGAAATCCCTGCTCTCATGGCATTTATATCCTAGGAGGACAGAGATGACAGCACAAAATAAATATGTAGAGGACAAATAAGGAGATGTGAAACTGCTCTGTATGGCACTATAATGGTGAATACATGCCATTATACATTTATCCAAACCCCAAAAATGGAAAACACCAAGAATGAGCCCTCATATAAACTGTGGACTTTGGGTGCTAATGATGTGTCAATGCAGGTTCATCAACTGTAACAAATGCTCCACTCTGCTGGGGGAGGTTGATAATGGGGGAGTTTATTCATGTGTGGGGGCAGGGGATATGAGAAATCTCTGCACCATTCTCTCAATTTTGCTGTGAACCTAAACCTGTTCTAAAAAATAAAATCTATTTAAAAATAACATAAATCAAAAAACTTTCCCTCAAAGAAAATTCTGGGCCTACATGTAGCTTCTCTAGTGAACTGTATCGTACTTTGAAGATATTTTACAGACTCTTTCAGAAAATAGAATAGGAGGGAACACTTCCTAACTCATTTCATGAGGTTAGCATAACTCTGCTACCAAACCCAGTCAAGGACATTATGACAAATAAAAATTAGAGACAATATTCTTAATGAATATAGACATAAAAAGTTGACAAAATATTAGTAAATAGAATACAAAATATATATATATGTAGAAAGAAGATAATCCTTTATGACCAAATATGGTTTATCCCAGGAATGAAAGGTTAACATAAAAACATTGATGAATATAATTAATTATATTGATTCAAGAGAGAAATAATATGATCTTTTAAAATAATTGCAGATAAAGTATTTGACAAAAATGAATACTCATTTATCATAAAAAACTCTCTGCAGTGTATAGCAGCACGTAGCACAAGAAGGTAAAAAGAAACTTCCTACAAAAAAAAACTGTCACACAAAACACACAAAAATATGAATGTTAGAAGTAAACTCAAATTTATCAGTAATTATGTAAACATGGTTTAAAATCATCAGTTATAAGATTGAGACAAGAAAGCAGTGTACTGATATCTGTAATTTGTTTTGAAATATACCAAATAGTAAGATGAGCTGATAGTTGCATAGAGAAATGGATGGATGAATAGATATATGACAAAATAAGTATGTTAAAATGTTAAAAGTAGAGTCTAGATGATGACTACATGGACTTTCAATGCAAAATTCTATCAAATTTACTGTATGTTTGAAAATTGTCATGATAAAATGTTGAGGGAAAAGGGAAAAATAAAGTTTATATTTGCATAGCTGTTAATCATCAAAAAATAATAGCAACAACAGATTTCATGGAAAGAAACAAAATTTCAGACACACCTGCCTCTAAGTAGCAAAAAAGTAGATTTTATTTAAATCTAAATAAAACAAATTATTTCAAAATCAAGCAATGTAAAAGGACATTCTAAGCAAATGCTAAGTAATTCTAATTCTTAGGCAAATTAAGCAAATACTAATTTTAGACCTTTATGGAGGTATTTATAAATTTTATTCTAAAGAAGATAGAAGATCCAAATGAATACATAAATATACTATGTTCTTAGGGGGAAGAGTCTGTATCATAAGGGTGTCAATATTCTCTCTAATATTCCATAATTAAATATATTTCAATTGCATTCTTGACAGTGTTTTTCATGGAACTTGACAAGGTGCTGTTAAAATTTATATGGAAATAATCAAGGTTATTTTAAGAAGAAGAAGACGTGTGAATTTTTCTCTTTATAAATTAAGAATTAAATAAAGTTACAGTAATTAAAATAATGTAGTATTGCCATAAGGATAAAAAAAATACATCAAATGGTAACCACAGCCTAGAAACAGACCCAAGTGTATATAGAAACTCTGTATATGATATTTAAAAAGCTGGGAAAGGTTGCGTTATTTAATAAATTGTCCTGCCAGAATTGGTTTTCCATGTGGAAATAAATTGAATTCCAATTTGATACCAAAAAAAGATATGTGGATTACAGATATAATATGAAAAGAAAACTTTAATGCTTATAGAAGAGAGTATAGAAGTATATTTTTGGGGCTGGGCGTGGTGGCTCATGCCTGTAATCCTAGCACTCTGGGAGGCTGAGGCGGGAGGATGGCTCAAGGTCAGGAGTTCAAGACCAGCCTGAGCAAGAGCAAGACCCCGTCTCTACTAAAAAATAGAAAGAAATTATCTGGCCAACTAAACATATGTAGAAAAAATTAGCTGGGCATAGTGGCACATGCCTGTAGTCCCAGCTACTCAGGAGGCTGAGGCAGGAGGATTGCTTAAGCCCAGGAGTTTGAGGTTGCCGTGAGCTAGGCTGATGCCACGGCACTCTAGCCAGGGCAAAAGAGCGAGACTCTGTCTCCAAAAAAAAAAAAAAAAAGAGGTATATTTTTATAATTTAGAGGTAGGTAAAGATTGCTTAGATTTCTTAAACAAGACACATATGGGAAAACAATATCA
Source organism: Eulemur rufifrons (assembly GCF_041146395.1). Lineage (NCBI taxonomy): Eukaryota > Metazoa > Chordata > Mammalia > Primates > Lemuridae > Eulemur > Eulemur rufifrons. The sequence goes on along the minus strand of NC_090987.1, from coordinate 28,957,841 downwards.
TATTTTTCTCATTTTGAATCTTATGTTTTCTGTATGACTGAAGACACTGTGGGGCTCGAATACATTAGTGATTAATAAAAAGCTTTTTAAAACAAATTCCTGTTCACGCATTAGGTAAAAAGTTTAATAATTACAAGTCTTGGTGAAGCTTTGGAGAGACAGGGATTTTTGTTTGCCGTTGACAGGGAATAAAAATAGGTAACAATGATTTTGGAGAGCAATTTAGCAATGTGCACTAAAGTCGAAAATGCCAATACTTCGTAACTTCACAATTCTATTTGGTGTATGTCCTAGAGAAATTCAGACCCAAGTGCAGGAGTAGAGACACACAAGGGTGTCTTTTTCAGCATGATTTGTGGTAGTAAATTTGAAAAAATAAATACATGTCTATCAATATCAGAGTGGAAAAGTAGTTGTATATTATAAACTGTGTGTTCACCTAAGGCACCTGCACCGCCATTGCCACGGATGGAGCAGGAGGCCTGCACACACGTATAGCATTTGAAAACCTTAATATTGTGTAGCAAATGCAGTCCATACAGATGAAAAGCTTGCAAACAGTGAGTATGTTTTTATGGCTGCCCATATGGAGTAAAACTAAAATCAGGGAGAGAGTGGTGATGCCTGGGGGTATACTCAGGTGAACGGGATTGGAAGGAGGTACAAAGGGAACTTCAGCTGGATATGTAACCATCAATTTTCTCAGAAAAAGAACAATCTGAGGCAAATATGTCAAAATATTCATATGTATTAGATCTGGCTGGTGGAGAATACAAATACAATTTTTCTCTGAAATATATTAACAATTGGGTAAAGATGTGGTGAGTGAACAGCACAGCCCTTGTGAGTGGCTTCTCGAAAACCAATGAGCTTGCTGTGCTGGCGGGCTGCCGGGCAGGTGTGATAACAGTGACCCTTTGTCACAGACACAGAACAGGAATTCTGGCTTTGGGTGAGCCTTTTTAGACAACGAGAAACTTTAAATCTCTTACAGATTTAATGTGCGGGTGGGTCTTTGATCAGAAGTAGCTGTGAGTGTTCTGGCTGTGAATGTTATTGGCCGTCGATAGGATTCTTTAGAGCGCTATGAGGGCATGGCTGGCCTGGAGCATGTGCTGGTGCGAGGGAGGGGTCTGTCAGAATGAACGAGGCCATCAAAGGCTCTGTCCTGGTCATTTGTTCTCTCCTTGGTAGCCAGAGCCACTTCCCAGTGTCATTTCTGCCACAGTAAGTTCTGCTGACGGCCATCATCCCCAGCCCCCTAACATCACCCAGCCTGGTATTCTCAGGTGCCCCCTGCATAGACCTTCAGGTTCTCCTCCATCAGGACTGCGTATCACCAGGGGAGAAGGCTAAAAGCAGCTGACTCAGAGACTGGAAGCTCTGAGTTATTGAATTAATCAGGACTCTGGTTGTAAATGACAGAAAACCATCTCACACCAGCTTAAGTCGATGATAAAATGCGTGTCTAGGGGAGGAGAGTTCTGCTTCTTTAGGCTCAGGTCACCAAACCCCAAGGAAAGGCTGGTCTGGAATGGAGCCAGCCTTGGGGATGGCTGGACATGGGACTCTGCATCACTTCTGTTTTTTGGGTGATGGCCCAACCAGCCTTCTCCTGAGGTAAGGCGTAGGGCTGCAGGCAGATCCTGGCTTATATCCTGCCAGCCTTACTACCAGAAAAAGAAGAGAAATTTTCAAATGGTCCCAAATGATACCCCCTGCATTGGGCAGTGCAGCCCAAACAACTTTACTTTTCCTGATCACTTCTGGAAAAATCCCAGGAAAGAATTTTGATCAGCCTGGCTTAGGGTGCATGCCACACACTAGCTGTGAGACCTTAACTTGGTTTACTTAATTTCCTTTACAAAGGAATAATAAGAGAATAATTCTAATAAAATCATATCTCTCATATGGTTGTTGGGATGATCCATGGAAAGCATTCAGCATTGTGCCAGGCTCAGCGCAAAAGAAATTTTAAACGTGGTACCAAACAAGCCTTGGACTGATGTGACCAAGCCGGTGAGGAGGTCTGATTGGCTGAGCCTGGCTGAAGCTGCCCCACCTAGAGGCAGGGGCTGTGGCCTGTTTGAGAAGGATGCTGGACAGAGTTAAAGGATGGACACCGGTGATCAATCAGGGTCTTCTACTTCTGCTGCTGCAGATGCTCCCTTGTTTCTTGAAGAATGTTCAGGGCTCCAGTTCTACCCTTTCCTCTGATACCTGTGTGTTAGCATCTTTCTGGTTGCTGTTTTGGCAGGTCTTAAGGGCACCTGTTGCTCTATTGTCCTGAACTCTATTGCTTTGAGTGCAGAGCTTGGTGGGTTCTAGCTCCTTACCTGTTCCTCTTGTGGTGGCTCCAAGTGGTCCCTGGATTCAACAATTATTAAGGCATCCCTGGCCCATAGTCTGTCTCCCCACCTAACCCTTAGCCCCAGCAACTAAGCTTTGACTGCTGGATGTTCTGTGGCCTCTAGGAAGATAAAGCCATGGGTAGGAGGACATCGCTTTTGTCAGGACACCCTGGTTAGACAAGTATTTACTCACTTAACAAGACAAGTGCAGACATTTATACATATCTGTTCTGGAAAGGGTCACAGAAAGATAAAGGAAAAAACTGAAGCAGGAAGAAAGAAAGGAACATTTAGTGATTGGTTTTACTGCATTTTCACATCCTCTTATTTAACTTTACAAAGAACCTATGATGAAAGTATGCATATTCTCATCTGCTGATAGAACAATTAAGGCTCAGAGAGGATACCTTGCTCAAGGTTGCCCACACTTTGGAGAAGAAAGAGGAGAGGAAGAAGAAAATGAGGATGAGGAAATGTGGTCGTCGTGGCATGGTGCTCTCGACTTCAATTACTTTTTCAATTGTTTTCAATTTCCTTTCAATTATTTATGTACTATTCTCTGTGTGCTGTCAACTCAGCCCTGTGCTAGATCACATGGAACATACAAAACTTTTCCTGCTTCAAGGAACTGAAAGTTTATTACAAAGACAGTCTACTAAATAAAAAGAGATGAGGCTAAGTTTCAAAGTAACAGTAAAGCAGTACCTACCACACACAGGACATTAGGACACCAGGCAGTCATCTCATGGGCGAGGCAGCAGCCAGATGAGGCCCAGAGAAAGGAGGCTGGGCTCTGTGGTCACAAAAGCACACAGGAGGGCATCCATGGTGTTGAACCATTTGGCTTTGCAGGACACTTCTCTTCTGCGTCCCTTAAATGTCTCTCTGGATGTAGCCACCAGGCAATATGCCCGTCTAGGGATGAAGGAGGAGATGGTATAGACATGCCATTTTTCCTTAAGCGTCAAACTTCTGTTTTGCAAAAACAAAGGGCAACTTCCGTGGACCAAAAACTCTTATTTTGCTGAGAAAGCTGTTCTTGGGACTAAAAATGCTGACATTCCCTGGGGAAAAAAAAGCCAAATTCATGCCTGGGAGCAAATTTGCAGAAAATATGCGTTTGTGTTGCCAAAGCAGAATTTTTTCCTCATCTTATTCCCCACCTCTGTTTTTCTGTTTTCACCACAACGTACAAAGTTCTTCGGAGGAAAGAGAAGTAGCTAATCCCAGATCCAATAAATAAGGCATGGTAAAAAGGAAAATGACTCATGATTTTCAGTTGGTGATACACCTTTCTGATCCTCTTCATGTAAGCATGTAATCATGCGGAGAATATGACCACTGAGGTGCTTAGGAGGACAGACTCCATGTATATTGCCAATTAGCTGTCAATTTGGGTGAGTTATTTTTCTTTTCTGGATGCTTTGCCTCAGTTTCCCCATGTACAAAGTGACCCTCAGTGGTTTTCAAACTAGAGTCCACAGAGCCTTCCGAGGGGGTTTCCCTGAGGGACACAGGCAAGACACAGGGGGTTCAGTACATGGGATTGTGGTCACCTTCACTTCTAATCACTGCTTCAAATAGAGTAGATGTGCTTTTTTTCTGTTTGATAAATGTATACATGCTGGTAAAATTTCATTTGAAGAAGGGCTTTTGCCAATTGGTCCCTTCCGTTCTAACACCCCACAGCTTTAGGTCTTCAAACTGAGTGTCTCTAACATTTTTCGATCTGCCACTGCTCTGAAACAGATGTTGCTCTTTCCTCAACTGAATTCATCATGAAAGACTAGGTGGGGGCTGCCTGTTTGAGCTTCAGAATAGGAGGGAGCGTCAGGTTCAGAGCAGTCCGGGAAAGCCTTGCAGAAGAGGTGAAGATGTGATTTCAGGATGTGATTTGAGAACATGGATTGTATTCCTGCCATAGCCAGTGTGGCACTATGAGAGGCGTTTTAGGAAGCCCACACTGCCCCAGAGAGCTACCACCCTGCCCATCTGCCTAATGATTGCCTGACCACCATCAATGCCAACGGGAGTTGGGCTTGTAGGTTAGGATTTGACCCCATTGGACTTATTACCAGCCCTGTGGATGAGTCCCTGGAGAGAGAAGCATACACACTTTTCTACTTATTGAATAACTGAGAATAGGGGGTTTTGGTTATTGAATAACTGAGAACAGGATTTTTTACTTATTGGGTAACAAAGAATAGGATTCTTTAGAGGTGCTTTAACCAGTAGGATGTCATGGGGTCTGGGGATAACTGAATGAAAACCCCCCAAAATGGACATTTCCCTAGTTTTCTGGTCTCTGATACACAGCCAAACTACAGCTATCCGAGAATCATGGAATCTCTAACAGAAATGCTTCTTGAGGCATGGACTCCAACCTCTGACCAACACAGAGATTTTTTTCTATTCTATCCTGACACATTGTGACCCTGATTTTGCATACACTCTTGATGGAAGTTGTCAAAATTTCAACAAATTTTGTTTAAAGATCTACTTGGTTTTTATTAGTGTTTTATGAATTGGAGTAGCATGTCATCCGATAAAATAGAATAGATGTTCCCATATAGGCAGAAAAGGGCGGAAGAAAGCAGAAATAAGGAACAAAAAATGAATTGGTTGTTTCACAGTTACTTTCCTCACAGGGTAAAAACACAGGGGACTTCCTTACCATGTGGATTCAGGTAAACTGAGCTTTTTCTCACTGGTTGCTTTGAATGTCCTGTCTTTTTGAAAACTGGCCATTTTAAATTTCAGTTTGATTATGTGACACTTAGCATCAGTGACTGCATTCTGGTTTGGTCTGGTCTCTTGGGGCCTGGAACAGGAGCTCAGTCCAAAACAATAGCTTCCCATAAATTTTTGTTTAACAAAGGGAACTCACTATTTCTTAATTAAGATTAGTCTGTTTACGGAGCCTCCTGGCTAAGAGGAAAGTTCTTCCTTATAATGTTTTAAAACTTTGAATATCTCGGCAATTTCCACCCTTTATCCTGGGAGCTATGCAGGATTAATCTGTCACTCCTCCTAAAACAGTCTCCCCAAGGGGTTTAAAGGGCAATATCTCTCATGTCTTCCTCTGACCTATGACCCCATCATGTGGCTTTTCTACTCTAGTTAGGCATTTGAATTTTCTTCTATCTTCTCTCTTAACCAGGCTTCTAAGTCTCTCACCTCTCTGACCTCACAGCAGGACGCACTCATCCTGGGCTGTCAGGGTTCCTTCTACAGTTCCGAGCCCAGAACTGAGCACAATAATGCTAAGTGTGGGGAACATACGACTCTTCCTCCTCTGGCATGGACATAAGCGTTATACTTGGCTAGCTTAGGACTGCATCAGCTTCCCTAGTGTTTGCATCCAACCATTGGTAGGTTTGTACTTAAGAAAAATTTCTCAGTCTTTCTTTATGTGAATGGCTCTTGAATCACTTTTCTCCAATGTTGTTCCCAAGGAGTGGATTTTTAAAACTGAGATGAAATCCTCTACATTTCAGTGTTGTTAATTGTCTGTCAATATCTTCAATATCTTCAGTTTAGGGATTTTTACTCACCTTGTTCACTACCTCTGGGATTCATTTCAGGCAGACACCTGAGGACATCTTCTGTGAATTCACTCTGGTTGCTGCACCCTGGTCCCTGAGGCCCCAAGAGTGGTTCTTGGGCAGAGCAGGACCTCGGGACGTAATTGAAGGAATGGACAGATGAGTGAATGAATGACTAGGTCAAGAAGAGCCTTTATGGTCAACACATTCAGCCTTGAATTTGCTTTTCACATCCTTGGTTTGTGTACCATTCCATATTTCTCTATTTTATCTTCATATCATGAGTAATTTTGTTAAATCACTTATAAAAATTAAGATATGTTTTATCTAAGAAGAAAATGAGACTATTTTTTCTTTTCTTTGTTGTTGGCTCACTCAGGATCTCTGTGATCATTTTCTGTTGCAAGAGATTCCAATTACTTTCTCCTCCCTGGGGTAGAGTTTTAGTCTAAGCTCAAAGACTTGAACTAATTTAAAGGTGCTACATATTAAAATTCTAATTAAATACACACACATACACAGGCACACACAGACTGATGGAGTGTTCGAGAAAATATGACTAGGAAAATGTTTAGCACTGAATTGTGGTTTATGGATGTTTATCTTTTTCTTCTTTCTGCCTTTCTGTTTTTTTCCAATTGTTTTACCATGTGAATGAATTACCCCTTTTATAATCAGACTTAGGGATTTTTAAGAAGTGGTTAGGTGCTTTACGACCATCCTTTCACTCACATTGGGCTTTAATTCCCTCTTAGCCACGTTATTCTACCTTTCCAGTTAAAGTGTATTAACATTGTCAGAGGAGACAGAGCAAAACAGGAAGTGAGTAACTGAGATTTCTCACTATTATCTCTTAACCTGATATTATCTTCAAAAACCAATAGGCTTATCCCATCCCTAGTGTCTTTAAAATTACATTTGCTCTTTTTGTAGAAATTTTAAATGTTTCAATCTCTTCCAAGCTGTAGCCTTCCTGATACCATTTATATAAGTTCATGGGATTTATAAGTGTTATGTGTGCATACATATGCATATATGTGTATTACATATTATATATACACACACGTATATAACTGATCAGGAGAAATAGTTACGGAGCATATGGTCTGCTAAGCTCCAGGGTTACAGGAGATGTAGGAAAAGAAAAGCTGTGGTCCCCAACTTCAGGAAGCATTTATTTTAATTGGGTGGAAGGACTTTCATATAGGGAGCCAGAGTGGGCCACCCAACAGTATACACTTCAGTTTGAGATTATATATGGCAAACTGTAAATTTTCCCAAAAAACCATGATAAAGGTCAAGAGAGAAAATATTTATTATAAGAAGAAACTGAGTCACAGAGGAAATATTTTAGTTGGTCAAATATTATACACTGGCACTTGTGGAACTAGAATTCAAGATTTTTCGTATAGGACTATTGTCATCTCCCTTTTCCCTCTGACACACACACACACACACACACACACACGCACACAGCTTCTACCCCACTCTCAATTCTGCTGCTTCTCCTGCAAGTTCTGTGCCCTCACGCCAGATGTTGTCACCTGTCTTTTCTCAGAAGGCCTCAGTAAAGTTACACAGCTGAGCATGGCAGGCGCCTGCCCCAGGCCAAACAAACAAACAGAAGAGAAATCTTTCAGGCTGGGCACCAGGGAAAAGTGATCTTGATGCTGTCCATGGCATGAGCGGAGGCAATTGATGACTTGGCATTCTGTCCCCGAGTCATCAATCATACAGAATCAATCTCGGCTCCCTCAGGAGCTAGCCCCCGGCTCACATAATTCTCTCTCCCTGCCACCAACCTGAACAGTCTGATCCCAGTGGTGGGAACTGTTTTGTTCTGCGTTCAGCATTGATTCACTTGGCCTTCAGTAGTATTTTCTACATTCCCCAGAAATGTCACTTAATTTATCCTCTCAGAGGTGGCTAAGTTGCCTGGGCCTCACTGCATCAGATGGAGCAGGTGAGCAAAGAAACGTGTTTGGCTTCTCACATCAAAGGGACGGGACTCGGGGTCCCTAGATCTGAAAATCGGGGCTGAGCTCTCTCACGCTCCTGCACTCAATGAGAGGGTGCAATGAGGGTGGCGCCCAGAGACCAGGGCTTTCGAGTCAGACGGCCTTGCTTGGTCTCCATGACTTTGCCACTTTCCAGCTGTGTGATTTTGAGTGTGCTACCTGAACACCTTGTGTCTCCACTTCCTCACCTGTTAAGTAGTCATAATAAGAGCACTTACCTCATGGAGTTGTAGGATTCCATGAGATGAGGGACATATAATCTTAGCACAGCCGTACAGGGGACAGACATGGTAAGTGTGTTATTAATATTGCTGTTATTAGGACACATGTATGATTTGTAGGGTTGATTGTACCTGTACTACAGTTGATGACCATGAGAAAAGGCTTTAAGAAGTTGGCCTGTCCAGCAAGAAATATTCTTCTAATGTGTTTCAGATGCCAATATCTGACCAGCACTTACTTCAGTATCTCAAAATATGAGCCCTTCCTTCCTGTGCAATAGTGAGTGGGCTTGACAGACACTGGTTCTGTGGTATATGGCATGTGGTGGATGGGATAGGGGGAGATGGAGGACATTAGGATGCAACTTTGTGACCTCAACAATTTTTCTGGAGAGCAGCTCAGAGGGATGTGCACAGATGAAGGGGAGAATCCTCACACCTTCTGTGCAAAGACCTTCTCTTTATCCCCCTTTGTAAAAGGAGCCTTTCTGGTAGGTGACGCAGACTTGCTGGGACCAAGCAGAGAAAAGAGGAGAGGAAAGACCAGGGACTCAGGAGGCAGACAGGCTGTAAACCTCCCCCACCCCCAGGAGAGGGGAGGGTCCTGCAGGGGCAGCCATGGAATTCAGGGAACTTCCCTCCCAGTCTGGATCTTGGAGTGTCTCCACATCTGCCTGTCCCTCTCTCCTAGCAACTGGAATTGTCTTTTCCAAGAGATTCTCAGGGCTGCTTTATTTGTTAGGAGACAAGGAGGCACTAATAAATTCCTCTGTGTGAGGTATTTAATTACATAATAATGTGTACACTAATCAGGGTAAATGTGTTTGTGAAAACACCTTGATATGGGAACAGTTAATCACCCAAGGCATTGCTTCTTAACACACCTTGGAAGTTAACTTAATTAAATTAATTAGAACAATGAAAAAATTGAACTGTTTATTGGTCCACAATGGCCTGAAGAAATGCTCCCCTCAAATGCGGGAACATCTCCCACACTGCAAACTATTTTCCCCAAACTCTCAGCCCTTATGGTTATGGCTACACCCCAGGAGTATGCAGCCGGCAAGGCCTCCCCCTGTGCCTTGCCTTGGAGTCATTTCCTGTTGGAGACATAAGGCAATCAGCCTGCTTGCCTGCCACGCGCGCGCACACACACACACAAACACACACACCCACCCATACACACATGCCCCCTGTGTGCACTTTACCAGAAGTTCAGGGAAATCAAGTTTTGACCTGGGATTCCAGGAGTGTGTGGTTTGGAGTCAACCACAGAGCAGGCCCACATGTGCATTCTAAAGGGAAGAAGGGAAGAGTGTTTTCTGAGGGATTACCACACTGCCATTACCAATCACTGCCATTACTGTCATCCTTGCTTGTTAGTAACACTGGTGTTAATAATAGGAATTTGCATAGTGCTTTTGACAAAACACTATTTTTTACCGGCTCCTCACTCTCCAACTGGGCTTTGTATAAGGTAACAAAAAAGGGGAGATGCCTATCCCAGGGGTCTATAGGCTGTGACATCCAGCCCTGACAAGGACAAACGTAAAAGCCATTCTGACAACTGAACAAGCATTGAATAGTGTGCACGTGAAATCAATCATTGTTTTAGTCCATTTTCTGAGGCTATAACAGAATACTATAGACTGAGTAATTCATAAAGAGGTTGATGTGGCTCACCGTTTTGCAGTTCAAAGTCCAAAACTGAGGGGCTACAGGTGGTGAGGGCCTTCTTCCTGCATTGTCACATGATGGAGGACGCCACAGGGTGAGGAACTGTGCTTGTGAGAGAGAGAGAGAGAGGAAATTGAGCAAAACTCCTCCTTTTATCAGGAACCCGTTCCCTCGCTAAGTAACCCACTCTACTATAACAGCACTAATCCATTCATAAGGAGAGAGGCCTCATGACTGATTCTCCTCTAACAGGTCCTGGCTCTCAACACCGTTACAGTGGCAATTAAATTTCAGCATGAGTTTCAGAGGGGACATTCAAACCATAGGCAATCATTGAGGAGTGAGTTTTTTGCATACTATGGAAACTGAGGAGCATTGAGGGAGAGAGTCTTAATTTGAGAGAGGAGTGCTCAGAGTAACAGGGATAATGGGACCCTGGAGAATATTCTTCAAATCCAGGAACAGGAGGCCTCAACTGTCTGGTGAGTTGTGTACACCATGGTCAGCTCCTCCCTTGAGAAGCATTATTAGGTCAGCAGTCCCCTTGAACTTGACACCCCCCAGAAAGGACCACCTGGACACCTTGTAGCAAAACTACCTTCCTGACAGCAGTAGTTCAACATGAAGCTGCTTCTATAACCTGAAATTCCTGCTACAAAAATAAGAGACTTGATGATATCCAACCTGGAATTACATGTGTATTCTCTTTCCCTATTTCAAAAACTGAGAACAAGAATAAGTAAAAATGGTCTCATGGGCTCAGCATAAACCTCTTTCAGAAATTCCTATTACCCCCAAGGTAAGAACATGGACCAGGGTGGAGCACACAGACGAGGCTTCCTTTCAGAGAAAGGCAGGACCTATGAGTTTTCTTTCTCTGAGATCTTCCACTGTGCTCATCAAAAACTTAACTGATGAAGCTTTTCATGAGTTGACCTGATTAGTGTAGGTGGAGCAATTCTTTAGGAGCAAGTCTCCAACTAGCCCAAATACCCAAATAGCCCAGCATTGCTTGGAACTATCTCAAAGAGCAGGCTGATCTTGGCTCTGAAAACATTCACAGAAAAGTGATCATCCTTTTGGTCCATGAACATTTTTATGGTCAGTGGGACTTTGTTTCAGTCAGAGTCCCTGTAGGAAACAGGGACAGGAAGTACCCAAATAGGGAGTTGGTAGTATTAAGGAAAACCAACACAATGTGTCGAAGTTCCCCAAGGCAGGCGAGAGCAGGAGGTATTACCAGCTTAAGGCTTGAAAGAGCGAGGCAGTGGCTGGTCTCAGAGAAACTTGTAGGTGCCGAAGAGGATCCTTTGGTGGAGAAACGAAGCTCCCGTCAACCCACAAACCTCCAGGAAGGGAGCCAGGGGCACAATGCCTTTCCCCCTCTTCCCTCCGACCACCTGTCCTCCTGCCAGGGCCTCGGGAAGCCAGGGGCTCGGGAGCCTGGGTGACTTAGTTCATGGAGGTCAGCCTGGGGCAACACCAGAAGGTGTTACTTCTGAGAGTGAAGTGGGAGGACCACACGAAGGAAGTCTAGCTGAGAACACCGGATATTAGCCCAAGAAAAATGCTACATAAAAGGGAAATGAAAAAAATATTATGTATTTTACCTGGATGATTCCTTTTGCATTGAGATGACAAAATTTCTGTCCTATATTATTTAAAATCTCCATATATTGAAACAGAGACTCCTGTTTAAGCTATGCTAGGCCGTAACTTCAGTTTTTTAACTTTCCAAATGAGTCTCTATTTGTGTGTGCTTGGGGTGTGTGTTGGGGAAAAACTTGCAGATGGAGATTGTCTGTGAACCCAGTACAAAGGTTGAAATGAGGCCTGTGCCCAGCCGGTAACAGGCACAGAAAAACACAAGGCACTGCGTGGGAGAGTGTGCTGAGCAGGTATGCACCGTGGTGATGGACACTGGGCTTCTGCAGGTCGCCAGCTTTTCTAGTCCCTGGAATTAGATCAGATTTGCCAGAGGCAGTCAGACCTCCACCTACCTGGCAGTCCAAACCTGCCCCATCACTCATGAATAAATTAGTTAACCCAACTAAGAGATACTAAATTTCTAAAATGCATGGGGTGCTGATAAGCTAGGCAAGTAAATAACCCCAACACAAGGCAATATAGGATACACAGCTTGCAAGGCATGAAAGCAACAGGTTATCAGAATTCAGAGGGAATAGAAGACACAGCTAAAGTGTCTAATGAGGAAAAGCTCCATTGAAATAGGAGGTAGTTGAGAGGGTCTCAAGCGATGGAGGTATCCAAGGCATTTGTTGTTAGTGTCCACTTCCCCTTGCCATGGTCACTCCAGCTTCTGTGCCTTTGTTCGTCATTGCCCTACCTGGAAGGCCTGGCTCCATGTCTTCCTTTTAAGGTACATCTTCAAGGCACAGACGAAGTCCTAGCTATACCAGGGAGCTTGTCTCTACTGCTCTAAGCGAGAGCAGCCTTCAAGTTTGTGACCCTCCCCCACCAACCTAGGAGCTGAGCCTCCCCCTTGACTGCCCTGTACTCTTCGCCGGGTGAGAGGTGTTTCTCCCAACCTCTCCGTGGGCAGATGCCTGCCTCTTTAGGAGCTTCCATGTGGCTTGTCCATGTTCTGAAGGGAGCACTTTCCAAAGGGGGCTGTGGGAGCAGGTGCTTCAGATTGAGCCTCCTTCCTCAGAAGTCTTCCCCCGTACCTGGACAGGTGCACACACAGGGCAATTGCATTCTCCGGTGGTGAAAGGAGTGGTCTGGATAGACTGGGCCCAGTCACAAGGACTCCACACCCACTGAGCAGATGATCTGTGTTTCTGAGCCATTTATCCATCTCTAAGTTAATGTTTTCCTCAAAGATGATTATGGAAGAAAGATGCGAACGTAAGCGGAAAAGGTCCTTTGTGCCTCCTCAGCTCAATCCCCATAATTACAGCCCATCAGATGGAAGGACAGGGCATTCCTAGAAAGGCTTCCTCAGCACTCCTCCTCCCCTGCCCTCCCCCCCCCCCCCCCCCCCCCCCCCGTCCCTGCCCTTTCCCGAGGCCCTTGCTCTCTTCCCTGGCCCTTCCTTGGTTCCCTTCCACTTTCTCCAGGACTTGCCCCCAGGGTCGGAAGGCCCCAGCCCCACAATGTGGCCATGGTGAGAGCCTGAGGGCTGCTCTGGATGTTCCCTCTACATTATCGCTATCCCTTTCTTCATGAATTCTTTTTTTTTAATTTCAGAATATTATGGGGTACAAACATTTTGGTTACAGAAATTGCTTTTGTACCATTGAGTCAAATTGTGCCCATCCCCCTGGTAGTGTGCATTGTACTTGTTAGGTGTGAATTTACCCATCCCCTCCTCCCCCCTCCCACCTGATTGATTTCCAATGAATGTTATTTCCATATGTGCACATAAGTGTTCATCAATTAGTTTCAATTTAATGATGAGTACATGTGGTGCTTATTTTCCCATTCTTGTGATACTACACTTAGAAAAATGGTTTCCTATTTCATCGAGGTTATTAGTTCACCACTTTTTTATGGCTGAATAGTACTCCATGGTGTACATATACCACATTTTATTAATCCACTCAAGTATTGATAGGTACTTGGGTTGTTTCCACATTTTTGCAATTGTGAATTGTGCTGCTATAAACATTCAAGTGCAGATGTCTTTTTTATAGGATGTCTTGTTTTCCTTTGGGTAAATACCCGGTAGTGGGATTGCTGGATGAAATGGTAATTCTACTTTTAGTTCTTTGATAGCTCTTCAGTTGGATGCCTTTCCTCGTAAAGTTCAGATATAAACCCAGAACACTTGCGGTGCAGGGAGACACATGCACAGAGGGAGCTGCAGGCCAGCGCAGGAGGGGCTGGCTCCTGGTGATGTATGTGGTGGTCACACACCTTCACATATGCCTTCCATGATTATGGAAATTACTGGAGAACTCAGATGTTTCTGTGCAACTCTATGGCTCCAACTGGACCAAAGCCGAGCTAAAAGTCTGGATGGACATTCTCATCTCTCCAGCTAAATTTGGTCTGAATCTGTTCACTTCTCTGTCATCTTGCTGTTCAGCTCTGTTCATTCCATTTGATCCTATTCAATTCAAATGTATATTGAGGTCTGAGGTCTGACCTTGAGAATTTTCATGTTGTTTCACCCAAATAGGTTCAGTGTCCCAAGAAATAAAGCAGAAGCCTAGCTGACCACCACATGACCTGGTTCTTCTCCTTTACTCTGGGCAGAGCTTGAGTTCTGGATTCCTGCCTTTTCTCCTAAGCAAGAGCAGTGGTGAACAAACACAAGGGGTTAGGATTCCTTTTACCTGGCCTTTCTGCTGTAATTCTGCACCCACAGCAGGTCTGGAATTCATTCATTGATTCTAGGTATCCATTAATTAATTACTCACTGCTTCATGGATCCAGACAGCTCAGTTTTATTAGTGGCAGTCATTGTGCTAAGTGCTAGGAATATAATGTGAGAAGGTTTTTACTTCATGGAATTGGGACAAATTCATGGATGTCTCTCCTTTGAATCAACTGTCCCCCTCCACCTGACAAAGAGACTTACCAGTCAGCCTCAACCTTTTCATCTCCTCCAGCTCCCCTGATTTTTAACTCCCTTATTCTTACCTGAAGTTGCTCAGGCATGTGGAATTTGCCCCAGGTGGAGGGACAGGCAATACTTCTCCCTTCCCCTAACTGAAGCTTCAGTTTTCTAGCTTTAAATCTTAGATGATTGACAGCCAGATAGAGCATCTTTTTCCCTTTCCGAGTTGGCTCTACCCTCTCCCTATTTGCATGTCATCTATTCTTTCTAGATTTCACTGCATGGAAGTCCAGGGAGGCAGTGAGTCTCTCTCTGGAGGTCACATTTACTTTTACTGAGTGTGTTTTACACCAAGCGTCATGGGGAAGGGGATTTGAGGATAAATAGGACCTAGAGTCTGTCTCCAAGAAGCTTAGGATTTAGGCGGAGGAAGCAACACATGTACCCCCAATAGTTTTAAAACAAAAAATGGAATTAGTATTGCTAACATGAGGAGCAGAGTTGAAATTCTTTGTTAGTTCAGGATAAGTAGTGAGGCTTTTCAGGACTTTAGAGAGGTAGGATTTGCTCACACCTTGAAGGATGCTTAGTGTAGAGAACACCTCCATCCTTCCCTCCTTCTTCCTACATCAAGCCTACCTGCTTCTGCTAGTCCCTGCTTAGCTTCCCCTCTACACTAGCAAGGAAGAAGGAATAGCCCAATTGCATTAATTGAGCCTGACAACAATTGATTGTGTTGTGCTTTCTGGTGGGTAGGGTCCCAGAGTACAGAGCCATAGATCCATGTGCAGCTCGTGATCTCTTCTTCAACACGAGTTGGATGGACTTGCTAGGCAGGCCTGGCCCTGCCACTATCTGGCTTATCTTTCCTGCCTCACTGGTGAATGCGGACAGGAGGATTAGCTGTGTCTCTGCTCACTCCACAGACCTAACCTTCATGCTTCCTCTCTTTCTTTGAGTGACTCCCACTATATTTCCATCCAGGGGTTGATAAGTTTCCTTCATACTGTACTATATTGCTTGGTGTGGCTATTTTCTTCACTGTACCTTCCTGGGCACTGTGTATTGGGGTATGCATCTGTTATATACTGTCTGGTTTTGCAGAGATCTGTGAATGTCCTATTCCACCCTTATCCCTGCTGTGTGGTCATGATAATGTTTTGTTTGTTTGTTTTTATGCACCAGTGTAGTAGGGTAGGGTAGCAAATGGATCTTTTTTTGAACAAATGAATGGCGTATTCAAGTATGGATGATCTATGGCCCTGTTTCCCAGCATGGATGCCCTCGCTACATACACAATCTTTGGGACCTCAGCAAAGGGAAATATATTTGTATCCATTCACTCATCCGGGCCTGCACCTCCTAGGTCATGGCTAACTACCCTCTTCTCTCACACTCCATTCAGGGTTGGTCTCTACATTTTTCCATTTCCACTGGGACCCTCATCATGGTATGTCTGTGTGTTGCAAAAGCCCCAGTTGAGCTCTCTGCCTCAAAGCTCCCACTCCAAGCAGTCACGTCCAGCCTATGGCCTCCAGGTTAAATCCTCCTATGCAGCATGTTCACATTAGTACCCTGGACTCCTCATTTTCTATAGGATTCTCATATTCTAGTTTCTCCAGAATATGAATTTATTATTCTTATCCAAGTTCACCTTTTCAATTTTCCCCAGTATAAATGGCCAATGTTGATCAACCTCGTCATGAACATGCTGCCAAAATTGAAGTAACCGTTGCTCTGAAAGGTCTTCAAAAGATTCCGTACAAAATGTGATTTTAACACAAAGACTTGATAATCTTTCATCTAATAATTGTGAAATTGTTGTTACTAATCAACGACCAGAGAAGTCTTCAGCATAAAATGATTAAAGCATGATTAGCATGGGTTATGCATTGAAGTGAGAAATAAGCCAATGAAAGGAGGGAATTATGTGCAAAGTCTGATTATGAAGCAATACTTATGTCCCAGAACAATGAAGGATGAATCCAGCAAACAAGTGCGTTTGCCACTGCTATGGACTGAATGTGTGT
This sequence comes from Eulemur rufifrons, assembly GCF_041146395.1. NCBI lineage: Eukaryota > Metazoa > Chordata > Mammalia > Primates > Lemuridae > Eulemur > Eulemur rufifrons. The sequence goes on along the minus strand of NC_090987.1, from coordinate 28,941,474 downwards.
GCTTCCCCCAGATTCATATGTTGAAATCCTAACCCCCAAAGTGATAATATTAGGAGGTGATAAGGTCATGAGGGTGAAGCCTTCACAAATGGGATTAGTGTCCTTTCCCAAGGACCTCAGAGAGCTCTCTCTCTCTTTCTTCCATGTGCGTATACAAGGAGAAGTTGGCAGTCTGCAAGCCAAAAGAGGCCCCTCGCCAGAACCGACTACACTGGTACCCTGATCTCAGACTTCCAGCCTTCAGAACTGTGAGGAATAAATTTCTGTGGTTTATAAACCACCCAATCTATGGTACTTTGTTGTAGCAGCCTGAATGGCCTAAGACAGTCACCAGGACTAGGCTAGTCACTAAGACCAGCCTCTTTTTCTTGTTATTCTTGCCCTATATGGCGGGGAGTATGACATGATATACAGTTAAAATGAAACAAAGAAAAACAAAAACCCTCCAAGATTCAGATTATTTTGGCCAATTTGCCCAGTTACAGAAATAAGGAGATGACGACTAAGTGGGTGCAAGAGTTAAAGACACAAAGCATTGGATGAGGCTTTTGTATCTCCTGGGCCTCTCTGAATCCTTTTGTGAATTTAGAATCACTTATTGGCAATAGATTCTTGTTGCCTCGCTAATTATCAGTCATGGTTCATTGCTACCAGTTTTTGTTCAGATTGAGCTTTGGGTTTATTCTTATCCCCTTAAACATATTTCCACCTATGGGAAAGTTGAAAGATAGAGAGCTATTTAACATGAGGTAGAAAAGGCTAAGGAGACCAGGACAGCTATTATATAATGAATATTCACTGCCATCATTTGGAGTAGAGAAGAGACTAGGTGTTTTATTACATTATTTAAATTTTTTTTCTTCCAGGTAAAAAAAACCTCAGTACACTTGAGGGAAGTTCTAAGGGCTTATGGGAGAAATTGTATGGATCCTAGCTGTCTGAAAACATCATGGGCTGTTACTGAAAGAATGTGTTCCCCATCATGGATTGCTGAAGCTGAGGTTTTATGAGATCTTGGAGGGAGTTTAAAAAGGGCAGTAAAGTTCTAGAGGGGAGATTGGAGTTCTAGACTTAGAACTCCTCTCTAGCCTCCTGGGTTTGCCATTCTAGGCATTGTTCATGAGTCTTTCACTTGTTTTGTAGTTGTACCCAATACTAACATGAGCATAGAACAATAGTTAAAAATTACTATTGATGGATAATAGGTGTTCAATAAAATTTCAGTTGAATGAATATCTATTACTCTTTATAAAAATAAAAGAAAATTGCAAAATAAGTAATCTTATTTGTAAAACCAAAATAAGTAATCTTCCAAGTAAAACCATGTAATTTATTTCAGAGCCCAGAATAAATGATTTTCGGGCTACCCATTCTTACTGGAAAAGCTGGAATGTGCCTTTTTTGTGGTTGTTGTTTATCAAGAGGGTTTGTATGCACTGAGGCACTACTATGTGATTTTATGCATGTCAGTATTTGTGACGGCATTGTAAAATTGGCTGAGTCCTAATCATGATGGGCTGCTGTAGGCCACACATGGTGAGGCTGGCTTTCCAGCTGGGGAAGGCGCATTGGGTGCAAATGCCCCACAATCATATGTGCTTTGTAAGGAAATAAATAAAAAAACAATAACATTGGGAGAAATCAGAGTGGGGAGATGGTGATGTCATTGATGCAGGGGCCTTGAGTGCTGACCTTTGTAGAGCTTTCAGCTGAGAGTTTAGAGGGCTACACCAACCTGAGTTCATGGAACCTGGCCTGTGACTGTCAGCTTCCCTCCTATGTAGGTGGACAGGTTAACCCTGTAGAGGGCAGGGTCCATTTCATCCACTGGGGACAGTGTGGCTGTGACAACATTAATGGTGCATGGTTGGGCAGAGTGGGAGAGGACGAGTCAGAGATGATGCAGGGCTACCTTGTGAAGGAGCCTGACGCCTCATTCACTCTGGGCAGGCGAGATAATGCATCTCTGTCTCGGCCTGAGCCTAAAGCCATAACCATATTTATAATATCTCTGCAAAATGTGCTGAAGATTAAGGAAATCGCTCCTTTGTTGGTCCCTGATGCACTTGGGTTGGCCTTTGGCAAAATCCATCATGTTGGTCCCCTCCCTGCCTCCTCTTTCAGGCCACCTCTGCCCCAGATTAAATGCTAGGACCTCACGGGGATGCCTGATTGCCCGGGTGGCACATCATCACTCCTCTGCTGCCCCCAGAGCACTGTAACATTTTGCTTGCATCTTTCTTATGGCGCTCACACAAATCCCTCTCCGTGGGGGCCTGTCCTCTGCCTGGAGCTCTCTGAGCTGATGACTAATGAGTGTTGCCTCCTCCCTGGGCCATTGGTTTGCTAAGGAGACGGTGTTACCTCTCCCCTGATATTTGCTTTCGAATGAAAATTCTCTGGGGGACTTGGGAGCCTTGAAGACCATTTGGAATGAAGTTCTAATGGTAGAATGCCCAGGAGGGGAATTTTTTTTGAAAATGAGGGTTTGAACTTCAATATGTAGCTGTAAAAGAATTCCCTCCCATTGCCTCAAAGCCCAAAAGCCTAGTCGGTTACTTGGCCCTGACCCTTTCTATACCTCTCTGATTTATAAACCCCTCGAGTGGCACCATGTTCCCCCAGTGACTCTGCCACCCTTCTTGGAATCAGTGTTTACTCCTCCTCTCCCCGTTAACCAGCCATCTGAAAAGTACCTTCAGTTTCACTCCTTCAATGACTGTGCTTTCCTTCCCAACACGCTTGGGATCCCTCTGTTCAGCCCTTCAGTGGGCCTCACTCTTTTCCCTGGGTCTGGTCCCCCCTTCCTCCCATGTGGCACATGAGCGAATGCTGCCCTCCTCTTCTGCAAGGCTGCCCTGCTGTGCCCTTCCCTGTCTGGCAATTTGCCCCAGTCCCCCAAATACTACAGAATGAACTCCTAGCTCTGTGGGTCATGTCCATGTGGGGGCTTCTCTAGCATCACCTCATGTTTCTAACTTCATTTCCCATTCCTCTGCTTTATATACAACAACACATGCACATTTTACAAACACATAAACACACACTACACTAAATTCACTCTCATCTAACTGGCTTTAAACCATGCACTTTATAATTCCCTGTCTTCTCAGCTTTTCTAAATCCATTCATTCCCTTCTCCTAAAGCACCTCTTAGCCCCATCTTTGCAGGATCAGCCGTGAGAGTTCAGTTTATATGTTACCTATTTCACAAAATCCCTACTGATTCTCTTCCAATATGATGCTACTCCATTTCCTCAACTCCATGGGAAGGCTGGGAAAGGATGGGTTACTATTTTTTGAATATTTGCTTGAAGGCATACTTTTTAAATTTATTATACATTTAAAAATTTATTTTCACAATAATCCATGGAGGTACTACTGTCCTCATTTTGCAGATGAGTAGAGACGACTCCAAGAAGTCAGATGAACTTTCTCTATTTCTTCTTTAAACATCACTGAGCTTATAAAAGGCAGTACAAAGTTAGAATCTTATCTTTTTTGAACCCAAATCCCAGTTCTTTCTTCTGTTTCATAAGGTCTTGCTGAAATTCCTCTGGAAGATTTGTAACTCTGTATTTTTGTTTCTTATGAAATATGCACCTTTTGTCTTGCTTTCTTTCCCTTAGATCTTCCAGTGTGTAAGGTCAGTGGCTTGCCCACAGTGTAGAGTGATGAATCCATGCTCTTGAGAAACAGCCAAAGTTCACACGGCATTTCATTTTGGTTACACATTTCCAAAATGGAGTTAAATACAGATCTTTCTGGCCTACTCCAAGGACTGCTGTGGGGACCACCTAAAATTTCCTGAGATGATGAACACAGAGCATTTTATAAACTACAAAGTACCATACACTTAATTCAATGAACATTTATTGGGCTTCTAATATTGTTGGAGGTACACAAAAGGAGACACGATCCCTGTTGTCAAAGAGAACGCTTTGTAGGAAGAGTCTGATATGCAAAATGACAATGATCTCAGTGTAATGGGAAGCATATGACCACTGCAGAATGACCACACTGCCAAGTAGGTGAATGGGGTGCCCAAGTGATACTCTCATGAAGATCTGGGAAAGCATATTTGGTTCTGGACTGAAGACAAAACCTTGTAGGATAAGATGGGAAACAGATATTCCAGGCAATGGGTCAGCACAGGGATAATTCTGATTTATTGAACAAATAAATGAATTAGTGCTTGAAAGGACTCTTCTCCATCTAAGGAAACCCCATAAAGCAACCTACGTAGGCTTCTCTGATGATTTTCAAGGCACAGCTAAGAATCATCTTCTGTTAAAACTCTCCCTTGGCTTTGCTCACCTAAATCCTACTCCACCAGAATTTATATAAAACTTTTGGCATTCACTGTACACATTGTTTTCTTTTTCTTTTAAAAAGTTAACTATTATAGATTGGTATCATTTATCGTGTTTTATTTCAAGAACCTTGCAAGGTCGATATTGCCATTTCCATTTGAGAGACCAAAACAACTGAGGCTTAGAATGGTTACATAAATGCATCAAAGTCAAACAACCTATGGGTATGTTACAGCAGGGCTTTGAACTCCTGGACTTATGCACACAAGGAATGTGCTCTCTCCCTATGGGCTGAGGCATAAGACTAGGTGGGAACTCCACGGTCAGTTGGAGTGGGGGCTCGGTCAGTCCTTATCTTAAGATGATGATCTGTGCAATTAGTGGAAAGGTCAGTTTTATTTCTTTTCCAGGTAATGGCTTCTGATGCTAGAGAGGGGATTTTATGCCCCATCCCATTCTTGAGGCCCCCTGCAAGTCTCATGATGTCCCACCCCCACTCCCTGCCCGCTAGTCACAGGACAGCTTTCAAAACAGTAAAGCTTGACTTTGGGCTTAAGAATAAGTCAAAAGCATGGATTCACGTCTGTTTCCTTTTAGATACCTGTTGGGCCTAGTATAGTATTGTCACATACTAGAGGACTAGTTAAAATGTGATAAATGGAAAGATGGATGGATGGATGAGTAAATGAGTGAAGTTTAGGTCTCAGCAGTACTGTTCATTTGCCGTGAATGCACCTTTACTGGGTCAGCAGCCACCTGCACCACCTCCTAGCCTGGATCCAGTATAACTGTGCCTTTCAATTCCCAGATCAAAACTCACCCTCTCCAGGAAGGCCTTCCTGATCAGCCTCAGACTCTCTCTATCCAGTCTCATTTGTTACCATTGTTTCCCTGGAACCTTTCCCTCCTCTCTACCCTCCTTCTGTTCCCTTTAAACACTTTGCTCCAGTTGTACTGAACTGCTACAAGTTTTCCATGAGCCCTCTGGGATGCCCCTTCTTTGGGTTGGACCACTCTGCTCACTCCCTCTGTCTCTGTCTATGTCTTTGTCTCTGTCTCTGTCTCTCTCTCTCCCTTTTTCACCTGGTAAGTTTGACTTTTCCTTTAGTCTCAATTTGGAAGCGTTCACCAATTGATCTTCTTGCCCTGCATCTGAGTTAGATGTTGTTTTTCTGAACTTTCAGGACCCAAGGACTTCCTGCCCCTAATTGCCTATGTGACACATTCATTTTCCCCATTAAACTGTCAACACCTTCAGAGCAAGGAACTGAATTTAATCCATGGTTAGGCTCCCAATAACTAGGACAATGCCTGACCCTCAGAGCTCAAATCTACCTTTTGAAGTAATGTATGAGTAGATAAATGGATGAATACAACCAAACTGTGTATGTGAGAGTGTGAGTGGGTAACACCTTGTCACAGAGATGCTGCTCTCAAGACATGAAAGTGACTGAGTAAGAAGATGTGAAAGATGCTTATGAGGCTTCTATATAATCTTAATGGGCCTTTTATGTATCCTACTTCATTAATAAAGGGAAGAATGGAGTGCACCAGCATCTTTTATCTCCCATCTGTATTCAAATACAACAGAATTTCCCCTCAATAAAATTTCAGGGTAAATTAATGATTTTCATTTTCTCAGAAAACCCATTTTTCCCTGAATGGATAGATTGCTGACCCAATGCATACGTATGATTTCCTGCTTAATGAGTGCACTGGCTGAAACGGTGCACTGTAAAATGACTGCAGGTCTTGTCACGAACCTGTGAGCTGTCGGGGGTGTGGGGAAATCCTCTCATAAGGGCAGATGTGGGACCAGGATGCAGGTGCTCCTGGTTCAGGGTCATCCCTCCTATCTCCCAGTCAGCCCATGGTGGCTGTGGGCTCAGTTTGGCCTGTTGGATGACTGTCTTCTCTGCTGTCTCTCAGCTATGGGTGGCTTGGTCTTGACACAGAGGACAATGGCCTGGAGGGCTTTCCTGTGTAGGTTTTTGTAAGAGTTGAAGCATTCTTTGCAGCTCTTGTGGACTGAATGGTCGTATGCCTTCAAAATTCATATGCTGAAATCCTAACCCTATTCTTAATCTGCAATGTGATAGTATTAGGAGGTGGGGCCTTTGGGAGGTGATGAGATCATGAGGGTGGAGGCCTAATGAATGGGATTAGTACCATTATGAAAGGGACCCCGAGAGCTCTCTTTCTGACATGTGAGGATACAAGAAGTCAGCAGTCTGCAACTCGGAAAAGGGCCCTCACTAGAGCCAACTGCGCTGGCACCCTGATCTAGGTCTTCCGGCCTTCAGTACTGTGAGAAAACAATTTTCTCTTATATAAGCCACTCAGTCTACAGCATTTTGTTATAGCAGACTGAACTAATCAAGAGGGCACCATTAAGTTTAATGAATGTGTTTCTGGATGACACAGAGGAAAGGGAGAAATGGGTTGAGGACAGGGCTGGGCACAGACACCTATGAGAGGAGGGCAGCAAAGGGCTGCCCACAGAGTGCTGGGTTCTCTGGAGACAAGATCAGAAGCACTTTCCCCATACAGGAGATGAGAATTTGTGAGTGGTCCACAGAGAAATACAACAAAGTCCAGGGTCCCTGGAGGTGGTCTTTGGCCAGAAGAGGAACCTTAGCAGGGGCTATGCTAAGGGACTCCTCCAAATGCCACACAGGGTGCTGGCCTCATTCTACCCTGACTTCAGAGCTACATTCAATGAGCTGGGGGTGAGACAGAGAAATAGAGCCTGTATCCAAACTATCCTGTGGCCAGTAATTCCACTGTTGTTAACACCTAGCAGTTAACAAATGCTGACTGTGGGCCAGTTTTACACAATTTATAGCAGGAATAAATGAAACCATTTATAGAGTCTATTTACAGAAGTGTGGTATATTAATAGTCAGGGAGTTACCACCTTTAACCCTAGGGAGCCCAGGTTGGTGACAATTACTGGAGCCTGGAGGGGGCATTTTTGACAGTTGCTGTGAATATTGGTTGAGGGATGTAGCCAGCCTGAGGTCACCAGGAGGGAGAGAGCCAGGGCAAGGAATACCCCTTGGATTTCTGTCCCATGTGTCCCATTGGCTAGACCCCAATAGAAGTCAGAGGGTGAGGGACTCTGTTAATATAGTTTATGTAGGTCAGTCTCTTGAGGTGTAAACCAGGCAGAGCAGAGAAGGATACAGGGCAGATCTGAGGGGGAGATGCAAAATAGTCCACGTGCATGTACTACCTCATCTAATCTTCACAGACATCTAGCCAGGAGAGCATTATTATGCCCACTTTACAGATAAGAAAACTGTGGTATAGAAGGAGTAAATAACTTGCTCCAATATGCACAGTAAATTGTGGACCAGGCTTTGAACGCAGGCAGACCTCCTCTGGAGCTTGACCACATAGCCGCTACTTGAAGATAAAAAAATCAGACTGTTGAAAGTATTACTTTTAGGGGATACAATATGTCTTAGTCCATTTCATGTTGTTATAATAGAATTGCTGAGTCTAAATAATTTATAAAGGAAAGAGGGCATTTGGCTTACCGTTCTGGTGGCTGGAAAGTTCAAGATTGGGCAGTTGCATCTGCTGGGGGGCCTCGTGGTGCTTCAACTCATGGCAGAAAGTAGAAAGGAAGTGGGCATGTGCAGAGATCACATATGAGAGAGGAAGCAAGAGGGAAACTGAGGAAGGCAGACTCTATTTAACAACCTGCTTTCATAGGAACTAATCCATTTCCATGAGAATGAGAACTCACTGACCCCCTAAGGAGGACATTAACCTATTTATGAGGGATCTGCCCTCATGACCCAAAACAGCTCTCACTAGGCCATCACTCCCAACACCACCACACTGGGGATCAAATTTCAACATGAGTTTGGGCAGGGACAAACCACATCCAAACCATAACACAATGTTTTATTTTCTCCTCATTTCTGAATAACATGTTTTTGAACATGCCAGCCTTGTCTCAAAGGAGTTTGTGTCTGCCTTTGTCTGGGCCTGGCTCTCCAGGGACTGGAGATGGGCAGGTATGTATGTACAAGCTCTCCTCCTGGTTTAGAATCCTGGTGGGAACTAGGGTTCTGTACTGTTCCTGTGGGGGCACATGGTAAAAATAGACACAACAGATGAAAGTCCAGTGGAGTGAGGAGAATTGGCAATCATGATCTGGGATTTCCCTAACTTTGACGCTCATTGATTGGTAGTAACTTGTTATAGTGGATTCTATAGTGCACCACTATTCCCCTTCAGGTCTGTGGGACAAAGGGACTTCAATCCTACAACTGCAAGAACCTGAATTCTGCCAGACACCTGAGTGAGCTTGAGCCTTCTGGATCATTCCGATAAGAATGCAGCCCAGCTGACACCTTGATTTCAGCCTTGTGAGACTCTAAGCAGAGAACCCAGTCAAGCCCAACCAGACTTCTGAACTACAGAACCGTGACTTAATAATTATGTGCTCCTTAAGCTTCTAAGTTTGTGCACCAATAACTTCTTATGCAGCAATTGAAAACTAACACAAGGTACAAGTGGCTCGTTCCTCCAGCTGCCTGCAGTGCTCAGAACCGTGTCTCTTACCAGAAATCATCCTGGACTGAAGGAAGCTGCCTTGGCCAAGTTTGGCCTCTTATTTGTGGGAACTCTGCACCTGATGATGACCTAATATATGAATACAAAGTCTTGAGCCCCTGACCTCAATTTGGGACAACTTTGAAAGGCCATCCCAGCATTTGAGCTGCCTGTAGGATGGTCTGAAGCCTCTGCTATGTCACTTTAACATTTCTTTCTTCTCCCTCCTGTGTCCCTCACTCCCTCACAGGGGGCCTTCTTGAGAGCATGTCCCAGGGAAATTTCTACATGAAAATCTCCCTTGCAGAATCTTTTCCCATGGAACCAGATTGAAGACAAAATGTTAGATGAGGGTGGAATGTTGGTGGAGAAGCAAGATGAGTCCGGTCCCATGGGACTCCAGCTGGGGAGAACAGACTCCTACAAGAAACAGTACGATAATAATAATATTAGGCACCACATGACAAAGAGACAACATTTATTCCAGACTTGGAGTGATCATGTATTCCAATTATCCCAGGACAGACTTTATTTATACCTGTTTTCCTGGTGGTTATGATTGTCACAGTTTCTATGACAAATTACATGGTCAGCATCCCTAGGTTCCTTGGGTTACAAGGGTGCAGAGGATGGAGAGGCCAATGTGGGCTGGGGTGGAGTGTGTAGAGAAGGCTACAGAAGGTGGCCTCTGAGCTGGACCATGAGCGATGAGCAAAAATTGTGTCACATGGAGGTGCCCGGCATCCCTGCAGGTGGAAGGTGGGAAAGCATCGACAGAAAAGGAAAGCTAAGAATATACATATGTGGGGGGATGTGGGGAGTAGCAGGAGGAGGAGGAGGAGGAGGAAGAGACTTTCATTATTGGAATGACATAAGGAGCTTGTTAATGGGTGTCATTTTGTGAATATTTAAAGCAAGGAAATCAGCATGCTGGTCATAGAGGAGATGAGTGCCCACAGACAGAGTCATGTGACACATTCTTATAAGTCTTAGGGAAAATAAAAAGGAGAAAGGGAACAGATGGCTTGCCTCCCACTGTCTCAGGCCAGACCACTTTGCTTCTCTGGGCAACACTATCCTTTCATCTGTAACCCAGTTTGTTTGACGCATCTGCAGATTGATGATGGAAATCACAGCACTGACGCTGGTGACCATTGCTTACCTTTGCAGCTCTTGGTACTTTCCCACTCATTAATGCATTTCGTAGAATCCAATGATTCTCTTTTGTTTTCATCATTGTTCTATGTAAAAGCAGGTAGTATTTTTCTCATTTAACTGAAGAGATAAAGTTATTGGTTACAAGAATTCTCAAGGGGAGTGGGTGTGGAGCTCACAGTAGAACCTGAGTGTGGTGGTTCCTGGAATATTGGTCTTCCCACCACGTTGTGAAAAAAAGATAACAGTGGATCTCTGCCCACCAGTCGCCTGATAAACCCATCACTGCATTGCTCCTTTTGGTTTCCCTTTCTGGAATTTGGGTACTCAGTAGACCCTTCATTGAATGGTACCCCCCGTCCTCACAGATACACACAAGAGAGCTTACTTAACTGTATGCTGAAAGATTTTCTTGGAGCTGCAGGGAGATTCCCTTTGGAGTAAATGATGTTATTTCATTCCAGCTTGGATAAAAGCATTACAGTGGGAAGAGTTTTACTGAATGTCTTCTATATACTTTACTTGAATTTTTACAACTCTGCAAAGGAAGGAAAGTGAAACTTGCATAAAGAAATTGGATAATTGGATTTAGAGTGATGTAATCCCTTGCTTAGGGCCACAGATGGTAATGGTCATACTGAGGTTTGAACCCATTTCTGCCCGTCTCCACATTCAACACCACATTCAACACCTTTTCTACTGAGCCAGTTTGGGATTCTGGACTCTAGTGGTCTCAGTGGGAATTAAGGTAAGCATCTCTAGCTCTGTCATTCCTTTTGCAGACTCAGATCCTTTTGAAGATGTGTTATTTCAGCCACAGAACTTCTCCCTGGAAAATGCACATTTACCCAATATTTTGCATAAAATTTCAAGGGCTAATGGACTGCTGAAGTTGCTCTGTACTCTCCAGGTTATGAACTCCTGCCCTAGGGGAGGATAAAACTCAGGAAAACAGGAGCAGAGAAGTTTTAGTAGCTCAGTAGCTACCTGGAGTGTCTCATTTTTAAAGCTCATCTCTGCTGGGGCTTAAAGGGTTTGGGGGTTTGTCTTAATAAAAAAAGGTCATTACCTAAAAGGCTGTTACAGCAGCAGGGGAGAAGGCTGAGCCAGTCACTGGGCAGAGTGGAAATCCACTGTTCTTTCCAGCAAACCCAAGCTCTGGAGAAGTCTCAACCAGGGCCACTAATTTTTTTTTTTTTTATTTCAGAGCATGAAATTTTCAGCAATAATGAGGCTTGGACATTTTCTGTGTCTCATGCACCCTTCCTCTATCCCCCTGTTTAGACTGGCTTTCTGAAAGCGGTCAACTTAAAGTCCAGTTTTTTTTGGATGAGGCTTATATCCCAAGGCTGTGTCAAGATGATGAAATACATCAAATCAAAAACCAGTGGAGAGGGCTTTTTAGGACACCTTTACTTCTGACTTGGATCAATTTTTAAGATGGCCAGGAAAAAAATATATCTGACGATAAAGAGTCTACTGATGTCCAGACACAATTTCAAGAACAGATTTTTAAATATGGATAATTTATATATTTCTATAGTGCCTCCCTATTGGCCCTTTCTCTAGGAGTATGACTTCATCTCATTCATTCTAGCCCTCCACCCCAATGTATCTCTCACTGCTTCTGAGCAAGCATCCTGGGTCTCATTCAGATCCATTCTTCTACTTTGCATTTGAAAATACCATTCCCTCACCAGTTAGAGCTCTCCTGCCCTTCTGCCAATCAACGCCCATCCATTCAGTGTTGGGAGGAAGGAGAGGGTAGGGGCAACCCGTGGGTCTGATGTGACGTCTGCTCTCCACCTTCCTGAGCCTTGTTTGCAATAGGAGATGACAAGTTCTTATCTTGTAGAGTTACTAAAATTAAAGGAGATAATATATGAAAAACAACTGGCATTAATAACTGCTCTCAGCTTCCTTCCTCAAGGCCAGAACAAGTATTGCCTCCTTCAGAAGATCTTCCTGGAAGCCTAGTCCAGAATTCTATTTCTCCCTCTGTTTTTGTCTGTTTGGACTACCACAACAAAATACCACACATGGGGTGGCTTAAATAACATAAATTTATTTTCTCAAAGTTCTGGAGGCTAGACGTCTTGGATCAAGGTCCACCAGAGTTGGTTTCTGGTGAGGTCTCTCTTCCTGGCTTGCAGACAGCTGCCTTCTTGCTGTGTCCTCATATGGAAAGAGAAAAAGAAAGAAAGGAAAAAGAAAAAGAGGGAACTCTCTGGTATCTCTTCTTATAAAGATACTAATCCTATCAGATCAGGACCCCACCTTCATGATCTCGCTTTATGACTCAATTACTTCGTTATTCCAAATACACCCACACTCAGGGTTGAGGCTTCAACATATGAACTCTGGAGTGGTCCATAACGTGCTCCAATGTAGAACTTCCTTGGCACTTATAGCAAATGCCCTCACATTTTAATATTGAAATATCTCCCAATGTCTCCTTGTATGAAACTTGTGATTCCAGCTAAGACAGCAAGCCTCTGAGGACAGAGGCTTCTTTCTCCTTTTAATGCCTGACTAGCATGAGACAGGGCACTTTTTAGGCTTAGTAAATACTAGTTAATAAACTGGCTGGTTGCCTTACGGATATGAAGCCAATCAATGTGATCTTTGTTTTGTGAAATTGTGGGGGTGTCTTGAGGGGATTATTCAGGATTGGCTTGAATATGCATCAGTAACAAATAATCCCCAAATCTCAGTGACTTAACACAACAAAATGTTCTTTCGCCTCATGCTACATAGTCATCACGAATCATTGGAGGGAGGAGGGAGGATTGCTGTAGTCATCCAGGCACCCAGGGAGCTGCCGTCTCAGACATTGGTTGCTGAGCTGGAGAGATGAGAGAGCACCCTAGGGCCTGGCATTAATAATCCTGTGTTCACAGGCCACAACTCATTGGCCAGAACTAGCTGCATGGCCCCATCTAACCACTAGGGAGGCACAGGAAAGGTAATCCTACCATGTTTTCAGAAGGCAGAGAGCTGGAAACATTTAATGAATATCACTCATGATTGCCACAGTGGAGAAATGGATGATCAGTTTTTCCAGGAAGCAGACAAGTTGACAATCATTTCATAATATTTATCTTTTCTACCACCAGGAGACTGGCTTCAATCTTCTTCTACTCCTTTTCCAGGCAGAATCATTCAAGAAGTTTCACACTGTTTGTGAACCCTAGATTGGCTCAGAATGACAGTGAAAGGACTCTTCCTTTGTGTGTAATCCAGGGACTTGCAAAATGACCCAGAGACTTTTCTGGGAGAGGTTCCTTGGGGTGTCTGCAGGGAGGGCCATAGGAAAGGTTTTGGTCAGACCCTAGATCCTCCCTTTTTTTCCTCTGTGTCTGATTTGTGTTTGGAGCCTCTTTGCCATATTTCCTTTGGAAATTGTAAATAATGCTACAGAAAGAATTTGAAAGCCCTGAATGTGTCTAATCATGTAGACAGACGTCCACACGTAGATAACTACAACATTGTTTCCAAAACCCAAAGCCAGGCTTTATGGGCTGTATCAATACCTGGCTGTGCATGGTGTGGCCCAGTGTCTTCCCTGCACTGGAGGACACTCTCTCGGATCTTGGTAATCGTTCTTCGAGCTGGATTCAGGACGCCCTTCTGGGCTGGGAGCTATACACAGTGCCCCCTGAGCTGCTTCATCTCTGATCCAGCAGTGAAGCTGCCCAGTAGCAGCATAAACAGAGATGCCCCTTCTCCGCCGTGAGTCCAGTCCTTGGCTTATTTGGACCAATATATTATGGAAAGGAGGATTTAGAATATTTTTGTCTGCTGTGTCTTCAAGGAGGAACTAGAATATTTTTGTCTGCTGTGTCTCCAAAATCAGAGAGTCCAAAAATGCTTAGGGTCTTTTTAAAGTTGTTTTCCTTTTGTTCCTTTTTTAAAAAAATCCTTTTCTTGAGCAGACCGAGGACTGATGAGCTGTCCCCAAACTGCAGCACTTACTCCATGCAAATGCGGGACAGTGACAAAGACCTTGATTACAGCAGCTTCGTTTGCTTTATGCAAGACTCCAGAAGCCAGTTAAAGCTACAGTAAACATGAGTAATTGACTCCAACAAGTGGTGGTGGGCTGGTGGGGCTGTCTGGCAGGCCATCTGCATGTCACACTCTTCCTGGCACTGGGCATCACTGGCTCTAGGCTGGTAAAGGTGCCCTCAGTAGCTCCATGGATGGTGCCCCCATGTTGAACCTCTTCCCTTCCTGTTGCCTGAGGTCTGAAATACAAATGTGATTATTTCATTCCTTAGATTTTATTTATTTATTTCAAATTAACAGAGAAGATTGTCAGCATGTACTGTGTACAACATGATGCTTTGAAGCATATATACATTCATCCCTTAGGTTTTGAGTTCAGTCCTTGCTGAAATGCCCGTCTTACCAGGAGGGCTTCTGGGCCAAGCTGTCATCATGTGTGACCTCTTCAGGGAGCATGAGGGTGTGAAACCAAGTGTACTGATGGATGGAAGGAGCAGGAAGAGGGAGCAGAGGAACTGAGAGTTGAGGCACAGGCTGGCGGTGAGTGTGTGGAATGAATGGGCTATGAGAGGTTAACTTTAAATGATGAAAGCCCTTGACTTTGGGGTCACCCACCCCCATTCTTTTGGTGTAAGATCAGCAAGAAAGTTGCAACTCTTTTGTCAAAATCTATTTGTGCTAATCTTAGGAATCTTACTGAGCGAAGCCTAGGGGCCAAAGAGCGAGAGGGTAGGTGCGCCTGGAACCCTCACCACCAAAGACATTAATTCATTAATTTAATTAAACACACGACCAAACAGCAGCCATACCACATATGTCTTCCCTAATGAAAGTATCTAAAACCCACTGCAAATTCTCCTGATTTATTATTAAATCAAATTATGCAACTGAGTCAGTAGAGGCGAAAGAAGCCCCTGCTCAGAGAGGAGGGGAACCCCAGCTTTAAGACTAGGCTGGTCAAGCTGGGAAAATTTAAAATCTGGTTCATTAAGTGTAATATCAGAAAGACAGGGAGCTAGAAAATGAGTACCAAGGGCCTGGGGCCGAGGGCCGCACTGGTTTGCTTGTCTCAGGGAGCCGGGCCCTTGCCACTGCCTGGCATAGAACAGAACTGGCCATGACTCTTCCTGTGTATGAAAGTATGCACATTAACATGAAAAAGTGAGCGGTGACAATGGCAGCAGGGTGGCGCCGTGTCAAGGGCTCCCCACTGCCCAAGCACTGCACATGTCCTTTTTGTTTTTTAGCCCAAGGCTTCACCAATAAGAGTCCTAAATTTACCAGAAATAGATTTTAAGAAAAAACTTGAGATTAATTTGCTATTCTGCTGCCAAAATAACAGGGCCTGGTGACTGCAAAAAACTATGTTGGATACACAGGGGGTTCTCAATAAATGTTTAGCAAATGAGTGGCTTGCCTAGTGTCATCCATTAGCGTGTCATATGTACTTTTTTTGCCAATAACTTGTCATTGACGAAAGCGACCTTGTGGATTTGGAGCCTAGGTGGGGCGCTTTGACAAAGAACCCAAGGGGAGGGAGAACCTGAGCCACTTCCTAGAGAAACTAGGTCAGGAGTCGGAGGCCAGGTGGTGCGGGGAGAGAGCTGTGGCTTCAGAGACAAGGTGTGTTGACCTTCTAAGCCTCTTTCCCTCCGAGTCTCTCGTAACCTCTGCATCCTGGAATTCAGTGGTGGGCAGATAGACAGTCTGCTTTTCCCCTGGTCCTTCTCCCTCCAGACCATGGGGACATCTGCATTTTTGTATTAAATTTCAGCAGGAAGCTGGCCTCCCTAATATGGCATGAACACCTGCGATCTTAAGTGATGGAGGTTTATAGAATTTTCTGAACCATTGCCTTGTAAAAGGGCCCCGGAGCAGCTTTGTGGCTTCTTCCAGCCCATGTGTGGTGTGGACCAACAGTACAATTCATAAGCCACAGCCAATTCCCCACTGGGTCCAGAGAAATACTCCAGTTATATAATAGCTCCACCTTACAAATGTTCAAGTTATCTCAAAATAATCATAAAATAATAATTCCTGCAGCCTTGTTACTATTATTATTATTTCACTGCTGAGGCACTGAGTATTTTTGGAGTCCTGCCTACTGAATCTGCCCATCTATGCCCACTTCCTCACACACACCCCAGCTCTTTACCCCTAAGCCTATATTCCTGTGACCCACACCTTTGAAAGAAGCATTTACTGGAGAAGGGGAGATTTTCTGGCAGCTGTTTTTATTGTACAATTGATTATATTAATACTCTTATGCCCACATCTTTTCAGTGACGATGATTATCCTTTTCTTCCTGACTTATCTTTCACTCAGATACCCTTCACCGTATTCTTTCCATGATAAGAATTGAGGAACATCTGTTTTCCCCACTCCCAAATCAGTAGCAACACCAAGATTGGACTTAGAGACCTAGAGCCTTCTGTCATCTCCACGAGCTATTACTGCCAGTCAATGGAAGTTATAAGTGAATGCAGTGCTCTTGCAAGGGAATTGGAACTTCAGAACGGGACCCTCTAGGCCACACTTCTGACTGGATTGCAATGCCCAATTCTTCCTATAGTTTCTACTACTCTTTATTACATTTCCTTATGGGTTTTGATGAGGCCTAAGATTATTCGAGATTTACCTTTTTGCGTGCATTTTCACTGGGGGGAGGCATTCTGTCTCCTATTCACTGACACATAAACAAGGATTGATTTGCTTTATAAATATTGGTGGGTGTGCGGCATAGAGCAGGCTCTGGGGGGCACACTCCGGACACGAATGATGATGGGGGTGGGCAAGGGAGAAGGTAAAAGCGCTGGAGGAGAAGGCCACCTCTGGCAGCAGTCTGCAGGAGGGCCAAGGGAAGCTTTAAAAGGGGATTTAACAAATAATATTTAAGCAACAACTAGGTGCCAGGCACTCTTTTAAGGGCTGAGTATATCGCAGTGAAAAAAACACAGTGTGTTTCACTGCTTGAAGTTTACATTCAAGTTAGAGGAGGGAGATAATTGAGGAATAAACAAGTAATGCATGGATGAAATAAAACAGACAGATGATAGGCAGAGCTGGGCGAGACAGCTTTTCTTACAGCGTGTGTGGCTCTTTCATATACTGTGTGTCTCTGCCTCCATATTTGCTCCCTGCTTTACGTCACTCAAAACCAGGGGGAAACAATTTTGTGTGATGATAACAGCAACTCTGGCCAATGCTAACACTGCCACTGCTCCCACTGCCAGCACCATGCACCGATGCCATTGCCCACATGGGACAGAGGTTCTGGAAAGATCATGGGCTCCACGTGGCCAGTTTGATTGCATCGAACAGCACTTCTTAGCTATGTAACTTGGCCACAGTTTCTTAATATTCAGCCTCAGTTACTTGTAAAATGGGGACAAAAATAATACCTTTTCAAGTCGTAGTCAGGATAAGATGATACCCTGCAGGTCAGGCAAGTTCTCGCTCATAGCAGATAAAAGGAATTCAGCGAATGGTAGCTCCCGTCTCCATCCCCTTTCTATGTCTCCAGCCCATATGCTGATAAAAAATGTCCAGTTGAAAAGAGCTGAGAATAAAACCACTAGGAATCTCTCTCATATTGACTCTACACAATAACTTAGGGCCTTTGATCATGGTAGGTAGGTTTGGAGTCCATGCAAGTATAGTACCAATCTCTCCATGTTTATATGTCTTTTTCCATAAGCTCACCACCTCAGGAAGATCACTAAAATGATTATTGTACATGGGATGGACCAGTTTGGTAAGTATATATTGATTTCAGGTTGAATTGAATTGCCAAATATGGGATAAGATTGAACAAAATAGTTGTAATCAGAAAGGATACAGGTTATAGACTGAGGTGAGATGAGCTGGAATGGAATCGAGTGAGAGAGAGTGAGGTGGGGTAGGTTGATCTGGAATGAAACAGGATCAGAGGAGCTTGGGAGCAAAATAATATGTAAGAGAACTGGGTTGATGCTCGGTGGACAGGAGTATTAATCAAAGAACTGATGCATTTCTTAGTTTCTTTACTCTTCTTTGTCTTTATTTTTCTGCAGAGAATCTGAACATAACTGTAGTGATCTCCATGTGTTTAGTGCAACCGGATGTCAGTGTTGACAGCGACTTAGTGCTGTTACCGAGGGATTTGTGCTGCCTCTTTAATGTAACTCCTCTGCGGTGGCTTTATGGCCCTGCTGTCTGACTTCATATCCACAGCTTGCTGTTTGGCACTTGAGTCTCTCTTTGTCCTAAAGGCAAAGGAATGGGAAGGAGATGGGGGACCTTTCTATAAGACAGCTGTGTCTGTTCCTGGGGAGGGTCTGGGCTAGGGCCTAGTGGCCATTTCACCCTTAGATTTTTAACAACTTCCTGATCCAATTGGGTAGTTTTCGCAAGGGAATGCTCTGTGCAGCGTCTATACAAGCTAAAAGAACTGTGATGTCTGTGGGTCCCTGGAGAGGACAACTTCTCTTGCAGACACTCTGACTCTCTAATCGTTGATATATTCAGACCTCCTCCTTCTGCCCTCCAGCCCCAGAGGGGGCTACACTGTACCCCAGTGTCTCTTAACATGTGAGTGTTATGTGGCACCTCCAGGAGTGGTTCTGGCTGACAATTATTTAGCCATTTTTATTTTCTTGCTCTAACCTTGTCTGAGCATCATCTGGGATTGCAGTTACCATGCAGTTGGGAGCTACTATTCCTAGGCCTGGGCTTGCCTGGGAATCATTTCTACCTGTGGGCTCCTAAGGGGAATGTTGTGGATTTATGTGTGTGATATAAGAGAATGAGTATGGGTTTGGGAGCTAGACAGCCTTGTGGACAGTGCCAGGACTAGGGTGAAGCAAGACACTCACTCCTGGATTCATTCAGGTGCAAAGCCAGCACCTGACAGTCAGACCGCCTGCAACTTTACACCTTGGGTACTTCACTTACCTCACCTAGTTTCAGCTCTGCTTGCAGGGTTCAAATCCTTGCTTAGCTAGGTCCTGTCTGGGGCTTTAGGTGAATTATTTAACTTGACTAAGACTCATTTTTCTCATCTTTAAAATAGGCAGCCTAATGCTTACTTTTCAGAATCCTAGCAAGGATTGGATGACGTACATAAGTTGGACACCAGATAGAGGAGATGCTTATAGAACAATATCTCTGCCTCTAGCATACACTCCCTTCCTGAAACAAGTGACAAGACAAAGCAGACAATCAGACAACAATAAAGACCTGAATGCAATGGATAAAGGCTACAGTTAGTTCTCTCGTGGAGACTGTGATCTGAGTCTCAGGCGATCTTTCAGATTTCAGCAGATCTTTCACACATTGTAGAAAGCAAGGGCCCCAAAAGCTAGACTGGAATAAGGGCCCGAGATCCCAGGGATTCAGTGCCTTGCTGCATCTCCAGAGCAAACCCTCCACCTCTCTTCCCAGAATGGGCAAGAAAGGCATAATTGTGAGAAGCAGAGTGTGTCTGTGATGCTGCCAGCTTCACCTCTAAGTTGATGATTCTAAAGACATGATTGGTGATTGTCCTCCCAAAGGTATCTAAAGACATCACATATAAAGGACTATGTCTGGTAGAAATCACTCATGGTAAGATTAATGTGAGCCTTTCCCCAGGGCTCTTACCCTGTATGCCATGTTCTCCCCATCCTGCTCCTTCCACATCCCACCTTCTCCTCGAAGTCCATCTTATGTTCCTCTTATTTAAAATTCTCTGAGTCACTCCAGCTCACATTTGTCACTTTGCCCATTCTGCTTCAGGAGATAGTCATTTTAAGTCCTTCTAGGGCTGGGGTTAGAACAGAGTTGGGAGCTAAGATGTGGCACCGACTGTGTGATAGGCACTGTGTTAAGCTCTGACCTCTGCCTCCTCTGATGTCATTGAGGGTGTTCTGAACTTCTGCAGCTGGAGCTCACTCAGTGGAAGCAAAGGGCATCAAAACCAGGCCAACTATTTGGAAGCAAGTGACATCCAAGGTCACACAGTGCCTTAATAACAAAATCCAGGCTGGTTCCCATCTTCTCCTAACCAAGTCCTCCTTCCACGATTACTCCATAATTGTCACTTAATTAAGTGTTGCTGCCCTGAAAATATCCACTATATGTCCAGATAACTGCAGACCTCCTCCAACTCACCAGACAATGATGTACTTAAATGAGAAGACTAAGCTTGATCGATGCTGTATCCCTGTGATGTCCAGCACAACATCTGGTACACAGGAGAGGCTCCTAAGAAGATAACAAACAAAACCACAAGCCCCAAAATACTTATTGACTTGGTTTTACGTGTACCATAGGCATTCACCTTCCAAAAGCAATTCCTTCCTGGGCAAGAGTTGTGTAATTTAATGGGATTGATTTCCAATGTCAGCAACTATAGGAGTCCAACTGGATGCAATATTTTGGGACCAGAAAGGCATTTCCCATGCCTTTCATATCCTGTAACACAAACAGCTACCCAACCTCCAGTGCTGGAGTCTGATAAAATCCATGTGACTTGAAAAAGTCTAATTAATATGGTCTTAATTATGGCAATAATAATATCTACCTCCCAGCATAAAAAGATATGATATTAAGTTAGTAATATTAAATTTCCCAAGGGTGATAAGACCCTTTAAGATGAGCTAATTTGAAAGTTACTGATATGATTAGAGAACAGAAATAGACATATTTGAAAGTTTCCAAAGGGGCACGCAAATGTCAATATATCAGTCAATCATGTAGTCAATAAATCAGCAATCTAAGAAATAACATTAGGTGCTGGCTGTAGAAAAGTAGGAGGTGGTAGCCTTGTTTTTCTACCATACATAATAAGATAGAGCAAGCAAAACATAAGTCCCTTTGTTCCCCAAATTACATTACAAATACATTAGTACAGTAATCTCTCCTTCTTTCCACTTCTTACCATTCATCTTGTGTTACTTGTTTCAACCTTGCATTGTTCTAACTTACTTGAGAATGTGCCCTGTTTTTCAGAACTTGTCTCATATCTCTTTGTTCAACTCCTAGCATAGTATTGGTGTTGAGTTGGTACCCAGTAAGCATTTCTTATAGCTGGAGATTAATTACCAAAAGAGTTAGAGCTGTGAACCTTCTTACTTTGGAAGGCTTTCACAAAGGAGGTGGGACTTGACAAGGAATATTTCTTGTAGGAGAGAAATAAAAGCTAAGGATAAGTACATAGAGTTGGCTTGTACAGGTCATTCACCAACAGACTTGGGAATTTGGAGTTTATTGTTCAGCATTGGGGAAACATTGGTGATATGGGTGCATTGATGGTGGTAGTTCTAAGTATATTTCTCCGAATATTGTATTAAAATACATAATAGGTTTTCTCTAGGTGGCCCTGTGTTAGCCACCCAGTTGGGTCCACACATTTACCCCACCGCTAGCTCAGCTCTGCTCAGTTTTCTAGGAGATTTAAGACTGAGGCAGGAAACATATTTGCAGCCTTCCTGAGGTGTCTTCTCAGTGTGCTTTAGAATTGTCTCATCCATCTAGACCTGGAATTCTGGCCTAGGTCATGATGTACATTGTTACCAGAGTATCTTTTGTTATTAGTCATATTCTGTGTCTACTGTATCAATGATAACCCGTTACTCAAACGCTGTCCCTAAGATGCAAACCATCCGTAACTTTGTCTTCTTCTATGTCCTTCTCCCTCCAGTCTTAGACCTGAACATTTCTTAGCTTCCATGTTGTAATGTGAGGCCAGAAATTAACATGCAATATTAAATGCTGCCTTCACATCTTTGAGCCGCATAGGGGCCCAAAGTCTAATCATGAATTTCTCTGCTTTCATCAGATATGACCCCCACTCAGTGGGAAAGGCTCCCTACCAGGCTAGTTCCCCTATCAACAGGACTAGCTATACTACACCAGGTCCCCAACCTGATGACCAACCTTGGAATTATTCAGACAAGCCAATTATAATCACCTATGGAAACTAGGGGTCAGTTTATCCTTTTGTTACTCTACAGCTTGCCTCCCACAGCCCTGCTTGTTCACTCTATTCCCAAATGCAATGCCTGTGTGGTCCTGCACGGCAGGTGGTGCCCTGCTCCCCCTCACAGGGTCAGGGGAGAAGTCAAGGAGGAAAAGCATCCACAAACAATGCAGGATCCCTCGGTTAGAAAATCTCTAACTGCCAGAACCAAAGGCAGACATCTCCATGATGTGTGGAGGAACATGTGGAGGGAGAAAGCAATGGGAGGGATCGTATGCTACGATATCAAGTACAATAGCAAACGGAAGAAAGGTGGACCTTTGAACTAAGCTGGATCACAGAATTATATCTTTGTAAATTTTTTTGTTTGTTTTTGTGGGGTTTTTTTCCTTTTCTTTTTTTTTTTTTTTGGCTTTCTGTGGCTGTTGTTGGATGTGGTCTCAGAGAAAATTTCCATTTTGGGAAAAGAAGCGAGTAAAGATGATTTGAAAATGCCAAAGGTAAGAAATGGTGGCTCAGTGTTATGGGGTTCAGGAGTCTGAGTTCCAATTATTGTTTTGCTTCTTAGTAGCTGTGTAATCTTAAGCAAGTTACTCCACTCTCAAGTTTCAAATGCAAAATGAGGATAAAAAGAACACACGCTCTACCCGTTCGTTGGGAGGTGTAAATGCTAGTCTTGGTGAAGCCCTTAGCAGTGTGGCAGGGGATGAGCAGAACACCAAGGAAGGAAATATTTGGAGGTGACAGGAAGAGATGACCTGGCCCCTGTGTGGCAGGAGAGGGCCTGTCTTAGGTGAGGCATGAGAATTTTCTTTTCTGAGAAAAGAGATGGAGCTGTGTGGCTTACAGCATGTGCAGAGGCAGGCTAGGGAGCAGCTGAAGGAGTTGGGACCGGTGCTGACTTACCTGTGAAATGCAGATCAGCTCATCTATGGCCAGCGGGCTTGGCGAGGGCGTGGGTACCCCAGGATGCAGGCTCATGGTGGGAATCCTGAGCTGTGAGGAGAATGGGGAGCATGAGGCCAGCCCCATGGGCCAGTAACCAGTGCAGTCACATGGGGTCCCACCATTGGGGTTTAATGCTTTGCAGTTGCCATCTTGAAATTTTTAATAATTTTATCTTTGAATTGTGTCTTGTAAGTGAGTCCAAAGGGAAAATGGAACACATGCCAGGGCCTTGGATCCTGGCTCCTGTGGGGTTCCCACCTCCCCAGGGCAGGTTCTCCAATCCCTGCCCCACTTACTGACCACCACTGTCTACCACCTTGGCCTAAGCCTGCATGCAGGAGTTGGGGGTCAGACGTATACTCTGTGCACTGATGTGAAGTGAGGCTCCAGGTGCTGGTGAGGGTCTGTGCTTGCCCTGCAAGTACCCCTCTGCTTGAGGGAGCAAGACATTCAATAGCAAGTTAAAAGATAGGGGAAAAAGTAAAAGGCTTTTCTCTTGCTATTTGCACAAGGAGACCTGCATTTTCACTTTTGCACTGGGCCCCATAAATTCTCTAGCCTGTCCTGGGGAGGAGGGTTGCCTGGAGAAGCAAGGGGCTGCAGGGTGGGCCTTAAGAACCAGCTGGATTTGAGCTCACATGCTCTGGATGGGTGCAGCAGGATAGGATGCAGGCTGATGTGACAAGGTGAGAATAGTGGCCTTTGACCGGGACAAAGGAACTGTTGGCGCTAGCAAAACAGAAACTCAAATGATTGGAGATTAGACTGGATAGAGAAAGAATTCAAACCAGAAGGAAATATGTGAAGATGCAGGAGGAGAAATAGATTTAGAAGGAGCCAGGAAGAGAAGTAAGTAGGATAGCTGAAGATTTGACCAGAAAAAGAAATTAGAAAATTCAGAATTTCCAAAGTAGAATATTTCCGGAGCGAATTCCCTTACATCTCATTAGTAAAGTTTGCAATTTGCTTTTTTCTTTTTCCTTTTGCCCTGCATTTGCAAACAAAACATTGCTCTTGGATTCAAGATTTAGACTTCTGAATCATAGTACAACTCATTTTTTTTTTGTATAAGTAACATATGTTTGGTGTCTTTAAACACAATTACTTTTGTATAATAAAAGTGTTGATTTGATGATGCGACATTTTCTGCAAGTGTGTTTAAGAGAGTTTATGTTTTCATAAGTTGCAATGAAACTCAATTATGTATGTGTAATAAGGCTTCTGATTGTTACACTTAGACTTTTCTGTATAATGAAGCCAGCAATTAGAATTTGCTTGCTCTATGGCTTATGAAAACACACTTGTTTTGGAGACAAAAGACTCTTAATGAGCCCCCTTTTTTGTTAATTTTTTTTGTTGTTAAAAACCAGTCTATAACTCAAACATATAATTAGATTTCTTAAAGGTTTGGATTTTTGTTGTTATTTTTTTCTCTCTAAACACAAAACAAAGCAAAAAGCAATAACTTTAAGGCACACATCGTTTCTAAGCTGTGAATCTTGCCAACATCTGCAGTTTTACCTTAGAGGCACCTCTGGTGCATACTCAGGTCCTGTTTTGCTAAGGAGCTAGAGACCTGGGCATGGCAGCTGTCTAATTTAGTAGAGGAATGTCCTTCTCAACATTGCATAGGAGTTGGTCTGGACTCTGTGAAGCTGGGCTCTGATGTTCTGTTTAGTCTGGGTCTCAGGGTTAGTCTGGAGCCCTGCCTCAGAAATAGAGACCCACCCCCACTCCCCCAAGGCTGCTGCTTGCCTCAGGCCTGCTAGCGCTAAGATGGACAAGCCATTCCCAGCTGACTCTGTGAGTGATGGCAGAGCTTTCTCAGTGGGTTGTAGAACCTTCCTTGCCTTCTCCCTTTCCATCTCATGGTGCCCTCTTCACTGTTGGCAATTCATCTCACAGCCGGCCCTCATTTTTGCAGAAGCTCATTTCTGTCCTGATTGTGCGAGATCTGGGTAAGGACTTGTGGGCCTAAACATCCCCATCCCACGTCAGTTTGAAGGAAAACCTTCTACTTTCACAGATGTTTTCCTTAAAGCCTGCAATACAAAGGCCTTACTTGTAGAAGTACTAAACACTTTTATTAGCAATCATGAATAGCTTAATCAAAATTTACTTTTATAATTTATAATATCATACACATTGAGAAATGGTTTTCCATGGGATATCAGTATCCAGTGATGAAAACACAGAAAAGTCTAGGTATTTCAAGCAGAAGAGGATTTGATACAGGCAATTGGTTACACATATGTTGGAGTGGTTGGTGGAAAACAGTGACCATGTGGTTTTCCCCAGCACGCAGGGAGCAGGGCTTGCACCAATGTGGCTGGAGCTTCACAGCAGGCAGATATTGCTGCCATTGAAACCACTGTCCTCTGCTGCCAGCTGGACCCCATGAGCTCACACCCTTGATGCTGAACCCCCCAGCGATATTGCCAGAGCCTTCAGTTGCCCGCAAATCCCTGTGGCTGTTGGCAAAGCCAGGAGAAGCATGACTCCCTCTACCTTTGGCCTTCCCATCCCCAGTGAGTGGCTCTTAGTGGTGGTCTGCAGCTGGCCAAGGATTCTGGGTGATGCGGTTTCCAGGCTCCAGCCTCTGGGATAGAGGAAAGCAGAGTAGGAGTGGGTCTGAACAGCAGCACACACCATATGGCACACTGGGGGCACGTGGCCAGTGGGCAGAAGATACAACGTCATGTGGAGAAGGTGGAACTCCCCGAGGGTCCCTGGAAGTTGGATAGGAGCCTATGATGCCACCAGTTAAGACAGGGTCATTGGAATAGTGATTAGGGATCTCAGAGGTCCAGGCTATGCTCTGTGTCTGATTGGCTGGGCCACCTCAGGCAAGTCACTTTGCCTTTCTGGGCTTTATTCCTTTGTCTTGAGGTGAGGGGTGGAAGCGTAATGATCTCTTAGGATCCTCTGATGGTCAGAATTTCTTGATATTGTGACAATTAAAAAAAGAAATTCAGGGGCACATATTGTACATACATGGCTATCTCTAAACATAGGAATTTCTCTAAGGCAGAAAACAATTATCTTAAATGTTGAGCATGTGTACGTGTGTCCACACATGTATGTATATTTGCATGTCTAACTAAGTTGTACATGCTTCCCTGTGTTGCTGTAGGTGAAAAGGGATGTATGGCAATATGCAAATGTATCCATCAAAAGGTATAAAAATGTGTGTACATGGTGGTGGTATGAGAGTAGAAGTTACTGATATCACCTGGTAAAAACACATTTTAAACTTCTGGTTAAAGGTAAAATCTAGAGTTTAATGTGCTTGGGAGACAGACCTCCTCCTGAAATCCCAAAACTGATTATCTTGCCTGCGGATGTGGGTTGGGCAGTCCGGATCCCAAAGAAGTAATCACTGGTGACAACTCCCAGAAAACCCAACCACAGCTGTGGATTTCATGTTCAATCAACTCTCCAAGCAGTGGAGGAGGGAAAACATAGTTCGGGCATTCTGTCAGGAATTATCGATATAAAAAAAAGACAGGTCAAGTCTGATCGCTGACATTAACAATCTCCAATCCCTAGAAGTGTTTCATTCAGCCTCTTCTCAGAGGCAGACTTTTAAATCTTAAACAAAGGATCCAATTAAATTTGATCCAATTTAAATCCATTCAGCTCAGAAACCTTTATTAAATATCTACGATGGGTTGTGCCCTGGGCTAGATAGTGCAGGAGTTACATGTTGGGGCTGGCAGGCAGGCACTGTGCTGGCACCAGAGATTCATGTTGAAATCGCTGGAATTGACTACTGGTCCCTGGAATTTTGGGTTTTAGTTTCTTTGTTATTTAATTGCATGGACTGCATACCTCTTTGGGAGAAGCAGTTTAACCCCCATGTTTCATATGAGGTGATTTATGTTGAGAATTTTCTTATGTGCTAGGCAAGCACTAAAAAAGCCCATCTCATTAAATTTTACCATGATTCTGGAATTTGGCTACAAACATAAACCTTTTTTCCCCTGTAGGTAAAGAAACTAAGTCCCTGATAAGTTAAAGTGACCTGGCCAATAGCCACCAGGTTGTCGGCAGGGATCTCTAGTCCTTAAGCCCCGTGGTCATGGGACTAAGATGTACTGCTTCTGAGCTAAGGCTCAAAGTCAATGATCTAGTCCCAGGTGTTGTGGAATTGTCCACTTGGCTGTGTAGATCTGGAACTCGGGAGACTAGGTTTTATCCCAGCTTTGCCATTCTTGAGCTACACCCCTGTCCTTGGGCCTCCATATCTCATATGTAGAATGAGAGGTTGGATAAGAAATGGACCACTTGGAAGCTAGACTTGCATGGGTGCATTTGGTAGCTTTGATTTTCCCTGTCCCATTCCCAGTCTAGTTTTTCCATCCATCAAACCCATTCTACTAAGTGAAGTATCCCAAGAATGGAAAAACAAGCACCACATGTACTCACCATCAAATTGGTATTAACTGATCAACACTTAAGTGCACATATAGTAATAACATTCATCAGGTGTCGGGCAGATGGGAGAGGGGAGGAGGGGATGGGTATATTCACACCTAATGGGTGTGGTGTGCACCGTCTGGGAGATGGACACACTTGAAGCTCTGACTCGGGTGGGGCAAGGGCAATATACATAATGTAAACATTCGTACCCCCATAATATGCTGAAATAAAAAAAATTAAAGAAGAAAAAACCTGTCGCCTTATCACCTGTTTCACAAGTCATTCTTGTTTTATATTCTCACCATGTGATTGTATTATTGCCTTGCCTAGAACACTTTCCCTTTCTATTTGTCTGGATTGGACTTATCCTCTGAGCCCTGCCTCTTTCAGGTAGCCTCCAACCTAACCACGAGAATACACAGTGCTCTCACCCTCCTTGGAGCTCCATTAGCACAGATTTTTGTCTGAAATGCCCACTTAAAACTTTTAAATGACTGGGCATTTTTATTAGCTTTTCATATGAGCAACTCTTGTCTCCCAGTGCTTGACCCTTGGAAGCTAGGGGCCATGTATGTGTCATCATTTCTTTCGAATCTCCACAGTGCCTGACATGGACCTCGGCACATGGCAGGTGTTACTAACAATCAATTGGTGAAGGGGCTGGGGATTGAGCTATGTGTGCATTGCTAGTTCAGGGGAGGGAGAGGCCAATGTGAACTAGAATGGTTAGAAAGGGGTCCCTGGAGAGGAGGGACCCTCCAAGTAGAGTTTTGAAGTTTGGAGGAGATTGAGAAAGACAGAGTGGTTCAGGATGGAGAGTGTAAAAGGCACAAAATAAAGAGGATGCAGGAGATACAATGTGGAGTTGGGAGGGGCTGTGGAGGGAACTGGCTGGTGGGAACACACAAGCACATGAGGCCGGGAGACGGTGGGGTCAGGATGTGCGGCCCGTGAGGAACAGACTGGCATCGGAGGGTGGTTCCTTTGGTCCAAAGAGTTACTCAGCGCTTTCTCTGTGCTGGGGAGACAAAGTTGAGGAAGATATAAACTCCTCTTGGTTATACAAGAGTTTATAATCAAGGCAAGATCATAGTGAGCTTTCTTACCTAGAAGAATATAATATAATTATGTCAACAGGCAGGTGCTCCCGGGGCTCATGGATGGGCTCCGTGGAATCTGGCATGTGGGGGTTCCAGCAACGCATCCTGAGACAGAGCTTGGCCTACAGCTCAGCTCCGGCACTTACCGCTGCCTTACTGTGGGCAAATCCCGTTATTTCTCTGGCCTCTGTTTCAGCATCCATAAAATTGGATTAATGGTGGTGTCTAATCACAGGGCCATTGTGAGGATTAACTGAGACTGTGGACGTGAAGTAAAGCACAGTGTCAGGCCCTTGTGTGTACGCCATCATTGTTAGCTGTTATTAAGTCTTTATTTCAAAGGAAGAGAAGATGAACCATGATTGAAACAAACCATTGTGGACCTCATGAAAATGCCATCCGTGGTGATGGCGCTTTGAGCAAACGGTGGCACTTAGCAGGTGGAGACTTGAGGCTGGGCACGCCTGGGACAGCAAGCAGCCTGAGAAACTGTGGAGGTAAGGATATGCCTGGCCCCTGTCGGGGACAACACGTAGCCCAGTTTTCTGGAAATAAAGGTGAGTGACAAGGAGAAGACGCGATAATTTGGAAAGATAGGTAAGGGCTAGGCCGAGCCTCATGTGCCAGGTTGATAAGTTTTTTCTCAATGGTGCAAGCAATGGAGTGACTCTGGAAATACGAGGCTGGCAGTGCTGCGGACAGAACCTGGTGGCACCAGGCACAGGCCCAGGATGGGATCCAGGTGGGCTGTCTCCCCCAGGCCTGCAGTGGTTAACCTATCGAGGCAAATTCACTTTTTTCAAAGTCAGTCTCGGAGAGAGAAAGCCACGTGAATCCAAATATCCGGGCAGCAATCCCCAGCGGCGTCAAAGGTAATGAAACATCAGTATCTGCTGCTTCTATCTGTTATTGCTGATATTCAGATAATGATGCCAATACCCAGCTTGGGAGGGAGGAGGAAATGCTGCTGGGGCAGCTTGTTTGGCTCATCTCCTGGAGGGTCGAGAGGAGGCGGGAAGAGACAGGCAAAGAAGAAGGTCACCCCAGAAAACCAAGCCCTCTTCCTTATTCTGGCAAAATAAGTCGCTCCTGATTTCAAGGAGACAGCTGAGAATGCTGGAAGACTCCCCAGCCCTCCAGATGGCTTTGGCTCTTGGACTAATAGCAGTTCCTCATCATATCTGAATAGTGTTTCGTAATTTCAAGTGCTTTTGCATGCAGCACACCCTTCAGTGTTCATCATGAGAACACCTGGACTCAGAAGGCAGTAGGGCTCATGCAGGGGACTTGTCCTGCCCCACTTGCCATCTCTAGCTCATATAGCACCCTTGAAGGGATGAGGTCAAAGTGGGGAGCGTGGATGATGGGGTGCTCTCCGGGAGTTCTCTGGTGGATCTGGGAACAGAGCTGGAGGAGGAGGGGCAGAGTGGCAAGCCTGCCTCTCCCGCTCCATCCACACCTATGGCAGACACGGACAAAGGGATGCAACAGGCTTTCCTCTGAGCCCAGACAAAGCCTCAGGGTCCTTCTCAGAACCACGCTGGGAGTCCACTACTAATTGATCGAAGGAGGCACTCTGGACAAAATCTATTTGCTCTCTCTGCACTAAGGGATTGTCCAGAGTTTCTCCTTGTTAAAATGTCAATACTTGTGGAATGTTAATGTATTAAGCCATTATCAGCCCCTGGCCCCTTAATATGAATTCATTTGCCAGATTGCTGTGCGCAAGCCCTCAGAGGAACTGAACTGGGATAGAAGAGTTTGTTTACTAAGGAATACCAGGCCTGCCGGGCACGTGGAATGACCGGCAGTGGCCTCTCTAGCAGATAGGTAGATTGCTTAACAATCTCTTGAGAAGACAGACATATTGTCTATACTGGAGAGGTCACAATATAGAACCTTGGGCAAATCACTTAACCTTGGTAGATTCATTTTCTCACCTAAAAGATGAAAATAATGGCATCGACTCCACTCACGTACAGAATATCTTCAAAGGTGAAAGGTCTCTAAATGTGTTTTGTATTTTACAAAGTATTGTACAAATGCAAGGTATGATCATCTAGCTACATTAGGAAGAGACAAGCTCTCATTCCTCAAGTTGAATGCACATGAAGGGTAAGGAAGAGAGAGGGAGAAAGGAATTAATATTTATTAGGTTCCCAATTGCCATTAATCTTAAATATATTATCCCATTTAATTTTCACAACCACCCCATAAGGCTGATGCTACTGAGCCCATAGTCTTGCAGATTACATAGCCAGAGTTTTTTAGAGACAAGATTTGAATCCACATGTATTTAGTACTCTTTGGTACACCAAAATCCATGGCCTCACCTGTGCTCACTCTTTCTTTTTCCTTTCTTGAATTCTTTCCTGCAGAATGTATTGGAGCCAGTGGTTCAGAATGGGAAAGATCATGAATAGGGAGGTGCCCTGCGACCAGAGCCCCTGCAGACAGGCAAGACTGGCCATTGTATCAAAAAGGAATATGTAGTATGAGCACATATGACCTAAATGATGTATATTCTCAAAACACTAAGCAGTGCAGCGACACAAATAAGTGCTAATTGTCTAAAGTACTTTCTGTTTAGCTTTCACTTGTTTGAGGAACTGCATAGAGTTTGGAACACCACGGTAAATCAAACGCACACACTTGCTGCACACTTTGGGTGTGGCTATGTGGGGTTTGATGGTTTAGGGATAGGTGACCCAATGTATTAACACCTTCATCCTTTAATGTCCCTAAGGGAAATTGTAGCACAAGAGACAATTTCAATGTAACAACCGATTTTTTAATGCACTTGTACCTAACATTTGAAATACAATATCTTTGGCATACTGGATCAAATAACACGAGACACTTTGTTTGTTCGTATACTAGTTAAGCACAGTTCCTACCAAAGGCCAAAGCTAGCATTAGGGGAATAAAATGGAATGCTATAACCAGTGGGATGGAGCTAGCCCGTGTCCACTGCCCCGTGGTTTTGCTTTGTGTGGGAGAGAAAGCTAAGAGTAGTTATCCGGGGAGAAAAGGTATTGGGTCCACTTGTCCTTTCTGCAGCAAGGAAGGAGGAATCAGCAGAAAAGGTGTTTCTTCTGCCTCCTTTATTGATGTGCAAGCCTGTAGAGCTGTGCTGCAGGGAAGCTGAGAGAAACAAACTTGAGGGACACAGGAGGGAAGGAAAGAAAACAGCAGTACAAATAAGAAAGCCAACAGGAGCAGGTTGAGTTGGTTGCTCATAGCCCTGCCTCCAGGTTGAGGAGTTTTTATATGTACATGGGTGTAGATTTAACATAACAGCTGCAGCTTTTCCAGCCATTCAGTAGAACTCGAAAATAACATTCACAGCTTGCCCAGAGCCGTGGCCCTGGCAGAGGAAGCCCAAGGTGATGCTGGCTGGTCAGGGCATCAGAAGACACTCTGACTCTTTTATGGATGAGATGACTAATCATAAAGAAAAGGGATTCGGTGTGTTCTGTGAGGTCCCAAGGAACAGAGGCAGAACTCAGCTATGGTCACTGAGAAAGGCCTTTTGGCTCATATGATAAATAAATGCAGAGTTGTCCCTCTACCTGGAGCAGTGACATTGTGGGCTAAGTTTACTGACGTTAAAATGACTGGTCCTCAAACCTGACTGCCTGTTAGGCTTACCCGGGGAATTTCTTGAAAAAATGCAGATTCCTGGCCTCCACCACTGCGAATCATGCTTTGAAGAGTATGAAACCATTGTTTGGGTAGTTGTGCTCAATGTTCTACAACTACCAGTTGGAATCCCAGCCTTAAATCCACCCCAAATCCTCCCTAGCTCTTCCAGCCTGACTAGTCGGGGTCTTTTGTGGCTCCCTGACTATATTCAGTGCTCTTCTCTCAGGCACTTTCCTGTCTCCTGCTCAACTTGACCCCTCTGGCTCTAATCCTTTCCCAGATCTCTGTCCATCACTCCTCCTTTCAGAGAAAGGTCTTGATCACACACAACAGTAATTCCCACGCTAGATTAACCACATGAGAATATTCAGGATTTGACATAAAAAAAATGCTAACAGTTTATCCAGGAGGCACCCGCACAGAAAGTAGTTAACAACTTCATTATTTTTATCAGTATTGATTATAATAATTATTTCTCAATACTTTAGTGAAGGCTTTTTTTTTTTTTTTTTTAAATTCAAGAAAGCAACTCCTTGTGGTCTGTTTGAGGTTTCCACCCCCTCCATTGCCCAGAGGTCATTTTACCTTGCGTGTGTTTGATGGGGAGGGTCAACTGAATCTTCCTGCTGTCTTATGTATTTGTACACAAAATAAATAGCAGGAAGAGGAAATGGTCATCTCACAGTTCAGTCGTGTCAGAACTATCTGTCCCCCCTGGACTGTAAGAGTGACTAGTGGAATATGACTCTGTCACTTGGATAGGAAAACACGCAGGGGTGGGCAGTGCCTCCCACCCCTGGAGGAGCTCTGCATACTCCAGGCAGACGAGGCCATTCTCAATGTCATGGCTTGTTGGGGGTCCCTAGGCCACTCCATCTGGTGATCAGGCATGCACAGACATAACCTGTGGATGGTGGGCATTGCCTGACAAAAGCCAATTACGGAGAGGAAAAACAAGGCCCTATGAGGGAGGGAGAAGGATACCTATCAGGGTGGGGGAGAACAAGAATTTGGGTGGTGTGAAGGTGAACTTGAATCCTTCCTGACCCAGTGCTCCTGGGGGATGATGCCCACTGGGAAGGGAACAGCACTGGCTGCTGTAGGGGACTTTCTGAAAGAGATAGGAGAGAGAGAAAGAGAGAGAGAGAGAGAGTGTGCTAGGCTCCAAAAGCTTAGGGTAGTGATGATGGCCACTAAGAATTTGGATGCTGGAGGCAACTGTAAAACCTATTGCACACTGGGGAGCCCCACAGCCAGAGGTAGGTAGTTATAGCAACGCAAAGAACAATAGACGAAAGATGGGGCCACAACCACACACAATGTGAGAAATGCTCCCTCCCCGCATCCCACGGGGCACATATGGAGAGAGAGAGAGAGAAAGAGAGAGAGAGAGAGCAGGGCGCCTCTTGGAAGGGGGCCATGTTGATTCTGTGACTTTATGGGCAAGTTGCAGCACAATGACCCATCTAGGGACTGGTGAGGGACCGGCCACAGGGGGCATTCAAGGTGCACTTATGGTTTGCTCACATCATTGCAGGTGGCACTGGGAAAGTCACGACAACAGTGAGAGAGAGACGGTTTGACTTGAGAAGTAAGTGGCTTTGGAAGGAAAAACAGATCATACCAGAGTCAAATCCTAAACTCTAACCCCACTTCCCTTCCTTATTGTGAACTCTACAGATTCAAGATCAAATTAGTTGTAAATATTGAGACAGACACCTTTAAGTGAGCTAGCAAATATCAAAAGCTAAGGGTCTAGATATTATAAATTAATTAAATAAAACCACGTGTTTTCAAGTTCTGGTGCTGATCTGGTCCCACACTCTCTTCCTTCTCTGGATCTCATTTCTGTTACTGCTCTTGTAACTGTCTGATTTGCATTATAAATGATATTTATTGAGGAAATATCATAGACCTACATTTAATGTTGGTACCTTGAGAGCAAGTGGGGTGTTTGATTCATTTTTCACACCTCCCCTCCCCACACACTGCCTTTCACATATTGGACAATGGGTACCTGTATTCATGTGTGCCTCATGTCCAGCACTGTACCAGGCACTAGGGCTACATTGAGAGACAAGACTGTCATTACTTTATTATTTGGTTATTACGAATAAGCAGTACCTTTTCCAGAACAGCTAATACTACTAGTATTAATAGTAGCAGGTACTATTAATGCTCTTCTGACATAATGTGCAGATAAACTTACTGGTTAGTTGGAGAAACAAGACTTAAACATGTTAGAAAAGAAAATGTTTAAGCAGGATGTCAGAGAAAGTAGATTTTAGAAACTTCGTGGTGGAGGCAAGGAATGAGCTGGCTTTGGAAGGATCAACTGGATTAGCATAAACAGAAGCCAGCAAGGTATGTGCCTGGGAGGAATTCCACCCTGAGGCTCAGGTGTTAAATACACAAGCTCCAGAGCTCCAGCTTTGAATCAGTCACACTCAGCTGGAATTTTGACTCCATTACTATTTCTAGGGCATTGGTGTCTTTCAATCAAGTTGTGTGACCTGAGGCAAGTGAGTTAATCTTCTAATTCTCAGTTTTCTCATCTGTAAATCGGGATAATAGTATTAAATTGACCTTGTTGTAAGGATTCAGTTAGGTAATATGCCAAAATACCTAGCACAGAGCCAGGTACTTGGTAAGCAGTCAACATGGGCCAGCCAGACTTGGTAGGAACAATATTATATTACTAGCATTCGTTTTTCATTTGTATGGGTTGGACATTTAACCTCCTAGAGCTCACTACCATGCCTCTTTTCCTTGTGGACTTAATTGTCGCCAACACTGAGTAGGTCTAGTAATTCCCTGTTGGACTGCCTCTCTTGGCTCTTCTTGCCCATTGTGGTGCATTTGCTTTGCCTCCTGCTACGCCATTCTGACACAGACCCCTTCATGCTCCCCCACGTTTTGTGGGAATAAAAGGTAGCAACAAATCTAGTCATAGCATTAATTACACATGATTCCTGCAGCGACTGAAGTGAGTGAGTGAGGAAGGAGAATTTGATTACTCCGGGGCATCAGGGCCTTTCAACCAATAATAATTTACTGTCTCTACTAAGTACCTCTGGTTGCTCTCTGTAGAGGGGACATTGTATTTTATATACAAAGAGCATAATCCATTTCTATGAGATCATGAGGCCAGGGAGTCAAATGTCTGCCACACTGAGGAGAGGGAGGGCAAGGTTTTCCTTTCCCAATAAGGTCACAGTTTTGTTTTTCCTCTTCCAGAGTGTAAGGCAGGGCACAAGGAAGGTGGCAGTACTCAGCGAGGTCAGGAGGAAGGGGGCGTATTGAAGCAGGAAACTATGGGCTGCAGATGCAGAGCATAGAGACCCAGGCTAACTTCCTGAGGTTCAGAATGTCACAGCAAGGTGGCACATGCATGCATGTGTGTGTGCATGTGTGCATGCTTGTGGTACAAGTGCTCACATGGTGCTTACATGTGCAGAAACAAGACAGTCACTGCTTTATTATTTGGTTATTATGAATAAGCAGTACCTTTTCCAGAACAGCTAATATCACTAGTATTAATAGCAGCCGGTACTAGTAACTCTCTTCTGATATGTTGTGCAGATAAACTTACTGGTTAGTTGGAGAAACAAGACTTAAACATGTTAGACCAGGTATGTGAGCCTGCATGTGCATATGTGCATGTGTGTGTGCATACGTGAGTGTCTTATGTATCTGTTTTTATCCTCTGTTGCCTAGTCCTCTGTCCCTTTCTTTTGTTCTGGGTTATTATTTATCTTTTTTTTTTTTTTTTTAATTTCAGTTGTCGCCCTCTTAGTGCAGCCGGCAGAGCGTCAGTCTCATATTATTTATCTCTCTATCTATCTATCATCTATCTATTTTTATTGAGTAGCCACACTTTATTGAAAATACTATATGGCAGGCAACTGATTAAGTGTATCTGTTTAACGGTCCTCTGAGGTTGCTTTTATAACCTCAGGTTACCTTGAGGAAGGAAGACTTAGGAAGTCTAGTAATTTGCCCAAGGTCAGCCAGCTTGTGAGTGGCCCAGCAGGGGATCAAATTCAAGCAGGCACAGCTTTCTATACTGTCTGCTTTTAAAGATTCTACCTTAGGGCTAATGTGTCTTCTGTGCAACACTTTCATGTTTTTTAGCATCCCATTTAAAGCATTGCATACGGAACCCTGGCCACGATCCTCCTTGAATGGCCTGTCCAGTCTCATAGCCAGGCTATCATTCCAATGCAGCACAAGGCAGCTTAGCACCTGCTTCCAAGCAGTGGGTTTTTGCTTCCATGACCTAGTACACTGCTTTCAGACCTAGGTCCTTGGGGATTTCCAAGGCTATTACAAGACTGAATATCAGTCCTGGGTCAAGGAAGGTGGCCAGAGGGAAATGCTAGCCAGATGTTCAAAGACAGAGAAGAGGTAAATGAGTTTATGTGACACTAGGCCTCCTGGGTGCTTCAGGGTCATCTTGAGGCCAACAACAGGTCTAGCCCTCCTGGGGGGATCCTCTGATCACACAGAGAGCAGTCCAGCCCCTCCAAAACCACAGGTGGAGAGGAACCCGTGGTAGGACTGGTGGAGTCAAGAGGATTCCAGAGGGCAATGGGAATTTCATATGCAGGCTTCCATCCACTGTGTCTGGTTTGAATGTCAAAAAATTCATCTGCCCATGTGGTCGCTCTAAACAAGCTGCCTTGGAATATGGAAATTCCCACTCTATTATAAAATGTTCTCCGAGAGGACTGATACAGCGAATAATGACTTGTTATTAGTATGTTAGAATGAAGCAGTTTACTGGGCAAGCCTTTGAAGGCAGCAGTGACCTGAGAGCCTAAATCTGAAGCCTGGCAAGCCTTTAGGGTTGAGCTGTCCAATATAGTAGCCATTGGCCATATGGAGCTATGGAGCACTGGAAATGTGGCCAGTCTGGATTGACATGTAAGTGTAAAATACACACTGGATTTTGAAAACTCAGTATGGAAAAAATGGATATTATTAATAATAATTGCATTATATTGATTACATGTTGAAATGATAACATTTTGGATGTGTTGCATTACAATATGTTAAAATTAATTTCATTTGTTTGTGCTTATTTTTTAAAATAAAGCTACTAGAAAATTTAAAGTTACATATGCAGCTTGCAATTGTAGCTTTTGTTATGTTTCTATTGGATAGCTCTATCCAATAAAAGCTCTTCTTCCAGTAAGAAGTACCATCCAATGCAGGTCTTTGGACTGCAGAGAGAGGGCTTGGAATGATGGGAGCACTGTGTGCAGGGTTAATGGTGGGTGCTGGAAGTACACGAGACCCAGGCCCATGTTTTAGCCCCTGGGACAGAACCTGCCTGCATTAGTCTCTGTTGGTGAAGCAAATGTGTATCGTATATGTGCATGGTTGGCACTTTCTTCCTCTCATGATCAAATCAGCCATTTGGCTTCTAAACCCGAGGCATCTTTCTATGAGATCCATATTCTGTACCTAAGCCTTGTTTGTACCTAGTTTGCTTCATCAAGGCTGGTCTTCTTCCTATTGCTCCCATTGCATATTTGTACTAGTATCTCTTTCTCTCTCTCACACACACACATTTTTTAACCCCTATTATATCACTTGTTTCTAGACATTCAGCATTATTCAAGTCTCATGAAACTTTCCCTGCATACATGGATCTCTGTTAATCTCCCTTCATTGAACACCTTGGGTACTTAGTTCCTGAACTATGGCATTTATCACATATTGCCTGTTGTCCTCCTCTTATGTCACAGGTGAAAGTCCTGTCTTTTAGGTCATATTTTATCTCCCATTGGGCCAAGCAGAGTAGGTGCTTAATAAATACTTGATCGCATGCATCCTTGCTCTACTCTGCCTTGCCATCTTCTCCATTAAAAAAGAACCTCTTATGGAGAAGGACAGCCAGAGTAAGCAGCTCGAGGCCAGGGGGGTCATGCCTTCTGAGTTGGAGGACTCATTTTTAAGCTTGACGTCATTCACCCAAAATGTGTCAGTGTTACAAGAAGAAGGACTCGAT
Organism: Eulemur rufifrons; assembly: GCF_041146395.1. Lineage (NCBI taxonomy): Eukaryota > Metazoa > Chordata > Mammalia > Primates > Lemuridae > Eulemur > Eulemur rufifrons. Next base: position 28,903,358 of record NC_090987.1, on the reverse strand, counting down.
GGCTTCTGACCTACTGTGACTTATGGGCGTTTGGGCTGGTGGCCATAACTGTGTCCCCTGTGGGCCTGACACCTTGCCTGCAATTCCTCCAACAGAGATGTCTTTCTCATTATGCCTTGGTCTTCTCTGAAAATGCAAAATCTCCTGAGAAGGAGCACTTATTAACCCCAGGCCCCAGGTGCTAAGTAGGAGAGAGAAGAGCTCTGAGAGAGAAAACATTAAGAACATGTGGGATGGGGTTGCTAAAAATACATTTGGCCACCTTTCCAAATGTCCTAAGAGCTGGCCCTTTCCTGAGTCTAGAAAGAGTTCATATTCTTGCTTTTTCTTTCATCCCCGCAGAGCCAAGGCTGGAGGAATAAACCTTGAGTCAGTAAATCAACAGAGCTGAGAGATCAGTCAGTCAGTCAATCTTAAGAGCATTCTTGGATTTGTGGATGCCTTGAGAAGGATGCTTAGAGAAACCAAGGATAGGATAGTTATTAAAAGAGATTAAAGCGTATTAGCTAGTGCCTCAGCAAGTTATAATTAAAAAAAGGGAACAGAAAGGAAATAGGAGACTAATTTTTCCAGTTGCTGAAATTTCAAGGAGGAGTGAGCTGGCTTGTGAACCATTGCTGCTTTATATTAATTCTCCTGTATGGTTAAACCAAACCCAAATATACATCTCTCTCAGTTGGAAAGGCCCTAGTCAATTTCACTGTATAAAACAGAGAGGAGGTGGCCCTAGAGACCAGGAAGGCAACTTAACCTCAGTTGGTATTATTCTCCAAGGGATCTTAAATCCTATTCTGTAAGTAAATGACTTGTTTCTAGGACACACCCTTGACATAAAGAAGGAAAATCATCATGATATCTCTCTGGGGAAGTTGGGTCCAAGAGAAGTACGAGAATAGATCACCCTAGAATAACTGATGGTCAAGTTTATTACTAAGCAGGAACTTTGTAGCATGAATCAAAATGATTTAGTCACTCTGCTGGTGGTCAGGGCTGCATAAGAAAGGTGGAAAGTCACCTACCTGATGAGGTTTAACAGGGTCCTTCTCGTTCTTCACCCTCAAATATTTCACCCCTTTCAAAGGTCTAAGATTTCCCATTAGAATTTTTGTTTGCTCACTGAAGACATCTCTGTTAATATGCAAACAATCTGAGTAGTTCCATATTTAATTGATGTCATTCATGTACCCTTAAGTAAGGATTAGAGGTCTGAGGGCTGTTTTTGGAGAAAGAAGCCTAAATCATTACATTTCTGGCTAACTGATGCAAAAGAGGGATATACCAACTTTGCTACTCTCACATTTTTGCAGAAGTTTAGCTGTGATTGTTACTATGTGCAATTTTATTATTCTGAAGTACTGGGCAACAATGGGTTTAAAGCTCTTGGTGTTACCCTAGAGAAAATATTTTTAAAAACTAGCCACATATCAAAATTTACTAAGACATACATCTACGGATGCCTCTGGATTGACTTTTTCGTCTTTATTTCCTATATTCAGTGTTACATATATTTAGTATCGTCTCACAATGCTTTCCTAGTCCATAGCAGATTAAAAACAACACAGGCAGAAATGGCAGTTTCAGAAAGTGGCAGCTGATGGTTTGACAGAGGCAGGGAAAAAGGAAAATTAAAAAATCAGACATAAGATTTTCAAAAGGCACAGCAGTCTGTGCTCAACTAAGATAGGAAGTAACACAATGTTATATGTCAAAATCCCCCCAGATACCACTATGCCAGTGGAACAACCACTGATTTTCACTAGGGGTGACCACAAGACACAAGAAAACTTTGGAATTAGGTTTAGTCTCCTTGCCTGAGGTGAGGGTAGATGCAGAGAAGGGAAATTCAATGTATTGAGCTACTGACTGCGGTAGGTGACTACATATATCGTCCCAATGTTGAATTCCCCAACGTTTCTGTGCTACAGACATTATTGCCCCCATTTTGGAGTGGAGAAAACTGAAGTTTGGAGCACGCATAAAGATCAAGTTCGTTGGTGAAGGTACTACAGGCGTGCCTTCCTTTCTTCCCGGCACCTTTGCTCTGTGCCCCCAGGGACATGTCAGTGCTGCTCTCCCCTCCGCTGTGATCATCTCCACTCGTTACTCATCTACTTCCTTAGCTCAGAGTGCCTACCTCTTCCTGGCCACACTGCCGATTCCTTTCTCTACTGCAAGGTCTAGCTCAAGACCCAGCTCCTCGCAGAGCACTTCCTAGCCCACATCGGGTGGTTTTCCTCTCTGTCCGATTTCCACAGCACTTGCGTCAACTCTGCTGATTTCTCACGGATTGTTTCCTATCAGTCCATGGTGTTTATCATGCTTTATTTATTCTGTTTAACATTGTGTTTGGCTTTGCCTCTTCATCTAAAGCCTTGCTTCCTTATAGGTTAGAGGTGCTGTCTTTTCTTTCTTCTATTTCCTAATTCCATGTGAGACACTTATTTACTCTTGGTAAATTCTCTATTGTTTAGAATTCCCAAAGACAAATACAAGCAGTCCTTTCTACACTTGTGCCTTTTTGACTCACTGATAGCCATGTGTGTCCTAGTCTGTGAAATACAAACCTTGGAAAGCCTGCTTTCAGGGAGGTCTGAAATGGTTTAAAGAATTCTTTCTCCACTCCTCTGCTCATGGGACACCTGGCAGCCTTGTTGCCTAACCTCTACCCAAGCAGAGGGACATCTTTTTCCAATATTTGAAGTCCCCAAGGACAGTATAGATGTTGACCATTGCATTGAATAATCGTTGCAGTTTTAAAACATAAGCAGAACTAAAACAAATTCCTCCTTCGTATTCTAGCCTCACTGTTCTCTATCTATTCCACCGTATCTTTGGCCAGGGTAGTTCATGCACAGTTTCTCCTGCCCTCTTTCCTTCCTTCCTTCCTTCCTCCCTCTCAGTCCGTAGTGAGTGCTCCCACCTGCATCCCCTTCCGTGTCCAGCAGCCACTGTCTGCTGGCGCAGACCCTTTCCTCCCGTCCATTCTCTGCCACTAAGGTCACTTCATCAAACTAAAGCTCATTAAAGGAAAAGGCAGAGAAGCGATTCAGCATCCTGACCCCAGATATTCGAGCTGAAAAAGCCCTTTGCCTTTTATATTTCAACCTGAATAAGTGTATGACTCAGTGGTGGAAGGATTTGTAGCTGACACTCAATAGAAGCTGCTCTCGAATTTTGACAAATCCCATCTTGAGCCAAGAAGAGAAACAGATATTGATCCTAAGTGTACCTAATTCATCTCTGCACTTGTAATCCCAAAAGAAAATGCCTTCTATGACCAGAGGGCAGTCAATATTTTTTCCATCTTGTAAAATAAATAGCAGTTATTTTGGTGTGTCTTCATGCGTCCGGGGCACCAGAAGTAAACAAAGAGTTGATTTTTCCTCTTTCTACAGCAGAGTTTTATTAACTACTGGGTCTCTTGTATGGACTAATTAAAACTATATCAAATAATTTGGATTGATGAGTGACTAGGGGCGACTGTATCATACTTTGCCCACATTAACGAGGAAGCCTCATTCCCCAGGCTGGGGAGTGGGGCATCTGCTGAGACTCAGCTGGAGACATGCAATAAATTGCAAGAGAATTCACTTCAGGGGACTCTCTCTGACTCCAGCACTATTACAGTTTCAGCCACACTGGGGAGGTGTTCAGACCAGCCAGGGGTCTACTTGCAAACATGGTTTTATTTATTGTCCTTCCTCTCCTTTACCTGTGAGACTAGAGTTAGTTATGGGAGAACTTCCAGAGGGTCAGCAGGTCAGGCCAGATAGAGAACTGTTTTGTTCCCACAATCATTCTGTATATTCTCAACCCAAATGGAGGGTCACAAGTTGTTGAAAATACTGAAAAACTGATTTGTGTCTATATTGATCTGAGCCCCACATCATTTCCCAACCAACCGAGGTCAATTCCAACAAATGAGCACAGAATCTCTTGGAAATGATGCACGTCAAACACTGTGCCTACATGTGGGCAAACCATCTGCTTGATTCCAGTTTTTTTTTTTTCCTGCCCATTAATAATGGTTTTAGTTATTATATCTGACTAGTTCACTCAGATAAACCAGCCTTCTACCTTCTTATTAAGAACCATATCAGAAATCAAATTTAGGTTACTCAAGGTTTTGAAGGGATATTAATTTCAAATTACAAATCATTTGATTTTGGTAATCAAAAAGAAACATCTAGATTTTCCACAAAATTTTCTCCCAGTATCCTGTCAGAATGGAATACAAGCCTCACCCAGAGAAGCAATTCTGACTTTCTCATAATCTGCCAGATCCACTGGGTGCTGGGCAAACCAGTCATCACAACACAATGATCAAATGTTCGGGAATTTTATGCACATTTTTTCACTCTCTAGCCAAACCAGCCTGTTTCTTTTTTCTGCCATGGTCCACCGATTCTCCCACTTAGGCTGCTGCCTGTTCCTGGAATGCCCTCTCTGCCATCAGTTCATGTGGAAATGGTGTCCCAGCTGGTTTTCCCAAGCCCCCCATAAGTAGGTGTGCAGACCCTGCACCCCAGCTCTGGGAATTTTTCTCTGAAGGAGTGGAAGGTTCAGGTCCAAGACTTATCCTGCCCATCCATGTGGAGATGAGTGGAAAATATGCTGGGCAAAACTAAACAAGATTTTTTCTAAGAGCATAACATGTCTACCTAACATTAATTTATAACTCAATATTGATAACCTTGGTAGAAATGTAAGAGCCAAAAAGTCATTAATATAAATGGGCAAGTGACACATTTAAATGAAAGAATATAATCTGATGAGGAGTAAGAAGCCCTGGTAACTATCCTCAGCCTTGGCCCAAAGTAACTCTGTGTCCTTGGTTAAGTCATTTAATATTTCAGAGTTTCAGTGTCCTCATTGTCAATGAGGGGGTTGGGATTAGATGGCCTTGAAGCCACCCTGCTGCTTTAATATTCTATGAGTCAGTATCTCAAAGGCATGTAAATAAGCCATTTGGGAAGATTTACATTGTTTTCTTTATAACTATAATGCAGAAATAGAGATATTGGGCTTATCTCAGCATGGTTAAAATGCAAGAAATATCAAGCTTATGTTGTGAATCTCCTTAGTGGATCAAAGCATTTACCAAGGTTCTTCTTCAACACTTTCATCTTCTAGGGTCCCAGGGATAAAAAAAGTGATGCATGTTGGCAAAACAAATACTCTTACAATGCAAATTGTCTGTGGCATTACACTTCCTAACGTAGATGCTTATATTATGTGCACATATTCATGATCATGGGTTCTTATATTACACAAAAAAATAATAACCTCAGTGATGGTCTTATCTGGTCCCTCCTTTTAGAGATGAGACTATAAAGCCCCAGAGAAGAGAAGTTGCCTAAAGCCACTTAAGTAATTAAAAAATTTTGAGATCTGAATGGCTTAGCTGCCACTCATTTAATCCTTTATTTTGTTTCCTCCCACAATTCTACAGGAGGTACACATTGCAAGCATATAATCATTTATATCAATGAAGTAACACAGAAACGTGTCTTTATTAGTTCTATTTGTACACTCACCAATTAAAAATGCATTCTAAAGACCCATTTAGAATTATTAAAGATCATCCACAGATTTTCGACCTCTTCCTCAATCTTTCTAGAAACCTGGCATAACCAATCACCCCTGGCTTGTAATTTATCCAAAGTCATGTAGTATACTTAGGCCAAACCTAGATTTCTCTCCTACCTGGATATTTTCAGAGTTGGGCCTGGAGCATGGGGCTGTTAGTTCTCAGTCATATATAAACAACTTTCTTCACTTTTCCAACATCTCAGCCAGTCTCTGCTCACATACGTCCAATAAATGGAATCCACCACTGTCTGAAATAGCCAATTCAGCCGTAAGAATGTTGTTTCTGATTTTGACCTTAGACTCTCTGTCAGTGCCACTCCTCTGTCCTAGCTTGTCCTCTGCCTCCTTGTGCAGTGCTACCACACGACGAATGACACCCCTATATATCTGAAGACAGCCACAACGTTCCTGCCATGCTCATTGTGTCTTTGATTACCAGGCTCGGCTTTCCTGTTCCATTCTCCCTTTCATTCTTCACACTGTGTTTCCCCCTCCTTTGGGTACTTCTTGTTGTCCTTGGGAAAACACTGTGCCCCAGATAGAACACGATTTCCTAGATGTTCTGTGATCAGTGTAGAGTGTAAGGGAGCTGTTATTCACCATGAACACAATACTGCTTTTCCATCAAGCACAGAGACTCTTCAGTTTTCACTTATTGCTTTGTTAAGGGGTGATGAATTTGCTCAATCCTTCCCTTGGTTTCTTAGCAGAAGGCAGGCAGAGGAGCAATGGGCTTGATTTCAAGAATCTCTTTCCTGCTAGAACACTGAAGAGCTTGTCAATATCTTTTCTAGGTGCGGTTTGTCAAACCGATATTCCAATAGACAGCCATTAGCACCTCACCTTATGCTTCAGAATCACATTTGGAGGAATTTACTTTGACTGATCACAGCTTGCAGGAATCATTTGGTTCTATGAATCCAATCTTATGTTTCAAAAGCCATTTCCTATCAGCGATGATGTGTGCGCCCCTTGCTCATACTGATTTGCAAAGAGCAGTGTAGAAAAAAGTCCTTTGATTTTCTTTGAGTCTGTCTGAAAGAAAGAACAATCTCGCAGCCCACCTCTCTCCCACCCCAATAAGAGCCAGAAGATAAAAGATATCACCCCTCCTAAGAAATCTGATTGAAAGTAAATTGTCACTCTATTGACATATTGAGATGGCAAATTACATAGTGGGCTTCCCAGGCCCCAGCAATATGGATGCTTTTCTTTCTAGGAATGCATCTGATTTGGGAAGTTTATTGTCCTATAGATTGGAATGTGGTAATCAGTCCGATAAAACTATCCAAGGTAGAGTAACTCTTATTCTTATAAAAAACTGTGAATATATTTTCATCAGAGCACCAAAGGAAGATAAAATACCTAATAAGCAGAGGAGATTCAAGGATATAATTTTCTTCTACAGGAAGAATAGTAATATAGGGGAGAGACATAGTTTAATAGGCCAAAAGAAAAAATCCAATTGGTGACAATAACAATAGATTTTATAGGAAAATATGTGATAAGAAAGAAATATGCATTGTTTGGGACACCTGTAGTTAATTATTGCAGCTAAAGACATTAAAATCAGTTTCTTTGCTCATATATCTTCATAGACTGTTTGGCAATATTAAATGACAAAGGCCTAATAATCAAAAGTACTGAGTTAGCAAATGTTTTCTAATTTTAATAACTTCTTGTTGTAATTACCAAGTCTTAGAGTGAAATGATTTAATTAGAAAGTAATCAAGAAGTGTCTACTGTTAATTGAAGGAATTATAAAAGATCTACATTTTTTAATATATTTCTGGGGTAATAAAATTAGAGTTTACCATAATTATTTTTAAACCACCCTGATGAGGAATGTTTGATGTGGGAGCAAAGGATTTGATACTTCTAAGAGTGGCACCCATCATTGAGAACACAATGAGGTTACAAGATCTCATCCTTCTAGTCTGAGAAGTAATAGTAATAATAATAATAACAGTAACAATTCTAACAGCTAATATTTATTGAGAACTTACCATCTGTCAGGAAGAAGTGATTGAGAGCAGCAGCCCTATCTGTTTTATTCACCAATATGTCCTCCATGCACATAATAACCACTCAATAAATAATTTGAAATTATGTTGAATGAACACAGTGAAGAATCAGAAATAAGAGACTATGACGATATCCCCAACTTCAGTTTTAGTGACATTGGTCTCCTTACTCACTCTTATCATTAGAACTCTCCTGTTGGCATGTGTTCTTTTGTGGTGAGGAGAGTTATTAATACTCTACCTGAACTCCAGAGTATCATACACATTTCTACATACATCTAGTTTGGATCAAGTAGAAAAAGACCTTGCTACAGACTCTAGGATACAAATTTCACTGTCTGCCAATCCTTGTTTATCCTCATAATGTCCAAGTATTCAATTACTTGTATTAATAGGTATTTGTGGGATGGAAGCAAAAGAAATAGACCTTCAAAGGCAAGGGAGGGAATGAGGAGAAACAAAGAGAAGTTAACGTCAATTCCATGAAAGCAGGAGTGGTTCTCCTGAATATTACAAAGATAAAATCATTTTGCTTCACACCGCTGATGTGGAGTCGAGGAGGTGAGATATGCCTTTAAGTATTTAACCGTACAAAGCAATCATTTTCATGGGCACTGGAAAATTCAACTCTTCACTAAACCCACCCATCTCTTGCTGTCCCTCCCAGGCCCATCACTGTGGTATACCTGCCTTGCCATCCAGAGTCTTTAGCCACAGTGAATTACCAGGGACTTAATAGTTAGCTGGGGTTTAATGACTCCTCTGTGCGTCTTGGACCATCAACTCCTCCTGGATTCTCATTAATCCCAGGGGCAATGGCTTAGACCATGATCATTATTGCTTTAACAAACACTTCCAGGAGACGACGAGAGTGACTTTCCATTTATCTTCTATGGAAATTCATTCTGCAGGAGTGACACTGTCAGCTTAAGAGCCACAAGCCATTGTCTTGAAGCTAAAAAAAATAGAAAAGGTATTATTGCTCTCTGTACTTATTATATTGAAAGACAAAAGCTAATTAAATGTTATAGTTCCTGCCTTCCTGGAGACAGACAAATGCTGACCAACTTTCTTTAAAAAGAGTGTTGTTAATACTGTGAGAAGATATTTGGCCTTTATACAGGTAAAAGTTAGTGGGAGGATGGGAGGAATATGGGAGGTAGATAGTGATGAATTGCTACCCTAGAAGAGTTAGTATTTTGAAGAATGCAAAATTTAACTGACTAAACCAAGGAACAAATGAATTAAATAACCAATATCTATTAATTTACAAATTCCTCTTTGTCATTGAGTTTTAACTTTAGGTTTGTAGACTCAACTTAACAAAAACTATTGATTCACTCAACTAGAAAACAAAAACCAAATGAAAAGCTAAGCTCACAATTCATGTACAGTGGCACTAGGTAGCTGAATTTGCCTCAGCCACATATACATTTGCTGTGACGCATCTAAGATCCAGATTACAATAAGAAACTTATAGTGCATTATTATTAAACAATATATTAAAACAGACTAATATAAATAACAAAATGGAGAGTATGTTCAAACATGCTCTTTGAGAGTAACATTTATGCAAAAATAAGTCCAAATTATAGTTGCATACTTTTATACCAACTCCCAGTCCACCCAACAGTGTACCAGCATTCCTTTCTTTATGCATCCATGCCAGCATCTATTGTTTTTTTGGACTTTTTAATAAAAGCCATTCTGACTGGGGTAAGGTGATATTTCATTATGGTTTTAATTTTCATTTCCCTGTTAGTGATGTGGACCATTTTTTTTTTTCATGTGCTTATTGGCCATTTGTCCATCATATTTTGAAAAGCTTCTGTTCATGTTTTTTGCCCACTTTTTAATGGTGTGTTTTTTTGTTTTTTTTTTTTGTTTTTTTTTTTGTTTTTTTTTACCTGCTGATTTGCTTGAGCTCTTTGTAGATTCTGGTTATTAACCCTCTATTGGATGTATACCTTGTGAACATTTTCTCCCATTCTGTAGGTTGTCTATTTGCTTTGTTGATTATTTCCTTAGCTGTGTAGAAGCTGTTTTAATTTGATCAAATCCCATTTATTTATTTTTGTTGTTGCTGTGATTGCCATTGGGGTCTTCTTCATAAATTCTTTGCCGAAGTTGATATCTAGAAGAGTTTTTCCAACATTTTTCTAGAATTCTTATAGTTTCATGCTTTACATTTCAGTCTTTTATCCATCTTGAATTAATTTTTGTGAATGGTGAGAGATATGGATCCTGTTTCCATTTTCTGCATGTGGTTATCCAATTTTCCCAGTACCATTTATTGAATAGGGCTTCTTTTCTCCAGTGTATATTTTTGTCTGCTTTGTCAAAGATCAGTTGGCTGTGTGTGGATGATTTTATATCTGGGTTCTCTGTTCTCTTCCATTGGTTCATGTCTCTATTTTTGTGTCGGTATCATGTTGTTTTAATTACTATAGCCTTATATTATAGTATAGTTTTAAGTCTGTTAATGTGATGCCTCCAGTTTGTTCTCTTTGCTTAAAATTGCTTTGGCTATTCAGGATCTTTTCTGGTTCCAAATGAAGCATAGAATTATTTTTTCTAGATCTGTGAAATATGATGTTAGTATTTTGATAAGGATTGCATTGAATTTGTAAATCACTTGGGTAGTATGGGCATTTTAACAATGTTGATTTTACTGATCCATGAGCATGATACGTTTTTCCATTTGTTTGTGTTGTCTGTGATTTCTTTCCTCAGTGTTTTGTAGCTCTCTTTGTAGAGATCTTTCACCTCATTTGTTAAGTATGTTCCTAGGTATTTTATTTTCTTTGTAGCTATTGTGAGTGGTATTCAGTCTTTGATTTGACTCAATACCACTCACTTTGATTGAGTCTCAGCTTGACTGTTATTAGTATATAGAAATGCTACTGATTTGTATACATTGATGTTGTAACCTGAGACTCTGCTTAATTTATTTATCAATTCCAGGAGACTCTTGGTGGCATCTTTGGGGTTTTCTATATATAAGATCATATCATCAGCAAAAAGTAATAGTTTGACCTCCTCTTTCCCAATTTGGATACCTTTTATTTTTTTCTCTTGCCTAATTTCTCTGACTATGGCTTCCAGCACTATGTTGAATAGAAGTGATGACAGTGGACACCCTTGTCTTCTTCCAGTTCTTAGTGGGAATGCTTTCAACTTTTCCCCATTCAGTATATGTTGTCTGTGGGTTTGTCATATATGGATTTTATAATATTGAGATATGTTCCTTCAATGCCTATTTTGTTGAGGGTTTTAATCATGAAAGGGTGTTGAATTTGTTGAATGCTTTTTCTCCATCCATTGAGATGATTATATGGTCTTTGTTTTTGCTTCTGTTTATGTGGTGAATCACATTTATTGATTTATGTATGTTAAACCATTCTTGCATCCCTGGGATGAAGCTCACATGGTAGTGGAGGATTATTTTTTTGATGTGCTGTTGAATTTAGTTTGCTAGTATTTTACTGATGATTTTTGCATATATATTAACAAGGGATATTGGTTAGTGTTCTTTCTTTTTGTTGGGTCCTTTTCTGGCTTTGGTATTAAGGTGATACTGTCTTCACAGAATGAGTTGGGGAGGATTCCTCCTTCTCAGTGTTATGGAATAATTTCTGCAGTATGGGTACCAGCTCTTATTTGTAGATCTGGTAAAATTCAACTGTGAATCCATCTGGTCTGGGAATTTTTTTTGTTAGAAGAGTCTGTATTACTGCTTCAATCTTTTTGCTCATTATTGATCTGCTCAGGAGTTTTATTTCTTCCTGGTTGAGTCTTGGGAGTTATGTGTTTCCAGGAATTTGTTCATTTCCTTTATGTTTTTGAGTTTATGTGTGTAGAGACTTTCATAGTATTCACAGATGATATTTTGTATATTTGTGGTATCAGTTGTAATATCTCCTTTTTCATTTCTAATTGGGATTATCTGGGGCCTCTCCCTTCTATTCCTGGTTAATCTAGCAAGAGATCTATCAATTTTGTTTATCTTTTCAAAAAATCAACTTTTTGTTTCATTGTTCCTTTGTATGGTTTTTTGTTTTCCATTTCATTTAGTTCTGCTCTGACCATAGTTTTTTCTTTTCTTCTGGTGGCTTTGGATTTTGTTTGCTCTTTCTTTCTAGCTCCTTGAGATGTGTCATTAGATTATTAATTTGTGATCTTTCTGTCTGTTTGATGTAGGCATTTAAAGCTATGAGTTTTCCTAGGAACTTGGGGAGTTATCATAATTTCCTTTTGATGCCAACTGCTACTGAGACTGGTTGGGTTTCCCTTATATATATATCACCTCTTCTTCATAAACATGGCTACTGCCTTAGTTCAGTCTCTCTTCAATTTTTTCCTGGACTATTGTGTTTTCATTGGTCTTCCTGACCATTAGTCTTCACTAACCTATTCCAGTATCACTTCTGACCTTTCCTTGAAATTATTTGACCCCCTCACCATGGTCCCATACTACAGTCTCCTGTAATAGCACTGTTTACCCCACATTAATATAATGATTTATTTATGGGCCTCTTTTCTCTAATATTCCTCAAACTACACTAGATCAGGGAACACAGGATTTTGTATTTTGATTCCATTATTGTGCTGGTAATCAGCAATGAATAAATATATGTGGGCTGTATGTACATAAAAAATTAAGATGAGTAAAACTATTTAAACATTTGGGAATTGGGATAAGCAGAAATTTTCTCTCCACCTTACCAAATATTAATATGATCATATAGAAGTATTCTTTGCATCTTGGTGGAGGTAAAATAAACAACAACAACAGAATGCTGCTTTCAGTACTTGAATATAAAGTTATGGAAGCTATGTTTCAAACAGGAAAGTTTTCTTAAACAACAGAGCCATATTGGATTATTGAAGAAAAATTAAGGATTTGAGAGGAGAAGTAAATCCTTAGTTTAAAGAGGTAATTTCAAGAATTGTAACTTCTGAACACATCCTGTGAGACCATGTTTTAGGGGTCTATTTTATGTTAGGATCCTGAACTGAAAGGGCTGCTGGAATTTACCTACACAAGCATTGGAGGTGATGGTTCTCAGATTGCTCCTCATGTCTGCATTTTAGCATGCCAGAGGTGAGAAAACCCAAGGAATTTCTCTCAGTTGCACCTTTATATTTTCCAGTTGTACTTTTTTATTTTGTTAATGTCCCTTTTCATTCCTTTGACATCAAATGTGTTTTGACTTCCCTATCCAAAGTATAAGAATGTATGCTTCCTTGTTTCCTAGAGATTTTTCTATCTTTGAAGTCCCACTGCCTGGTAGAAATAGGTAAACTCTTTGTCAAACATCTTCAGGTTTATCAAGGAACGCTATTGTGCAAAGAACATAATTTTAAACCTTTTCTCAAAGAAATTGCTGAAATTATCCCTCTTTTGTCTAAGTCCAAAGTGGAATGATTGGTGTTTTAAAAGCAAAATGTATTCAGCTGTCACCAAAGTGATGCAATGTAATCTTCCCGCTTTCAGAAAAGTGTACAATATAGGATTTATCTGAAATACACTATGGCCATAATGGAGAACATTACTCCACATCTGAATTTTCCGAGAAAAAAGCATTTTGAACAAATTTGAAATAATCCAACAGCCATTTGTAAGGGTGAGGTAGGCCTCAGAACACATAAGTATATTATATTTCTTTATACTAGCAATGTATGACTGAATACTGAAATTTTAAAAATACCATTTAAGAGCATTCAATAAAAAATTCTTAGACATAAATCTAATAAAACTTTTGCAGGCTCTTTACGCTGACAACTGAAAAAATGCTGGTGAAACGTATCAAAGAAAACATAATTAAGTGTAGAAATATACCTGATCATGGGCAGGAATACTTAAAATTGTTAAGATATTTATTATGCCCAAGTCCAATCAAAATCTCAGCATGGTTTTAAAAATAGATATTGACAATTCAATTCTAAAATTTATAGGGAATGGAAATGGAACTAGAATAGCTAAAACAATTTGAAAGAGAATAGAGGAATTATACTAACCCATTTTAAAAGTTAATATAAAGCTCCAGTAATTAAGACACTTTGGTATTGGTAACAGTATAAACATTGATGGTAAAGATTAGAAAGTTAAAATATAGATACACAAAAATGTGACCATTTGATCTTTGACAAAAGTACAAAAGAAATTGGAGAAATGAGTTTTTTCAATAAATGGTATTGGAATATTGGACATCCATATTCAAAAATATAAACATTGATCTAAATCTCACACCTTATATAAAAGTTGACTCAAAATGAATCATAGATGTAATTATAAAACTATAAAATTATCTCAAAAAATATAGGAGAAAAAAATTAAAGTGAGTAAACTATTGGTCCAAGCCATATCTTTGATGAATCTCAAAGACATTATGCTCAATGAAAGAAGTGAGTCTCACAGTGAAGTTCCATTTATGTGACATTCTATTGTAACAGACAACATCATATGTGGAAAATAGAACGATTATTGCCAGGAATTAGATATTGAGGGGAGTTTCACTAAAAAAGGATAACATTAGATCTTTGGACTGATATAAATGTTTTGTGTGCTGATTGTGTTGAAGTTTACACAAACGTATACACGTTATAATTCATAGAACTATACAAAAAAAAAGGAAGTCAATAAAAATTTTAAAGTATAGGAAATATAGGAATACCTCAGAGATATTGTGAATTTGATTCAAGGCCACTGTAATAAAGGAAGTCACAAAATTTTTTGGTTTCCCAATGCATATAAAAGTTATGTTTACATTATATTGTAGTCTATTAAGTGTGCAATAGCATTATGTCTAAATGCATACAAAATTTACATTTTTAATGCTTTATTTAGGGATTTTGTGTCTACACTTTTAAGGGGGTTAATCCACAATTTAACTTTTTCAAAACGCCCTTGTTCAATTTGGTGTCAATGCTAGTATAACACAAAAAATAATTGGGTCTTTTTACTGGTTTTCCTTTTTTGAAATAATTTGTATATTAAATAGATTCTTTCTTTCTTGGCATCTATATGTTATTTTTACTAGAGTACTATTCTATATTTTATAGTTTATATTTTCATTTTCATTGTTATAAAGTTAAGTATTATATTTTCATAGTTAAAAATCATATTTGATTTTAATTTATGTAACTCCTTATTGTTCCAAATGTTTTTTTATAAGATTGGTCTAATGTGTTTTTTAAATCTCATACATCTGTCCATTGATTCCGTTATTAATTACTAATATTGTTTATTTTTACCTTTCTGTATTTTTTATTCATTTAAGTTAGAAGTTTATTTTATTAATTTTTGCCAAAGCAACAACATGTTTTCCTTATTTTGCTGATCTTCTGTATTGCTTCTTTGTGTTTTTTCCATTTAAGTATAAATATTATAAAGTGAAGCTAATTGATTAATTTCTGATCTTATCAATGTTATTGTCTTCTACTTTCTTTAGGTTTATTCTTTTCCTTAGCAGGCTTTTGAGTTAAAACTTAATTCATTTATTTTTAATCATTATAATTTTTAATTAATACTTTTATAACTAAATGCTACTTTTAAAAACATAATTTTCATTGTGATTTCCTTCTTAACTCACAAGTTATTTAGCAACCATTAAAACAATTCAAACTGTTTTTGCTGCCTTGTTCCCGTTAATTTTTAATTTAATGGCATTATGTTCAATGAACATGGCCTTTATAAGGTATTGAGTGTTTGCAATTGCTTGAGACTTGCTTTATGACTTCATTCTTGTAGAGTGAGTTAAAAACTGTTTTATATGTACTTGAAAACATATAATCTTTATTTATTTTTAGAGCAGAATTCTACAAATGCCCATTAGATAAATATTTTTAATTTGCTGTTCAAAACTTCTATATTGGTAGAGATTTATTGTCATTTTAACATGTCAGTTCCTGACAGATCTGTTTTAAAATTTCCTCTATAATTATATATTAGTCATTTGTTCTGAAAATTCTGTCAGTTGTAGCATGACATATTTTTTCATTGAACAACCCTCACCTCTAACTTATTAATTAAAAATTATTTTTAGTTTTTGAAGTAAATGTTAAATTTATTTATAATCCATAGCTAATTAAATTTACTCATTTTAAAAATCCCTTTCTGCTCACATCATTGCGAGTCTTACCTTTAAGTACAAGTTCTTCTTGCTGAAGTGGATACCTTAATAATTTCTATGATGAGAGTCCATGGGAAATGAATTCACTTAGTATTTATATAACTGAAATAGACTTTTCAGGAAAACTGGAGAGAGTTGTCTCTATCATTCTGTTCACTGTTCTCCTCTCCAAATCTCTTGGATCCTCCCTAGTCAGGCTTTTGTTCCTATCATTTCCCTGAATCTTTCTTATTAAGGCCAATAATCACCCCCATTGCCAATCCCGCAGTATGTCTTAGTTTTATGTATACACACACACATACATGCACATATACACACGTATATGCACACACACATACATATATGTATTGCTTCATATTCTAAGGTTTTTTTTTTTTTTTTTTTTGAGACACAGTCTGGCTCTGTTGCCCAGGCTAGAGTGCCATGGCATCAGCCTAGCTCACAGCAACCTCAAACTCCTGTGCTCAAGCAATGCTCCTGCCTCAGCCTCCTAAGTAGCTGGGACTAGGGGCATGCACCACCATGGCTGGTTAATTTTTCCTATTTTTAGTAGAGATGGGGTCTTGCTCTTGCTCAGGCTTGTCTCGAACTCCTGAGCTCAAGTGATCCTCCCGCCTCAGCCTCCCAGACTGCTAGGATTATAGGCATGAGCTACCGTGCCTGGCCCTAACTTTCTTTTATGTTTTTTTTTTTTTTTTTTTTAATTCTGAGGACTAATAGTTTTCATAAATTTTGGTTAATCTTAGATACTACCATCTCAAATATTGTTTCTCTACCCTTTTCCCCCATTCTTTCCCAGAAATTTATCATCCTATTTTCCAGATGCTCAACTAATTTTTCCACATTTAAAAAAAAACAGTCCCTGTTTCTCTGACTTATCTTTAAATTTATGAATTCTGATTCATTAATATCCAGGGCAGAAGTTTCAACCTCCCTTACATTTCAAAAACTACAGTTTTATTTTCAAGATTTCTGACATTTTTCCTTTCTCTTTTTGCTCTTGCATCACTCCTGTTTAATTTTCTCTACTACTTTCTTAGATACCTTTGTGTATCTTTTAGATATCATAAACATTTAGTTCAAAGCCTTTGTAAGAAATTTTATAAAGCAAAGTTTGCCTGGCTAGAATCTATGTTATAATTACTTAAAATTACAAAGACACTTGTATTAAGAAACAGGGAGGCCTGGAGCAGTGATGGACAAAAAGGTGTCAGGTTAGGTGGGGATCTCTGCCAGACAGGAGAAAATCAGGGAAAAGGCACCACCTTAGCTTTCTTTCCCCAAAAAGTATAGAAAGGGATAAAAACATGTATTGGTTTACAGATAGTATTGTGGGTTGAACTGTATTCCCCCTTAAGTTTTGTTGAAGTCCTGATCCCAAATACTTGTGTTTATGACCCTGTTTGGAAATAGGGTTTTTGCAGATGTAATCAATTTAAGATGAGATCATGCTGGATTAGAGTGGGCCATAAATCCAATGACTGGTATCTATCTAAGAGGAGGGGAGATGTAGACAGGAGAAGACAGACGGAGAAGAAGGCCATATGACAATGGAGGAAGAGACTGAAGTGATACTACACCAAAAAACAAACAAACAAACAAACAAAACAGATTTTGGGCAATCACCAGAAATAGGGACAGGCAAGGAAGGAACTCCTGAGAGTCCTCAGAGGGAGCACGACCATGCCTACATCTTGAGCAGGACCTCTGGCCTTTAGAACTGAGAAAGAATAAATTTCTTCTATTTTAAGCCACCAAGTTTGTTGCAATTTGTTGTGGCAGCCCTAGGAACTTAATCCAGGTGTTCTTCCTCACCCTCCCAGAGCCTAACTGTATCACTGGATCTATCTTTGCTCAGCTGTAAAGTGACCTGTGATGTGAAGGTCACTGGGACCCACTGCCCACTCCTCAGTCTGGAGAGATATCTGGGACTATCTCTGAATTCTTCACATAATCAGGGAGTTCATAGGCCTCAGGGAGTTCTTTCAAGAAGGGGCAGGAGGGGGCAAGAAATAAACTGTTAAAGGAGGGAGAAAGTTGGCAGACCCTATTCTACTCTTCTATCTTGGTATCCCAGGTTACAATTTTTATAAATTTTTAATGTATTCTTGCAAATGCTATCTCTTTGATAGTATTAGAATTCTTGATTATCTTATAATTTTGTTTCCCAGTCTATTTTGCCTGTTTTCATTAAAAAAATATTCTCTTTCTCTTTGCTGTGTTCGCTTCTTCCTGCTTAGTGATTTTTCTGAGTTGCCTTCACCCAACCTTCTGGGTCTGTCTCGATTGGTAGTTCTTACAATTTTCTCCATAGTTATGTTGGGGTTCTTGCAGATCCAGTGGGCTAGCCAGTGGACATCTTGCTTCTGTTATTGGTTGAGAGGCTGTTTCTGTTCTTGCACCTACTTTGGCTTGAAGACTGCTTTAGTCATGATCCAAGACGGCAATTAGCATGTGTTGTTCTGCCTGAGTTCTCCAGCAAGCTATCCCCACCACAGCTTCACAAGGCAGGCATCAGGCTCCTGCTCAGAGTGGGGCACCCCTACCCTCTCTCATTCCACTGGCTTTGAAAATCAGATAGCCCCTCCCTGCATGATGGGAAACCACAAAGCTATGGCTTCAGCTTACTCATAGCTATGTGTATTCTGTTCTGTTTCTTGCTCAAAGATAGGTTTTCATTGCATTCTTAGCCAGCTAACTCTTTTTGGTTTTCTTTTTCAATGTATCTCTCAATGCTATGTGATTTGAGTATATTGACTATGAAAATACTGCTCCATCTAGAAAAAAAGTCTCTGATACTTAATTCGTTATTCTTTTCAGGATCATGCTTTTTAGTTTCCAGCTGTGTTTTTAAGATTTTGTTTTTTATTTGTTTTTTTAAATCTAATTCTGATTAAAGAACTTAATCTACATAACAGTGACTATTTTGAAAAAAAAATGTAAGGCTTGCTTTGTGGCCTTTTACACAAATTTATAAAATACTCTTGCAAATAATCAATACTATTATTTTGTTGAATTTGGAGTTATCTATCTAATAAAGTTTGTTACTGTGTTATCTAAATTGTCTTTAATCTTACTGATGTTTTGGTCTGTTTGAAATTTCAGTTTCTAAAACAGTTGTGGTAAAATTTCCTACACTGATTTTGGAGTGATTTATTTTTCCTTTTAATTGTATTTGTTTTGCTGTATATATTTCAAGAAAATGTAGCTAGGTATAGACAAATTCATGATCATATTTCATCTGTAATTTGTTCTATGTTTAAACATTCTTCTTCTTTAGGTTTATCAATGTTCTTTGCCGCAATTCTACTTGGTCTGATATTAATATCACTAGAACAGCTTTTTAATTGGATTGCAGGAATGTTATTTATTTTTCTATCCATTTATATTCAATGTTTTTGTGCCATTTTATAAAAGATTATTTTCTGTAAGTAGCATACAGATGGATTACACATTTTAAAAAATTTAGTTTGAAAGTCTTTTATGGTTACATTTAATGCTTTTACACTTACGATCATAATTGAATATTTGATCTTATTTTTACCATCTTATTTTGTATCTTCACTTTACTGACTTTTTTCTTCATTATTTTTATTTATTTGCTATTTTGATTTCTATTAGGTTGGACATGATTTTTTATATAACTTTTAATCGACTGAAACAGGAAAGTATACATTCTATTTTTATTCTTTTAAGGGCTTCATCTAAAATGTATATTTACCTAAAAAATAGCAGATCCACTCTCTTTCTCTCTTGCTGGCTTTGAAGAAACAAGTTGCCCTGTTGTAAGAGGGCTTATGAAGAGGGCTATGTAGCAAAGAACTTGAGGGAGCGTCTAGGAGCTGAGAGTGTCCACTGGCCAAAAGCTAGCAAGGAGCTGGGATCTCAGTGTTACAGCATTAAGGAAATGGATTCTGTCAACAACCCAAGTCACCTTGAACGCAGGTATATTACCAGTTGAACCTCTGTATGAAAATCAATCCCTAGCCAATACCTTGATAGCAACTTTGCAGAGAACCTAGTTAAGCTACGATTAGACTTCTTAACTATATAATCTGTGAGATAATAAATATGTATTACTTTAAGCCACTAAGACTGGGAAAATTTGTTATATAAAAAGAACAAATACAATACCACAGCGATGCTGTTCTTTTCTCAATGTATGATATCAGGAAAGTGTCTAGCTTCTTTTGATCAATATAATTATAAATTTCATGTATGCTGTTGTGTGAAGCAGTTAGCTTTTTTCACTGCTATGTAGTATTTTATTGTGTGGGTATAACACAATTTCTTTATGCATTCTACTGTTAATGGATATTTTGGTTATTTTTAGTTTGGTTATCATGAATAAAGCTGTGATAAAAATTCTTGTATATATCTTAGATAGACATAAACATTCATTTTAATTGGGTGTATATCCATAAGTTGGATTGCTGGGTCATATGCTATAAATGTATTTAGCTTTAACAGATACTGCTGTCATATTTTTAAAGTAGTTATAATGATTTGCAATTCAATCCACCAGTAAATAAGAATTATAGTTCCTTCACATCCTTGCCAACTCTTGATAGTGATAGCCTTTATAATTTTAGATATTCTGCTGGGCATGTAGTAGTATTCTATAGTGGTTTTAATTTTTATTTCCATGATAACGTTGTTGAACACTTTTTCTAACTAGACTCATTGGCCATTTTGATATCTTTTATTTTTCTATTATTTTATTGGATTGTCTCCCCTTCTACTGATTTGTAGGAGTTTTCAATATGATCTGCATAGGAGATTTTGTCAGTCTATGCATTCCAAATATCTTCTACTCTGTTACCTTTTTACTAATATAAAATTTAGGATAAGTTTCTAGAAGAAAACATTGGAAAATTTATGACCTTGGAATAGGCAAAAAATTGTTAAACGTTACACAGAAGGCACTAACATTGAGGAAAATATTAATACATTGAATTTATAAAGTAATTCTAATATACTTAAAGTATCCTTAAGAGTTTTAAACAATTTTTCCTTTTGTTGTTAATGTTGTTATATGTGTTCATTCTCTCTCATGGAGATTTTATTTCCTCAAATGGTTTGTAGTTTATTATTGTCATTATCTATAGTTGGTAGAGTCTATTTTTTTTTGTTGGAATCCATCAGTTTTTGGACCATGGAAGAATCCTTTAGTGACATACTATTCTTTTGCCCCTCCAGGGCTTCACACCTTATGAATCAATTTTATGTTTAGTCTCAATTTGGGGTCTCTATTCCAAATATACAAATTTGGAATTCATAGCTATATTTGGAGCAGGCTTGAATATCTCACATCTTTTTAGTATTCACAGCCATAGCCTCAAGATGATAATCTGATGCTTTGTTGTTTCCCAGGCTGATAGGTGGAATTTTTTAGTCCTTAGTTCATAAATAGAAAAGTGCCTAACAGGTCAGACATGGTAGCTAATGCCTGTAACCCCAGTACTTTGGAAGGCTGAGACAGGAGGATTGTTTGAGGCCAGGAGTTTTAGACCAGTCTGGACAATATAGAGACCCCATCTCTATAAAATAATTTTAAAAATTAGCTGGGCATGGTGGCATTTGGTTGTAGTCCCAGCCACCCATCAGGTGGCTGATGCAGGAGGATTGCCTAAGCCCAAGAGTTCAAGGCTACAGTGAGCAATTATCATACCATTGCACTCCAGCCTGGGCAATAGAGTGAGATCTTGTTTCTTAAAAAAAGAAAGGAAAGAAAGAAAGAAAGGAAGCAAGGAAAGAAAGAAAAGAAAGAAAGAGAAAGAAAGGAAGGAAGAAAGGAAAAAGAAAACAAAAGAAAGAAAAGAAAAGACAGAAAAGAAAGGAAAGGAAAAAGAAGAAAAGTGCTTGATAACTATGAGATTTTATAGCTTATATCCAGTTCTTACACAGCAAAGCTATATGGATGGGAGGTAGGCAATTCTGAATTAGTTTAATCTCCACTTTTGATGCTCAGTCCCTGCTGTATGTTTAACTCTGTGTTTCCAAAATGCAGACTTTTTAGGGCTACACCTAGTAATATCTCTGAAAAATATATTTTGATAAATGATGGAAAAGACAATGAAGTCAGGGTCTTACTAATCTTTGTATTCCTAACCCCACCATTGTACCTAGCCCATAGTTTATTGATGGTGCAAATAAATTAAAATTAAATTCTAGTTCTTATGCAGACTGAAGTGTGAGGAAGACATAGTTGGAATTTATTTTTCTAAACACTGTCTTTAGACTGATTCTGTTCCTGTTTTCATGAGTTATGACCATTTGACAAGAGTCCATGAGAAAGAGAATATGATAACCCTTTTGTCAATACCAACGATATGTCAATAATGGAAAAACTCTCTGTGCAGCCTGTCCTGGGAACAACAAAGCAGACAATACCCATTATCCATGTGTCATTTCCTGGTTGAGGACATAAAAACAGATCAAGGCAAAACCCAGTGCGTCTTTAAATTAGTGGCACAGATCGATGCCCATATTTCTCAGTGTCATGTTTCATTATGTTGAACTGTTTATGTCATCGTAACCCAAGGAATCTTAATGCAACCTGACATCCAGGTTATGTTGCATTAAAAAAAATAAGAAGCTATTGCATTTTGTTAGTGAGTTGGAAAGCATTCCAGGTCTCTTTTTCTGCTCAGTAAAGGGAGAGCACATGTTGTGTGTATGGGGTGTACTATTCTGTAGCAAATGTTGAAAGGTCAGAGACCTTAAATTTAAGTCTGTCAGAAACATCCCCTTACCTTGGCTTTTAATTTTAATTTTTTATCTCTGATAAAGGTCTCAAGATTAGTTTTGGGGGTAATAAAGTTATTCTTCATGACAGAGTTTAGAGATGACCAACTTCTTTCCAACTTTCCAAATGAAAATGTCACTTATCTGTTCAGATTCTGCTTAAATTCCATGTCTTCCAATAAGCTTTTTATTTCTTAATATTTAATTTCTTCTTTCTTTTGTGAACTTTCATAGAAAATCATCCCTATGCTATGAAATATTTTAAAATTCTAATAATATTGTATATTTTTTGAGTATATATCTTAACTCTATCAAACATTCTAAATTTCTGCAGGATAGGGAATAATTGTATTGTTAAAGTTTAGTGATTGTATAATTTTAAGTGTGCATGAAAATAATTTGGGGAGTGTTTAGAAATTTAGTAGCTTGTGATACTATGACTCTAATACAATGGGTTTGGGATGGGGATCAGTAACCTGAATTTGTAATAAAAGGCCATAGGAGACTCATACAAGGAATACTATACTTAGGCATTTCGTAGTCAATCTGCTGAAAACCAAAGATAAAGAGATGAAGAAAACTTATTAAAAGCTGCTAGGAAAAAGGCATCATGTTACATACAGTGGAAAAATAATATGAAAGATGGTTGATTATTCATCAGAAACAATGAAGGCCAGAAGACAATGGAATGGCCATCTTTAAAGTGCTGAAAGAAAAAACAAAAGAATCTGCTAACCCAGAATCTATATGCAATGAAATGATCCTTTAAAAATCAGCATAAAATAAAAACATTTATACATAAATAAAAGTTGAGAAAATTTGTTTCTGGCAGATCTGCACTATAAGAAATACTAAAAAAAATTATCACACTAAAGGGAAATGAAATCAGATACAAATTTGGTTTTACAAGAAGGGATGAAAAGCAATAAAAATGTTAAATATATGAGTTAATATAAAAGACTAACTTTTAAAATTTTATTTTCTTAATTTTTCTAAAAGATAAATCACTTGTTAAAGCAAAATTGACATTGTAAGGTGGAGTTAAAACATATGGGGGCTGTCCGGAATGTATCCAGCCATGTAACCATTCCAATTATATTAACAATGGCTGGATACTTTCCAGACAGCCTTCATATGTAGAGCTAAAATATAAGACAATAATACTAAAAAAGTTGGTGGAGCTAATTAGTATTAACTAATTTCAGGTTCTTACATTTGTGAAGTTGGCAGTGTGAAGTGTGAATTGGTGAAATATTAATTCTAAAGTATTCTGCTAAAAATAAGGGTCCATATCATAATTTCTAGGGCAAAAAGGAAAAAATAATAGTAAAAAGCAGTATAGCTAAAAAGCCAATAGAAGAAATAAGATAGAATGCTAAAACTATTCAATTAACCCAAAAGAATAGATATCAAAAAAGCCCAGAGAAATAAATAGAAAATACATAGTAAGGTGATAATTTAACCTCAACCATATAAATAATTACTTTAAATGTAAATAAACTAAACACTCAAATTACAAGACAGAGATTGTCAGACTGGAGATAAAAGTAAAATATATACCATCTACAGGAGACAATTTAAATGTGAACAGCTAGAGTGAATGTAAAAGGATGGAAAAATACATACACACAATCATAGATAAAATGTTAATATATCCTCTCAGTAGTCAGTAGAACAAATAAGCCAAAAATCATTTAGGATATAGAGAATCTAAACAACACTATCATGCAGCTTTACTTAATTGACATTAACAGAACATCACATCCAACAATTGTAGAATATACATTATTGCTAAGTGCATATAAAACATTCACCAAGAGAGATCATATATTGGTCACTAAAATACATCTCATAAATTTCAAGAAATTGATATCTTATAAAATTTGTCTTCTGACCAGAATGGAATTAAATTAAAAATCATTAAAAATAAGATGTATAGAAAAATATTCCAAAATTTGGGAATTAAAAAATATATTTCTAAATAACTTACAGGTCAAAGAGGAGATTGTAAAAGAAATTTAAAAATATTTGGAATGAATTATAATGAAAGTACTGAAAGTCTTTATAACTAGTAGACACAAAAGCGCTAAACATAAAAAGAAAAGTTGGCCTTGAATGGGTGAAATTAATAAGCTTGACGACACCAAATGAGGATATAGACTAACTGAAACTTTTATACACTGTCAATGGGATGATGAAATGGTGCAACCATTTGAGAAAATTGATCGGTCATTTCTTTTAAAGCTAAACATATATCTACCCTATGACCCAGCAATTTCACTCCTAATTATTTATCCACTCTTGGATAAAAACCATTTGTCTATAGAGTGACATATAACTGAGTTTGTAATGGCTTTACTTACAACAGCCCAAAACTGGAAACCACCCACATGTCTACTAAGAAGACTATGATTGAAGAAATCATGGTATATGCACATAATGAAATACTACTCAGCAATAAAAAAGAACAAACTGCTGATATAACAATGGGGGTGAACCTCACAGACATGTTGAGAAGAAGTCAGGCACAAAAAAGTACACCCTTTGTGATCCCATTTATATGAAGTTCTAGAACAGACAAAACCAATCTATGGAGATTGAAAAGTAGATCAGTGGTTACCTGAAGCGACAGGAAGTTGCAACAGCAAAGGAACTTGAGAAACTTCCTGGCGTGATGAAATGTGCACCTTAGTTGGGATACAGGTTACATGGGGTCATATATTTGTCAAAATTTATCCTTCTAAATACTTAAAATCTGTGCATCTGATTATGTAAAAGTTTTTTTTTTTTTGAGACAGAGTCTCACTCTGTTGTCCGGGCTAGAGTGCCGTGGTGTCAGCCTAGCTCACAGCAACCTCAGACTCCTGGGCTCAAGCAATCCTACTGCCTCAGCCTCCCAAGTAGCTGGGACTACAGGCATGCACCACCATGCCTGGCTAATTTTTTATATACATATATTTTTTAGTTGTCCAGCTAATTTCTTTCTATTTTTTTAGTAGAGATGGGGTCTCACTCTTGCTCAGGCTGGTCTCGAACTCCTGAGCTCAAATGATCTGCTGGTTTTGGCCTCCCAGAGAGCTAAGATTACAGGCATGAGCCACCACGCTCGGCCAAGTTTTTTGTTTTTTTTACAATAATTTGAGAAGCATTTGGACATATAAATTCCTGGATTCATTTAGCAGAAATTCTGATTCAGTGGGTCTGTGGTGAGAATTACTTAATGTGCATTTTTGCCAAAGAGGCCCTGGTTGATCTTTTTTTAGATTATTATTTTATTTTTTAGAGACAGGGTCTCACTCTGTCACCCTGGTTGGAGTGCAGGGGAGTGATCACTGCTCACTATAGCCTCACACTCCTGGCCTCAAGTGATCCTCACACCTCAGCCTCCCAAGTAGCTAGGACTACAGGCATGGCACTGCATCTGAGGCTAATTTTGTTTGTTTGTTTGTTTGTTCAGTAGAGCTGGAGTCTTACTAAATTCCCCAGGCTGATCTTGAACTCCCAGCCTCAAGCCATCCTTCCATCTCAGCCACCCAAAGTGCGGGGATTATAGGCATGGACCACCATTCCTGGCCAGGTTGATCCTAATGCATGTGTCCCACCAATCATATGCTTGAAAGTACTGATCTGACTTAATATTGTATGTCCAGAAGTGCTGATCATATTTTACAAAAATAAATGAGTTAATCATTAGTTACAATGAATTTGTTGTCTCTGAATTCTCTATTACTAGGAAAATATATTAACTTTTTTTTTTATTTTCACAAAATATGAAGCTTTAGGAGTTTCCTTCAAACTAGAAAATGTAAGCTTACCTCTTCATTGTCCTTTGTTCATGCCACGATAATTCCAGTGCTTGCTTTTGCTAATGCACTTTTCCCTACCAGAAAAGCCTCTCCCCAGCCTATCTGCCTTGTTTCCTCTCCTTTGAAAGCCCAATGACACGAAGCCCTTTCCAGCTAGGCTTGTTGCCAGTATCTAACTAATAATGATTTTCTCTTCCCTAAATCCTAAGTTCTTATTGACTGATTTATTCAGTCTGGCACTTACACACATCATACTGTATGGTTATCTCTTTCTCTTGTGGCTCTTTTCGCTTCAATAATATTGTAAATACTTACTGAAAACATTTCTGCTGCTTAGTCTCTCCTAGCCTGTCTTCCCCTCCTACCATGCTAGGTAAAATTAAAATGCTCAATGATGATGTGTTTTTCAATTAAGAACACAGATTTGGGGGTTATATGTGAGTCATAATTTCACTACTGCCACCCACAAACTATGTAACATTGGAAAACTTACTTGCCTTCATCTATAAAAATGAGAATAGTAACTCATTTTTATTAAGTTACTGTGAGGATTAAATAAGATAAAGTACATAAACCACTTAACACCTTGTCTGGTGCCGCTTAAGCATTTAACAAATGGTGGTTGACAAAGTTGTTGACTGTGATGTGCTATTATCATGTAGTTTTGACATTGTTACCAATATTGTTAAGGACCATGCCATGTGAGACTGGATGGGAATTTAGAAATTATGTAATCTAAGCTACTTGCTTCTGTAATTAAAAACTGAGGCCAGGGAGGAACAGCCTGTCCAATCAATTATGTTGTCTTAAAAGAACAGTTTTCAAGCTTTCAAACTTATGTTCAGGGTTACATACATTATGTTGTAATTTAATACCATATTTGCTACATGCAGAGAATATTTTCCCAGTTAAAGGAGTAAAATGCTACTCTCTATTCAGCATGGAAGGTGACCTTCAGAATTTTTTTTTTTTTTTACCCTATCTGGATACGAACTTTTTTTCTTTAAAATGTAGACCCTAAAGTGTGTAGGAGGGCAATCCTCTTCCCACCATGCTATCACTGCATATGTATTAACACAACACATATGTTCTCCCATAGTCACAAATGTTTAGGTCAAGCTTATTCAGGGAATAAAACAATTGGCTTGATTACTAACCGTTCACCCATACTGCGATCTCACCACTCCGTGTTAAGTACATCTGACCTGTTTTGGTCATGCACTCTCGGTCAGTGAATTCTTGACCAGTGAGTTAAATGTCGTACCCAGAAAATGACAGTCTCCTGATCTGGAGGCCGCTGCATTACACTAATGAGCCCATTTCTCCTCTGCCATCAATTGTGGCAAAAACCACATGCTGAGAGAAAGTCTCTATGGAAATTTGCAGATGGTAAGAGAAAGAGAGGAGAGAGATGAAAGCATGAAAAATAGAAGTTTTAAATGCCGAGGCTGCAAGACGATGAATTAGGGCCTGTGAAAGTGGGCTCTGTAGCGTTTTTGCCTCGGTGTACACAGATCATCAGTAGCTGTATTATCTTTGCTATAGTATTCATCCTGTTTTCCTCTGACGCACGTTGGGTAGATTTTTCAGGTCAATGCGCTCCGGCATGGTTTGCAGTCACTACCCCCCATTTCTTATCCTTTGCCATGGGGCTCCCTGGGTGTCTGTGGTTAAGTGCCCTAAGAGCTGCTGATTACTGTGATTTCCTTTAACCAGCTCGACACATTCTTTGCTTTTCAATTTTTGATGTCAGCCCTAATGTGTTGGGCCAAACACGTTGGAACTTGTTAAGATTCTCCAAATAGCTTCTTTGTGCTGGAGAAATCACAACAGTGACAGGCCCTCCGCTCCATCTCCCTGGAGCTTTTATGCATGTGCTCTGCCCCCTAAGGTCCCCGTCACTCTGTCTCACAGAAGAACTGACATTCAGAGCCAGAACCCAACACCAACAACACTTATTATTTTTTAAAACTTCATTTCTCTCTATATTTTCCCCTTATTCCAATTCAAATGCTGAATGTAATAAAGTTGCCAAAACTCTCCCTCCATTGGAGTGAAAACCATTCATTTGTCGTCTCAATTTAAGATTCCTGACTCCAAATAGAAGGATATTCTCTGTGGACATAATGGGACATTTAGCAATTCATTCATTTTCTTCACATGCTACTTATTTGGGCACTCAGCGGTTGGCAGCTTTGATGTGGAGTGGTGAAATTATAAAGACATTACATATCATAAAAATATAAATGAAAGAAAACACAGACCGTCTTTTATATCAGGCTAAATTGACTGCTGTCATATTAAGGGTATTTTGTTTTATAAATTATACCCATTTCAAGGTATTCCCTTGCGTGAATCACTACTTTGTCTTTTATTCCTTTTTCCTTTTTTCTTTTCTTTTCTCTTTTTTTTTTTTTTTAAACAAAACAGGTTTCTCTTTCCAATACATTGAGGTAAAGAACTATAAGAGATCAAATATTGAAATTAATGTGTCTGGTACCAAACTTGACCTGGAATTTGCAATGCTGGGCCAGCAAGGCAGTCAAGTCATGCATGATTTGCCAAATCATGTGTTGGACGTAACAAAAGGACTTTGGCATCAAATCAGATTCATGAATTATATTCTTCTACATTTATTTCTTTGAAAAAGCTCTACAACTACCGCTTTAATATGTGCTCTGTGAAGCTAAGGTGGTTCTCTTAAATACGCTAATAGTCTCTTCAATAATCTATTCTGTCTGTCCACCATAAATGTACTTAATCCTGTTCCAGGGTTTGCCCCCTGCTGGGAGGACATGGCCAGCAGGGGACGATGGCAGCAGGGGCGATGGGTGAGAGAACAGAGCTGCCTGCACTAGGGTGTCTCAGGGGCTGGGGTGGGGTTGGCCGGTCTGTTGGAGCAGGTGAGGGGCTGTGTTTGTTACTGTTGGGACACAAGACGGAGTAACCCCAGGAAGAGCCAAGCTGAAGGAGGAGCTGGAGGAGGGGTGTAAGGTCATGGAATTCAAAGTAAAGAAGAGAAGAAACAGGCCAAAGAAGCAGCTGAGAGAGGCCAGGTTAGAAGAAACAGTGAGAACAGGAATAGGGGAGAAAGCAGAGATAGTGGAATTGGTGGGGAATGGTCTGAGACAAAATAAAGTACAGGATTCCCCCAGGGCCTATTACTTTTAAATGGTAGAAACTCCCTTTCCTTATGATTGATCATCTTTGTCTAGAGTTGGTTGGCTGTTTTCATTAACCAAGAATAGATATTTAGGAAGAAGTACTTCCTGGCATTATATGATTTGACCTAATACTATGTTTTGTTCTACCTCCAAGAAAAGCTTGTTCTTGCTAGTATCACGATGCAGGTTTCCCCTCTCCATTCTTCATTCCCTTTCTAATGGATCACTGCATTCGTTCAGTCCTCATAGGAAAATCTCCCTGACTGCTTGGTGATTTGAGCTGAGGTTCTCTTGGTCTTCTCTAGCATGTGCATTGGGGTTCAGGGGTGGCTTGTCACGAGGGAGTTTCTCCTAGTTAGTGACGGATTCCCAGCCGGAGCTCTCTCTCCTGTGCCACACTGCCTTCTGCTCAGAGGGAGGACTGTGATGGCTTAGCCACCCTTGTCCCTCTCCAGGTGCTCCCTCCTGTCTTGTTAGAGCTTATCTAGTAACTGTGGCAATGACTTGCAAATTATAGTGTAATAAATTCTTAATCCAGTTTTATTTTAACATCTTCATTAATTATGTGGAAGAGGGAGACAACGGCCTGCTAATTAAATTTTCAGATGTTGCTAAATTGGGAGGAGTTGCAAACCCAGCCAAGAGCCAAAATGCAACATTAGGGAATCTGGAGAAGTCAGCAGGAAGTGCAAGTAGGATGAGGATGCAGTTAAGATTGGAAACAATGACATCGGGGCCTTCTAGAAAGGAGGAATAGCAGGTCCGTAATCCCAGGGGCTGGGAGTGACCTGGGGAACCAGGAGGTTCAGGGCGGGCAGAGGGATGGATTTCTATTTTCTCCTCTCTGGTATCTGTGCCTGATGGATTGGTCACAACGACCACCAGAAGCAAAGGGAGAAAGAGGGTTAGACACTCGGTGGGTGTGCAGAGCTGTGCTGCTTGTGTTCCCTACGGAATCTAGTACCCGGCTAGGCGTACACAGCAGCTGAAGATTAAATTAATGTGTGACAATGGGTCAGGAATAATTAAAAAAGCACTATCAGAAGAGAAATATTTGTTATTGTTATTTTTTTACAGCAATGATAATTATTATTAATATATAAGTTAAATTTAATGGAAGTTGATTGGGGGGAAATGGCATATGTGGGCAAAGATAGCAGAGGATCCTAATGATTGATAGGGGTTTGACCTCCTAAATGTACTTGCTCTACTTCCTGGGAATTAACTTTGGTTGCTTGGATGCTGAGGCCCTTTGGTGACTGATCCGTGTCCCAGCAGTGAAGCACCTTTATCAGCTCTCTCCCGACAGGTTGTACGGAGCATGAAGTCGGGAGGAGTGGCTGCTGTGGCCAGGGGAGTGCGTTTGAGCACTGTAAACATCTCCACCAGGACACTGAGAAAATGTTTCTTTCTAGAACTAACTGACTCCCTCACCTTGGTCGTGATCTTTTTCCAGCTTCTGTCACATTGCCTTTTGGTCAACTCCCCATTTGTGGGTGTGGAGTCTCACCACTGCATAACTGTGTGGCTCAAGCCATATGTCTACTAATTCCAGGTCTCAGCCCCTAAATACCACTGAAGATGCTGCTCTGAACCCTGCTAATTTTCCTTTCAAGTATATCCCATTGGTTGCAAAAGATGCTAAATGAAAGAGTCCAAATAGATGAGTGCCCAGAGCACATCAACCCCAGAGCTGGATAAAACCCTCAAAGGTAGTACTTGTCCTGCTAAAAAGAAAGAGGTAATTTTATCACATCTGAAAACTAGCAGCATCATTAAGACTTCCTCTTCTGACAGCAGAGTTTTGTCTATTTTCTCCACTACATTAGACTCTGAATCCTGAGTGGCCATAGACTAGGCTTCTCTTTTTCTTGCACTTTGTGCAGTGCCTGACAAGGGGTGCTCACAAAGTGGGCACCCAACAACTGATGGGTAACATTGGAGAGAAGTACTACTTCTCCTCACGTGCCTTTTTCCCCCATTTAGAAAAACATACGTTCAAAGGTGTCATCTTTTACAGCTCTCTAAAAGAAAAGAAAGGCTGTGGATCAGGTTGATATGACACATTTTTTGGTGTAGTAAAAGTCAGGTAGCTCTTCTACCAAAAAGTATCAGATGGCTCTGCAAGAGAGCACTGGCTTCTGTCACCTCCTGGCTGTTACGTGGTGAGTCAGGGAGTGGAAGAAATGAAAATAGCTAACCAATAAGTTTAGGATTCTACAGAAAGAGCTAACTGGTCTTTCATCTTATTTTCCCTGTCATTCCTTGAGGGATCAGGTTAAGCCTCTGTCTGTGTTTCATGGGGGAGTCATTGGGATTACGCCTTGCCTTTCTGTCTATCACGCTGACAGTGCCTGCAATGTGGACTCGATTTCGATAAGCCTCACCACTCATCATGCAACTCCTTTTAGTCAAAACAGGTATATAGTTTATGGTGCCCAAAGCAGTTGTTAGTGTAGAAGAATTAACTAGGAGGGAGACATGTGCACCAATACAGTCACTGAATTAAGTGGCTATTCCTGCCTGATTTGTGAGGATTGTTTTTTTTTTTTTTCCCTCTGAAGTTCTTAAGCAAGGGATAGACATATTTGTCATTCAGATGTTGTCTCTTTTCTTTCTTTGGAAAGAAAAACTATTATGAAATGAAACAAAAACCCCAATACCAAAAAAACAACAACAATATCAACAACAACCAAAAAACCCAAAATGAGCCCCTTAAGTTCAATGTCTGGATGCCATTGGTGGAAGAAACCTTGGAGAGGACTAAGGTTTGACAGTGAACCAGGGAGTCAGCCCCAAGGAGATGCTTGTGGAATAAGTAGGGGGAGGGCAGGCTGGGTGGCAGGGCTTGAGCAGCAGGTTGGGGGAGGGCCCCTAAGGGCTGTGAGGGTCACTGATGGGGCTCTTTCTCTGGAAGTTGCAGGCTAAGGTGGAATGAGGAGCCTGAGTCAATCTCTGGGAGACATCAGGATAGGCATCTGTGGGGTTTGCTGTTTCCAGGGTTGTTCATACTCCAAGGTTCTGCAGGCAGAATAGCATATCCTAACTGGCCCAGGTTTTATGGCTTGAATTGTGTTCTGCAAAGAAGATATGTTGAAGTCCTGATTTCTGGTACCTCAGGATGTGACCTTGCTTGGAGATATGGTCTTTACACAGGTAACCAAGTTCAAATGAAGTCCCTAGGGTGGACCTAAATCCAATATGATGGGTGTTATGATAAAATATGGACATGACGTACATACAGGAAGAATGCCATGAGAGATAAAGGCAGAGATTGCGTAATGCATCTACAAACCACGGAGTGCCACAGATTGCCAGAAAACCACCAGAAGCTCAGGGAGAGGCCTGGGACAGAGTCTCCCTCACAGCCCTCAGAAAGTGCCAACCCTGATGACACCTTGATCTTTGACTTCTGGCCTCCAGGCTATGAGACAATAAATTTCTGTCTTTTCAGCTACCCAGTTTGGTCACCATATTACAGCAGGCCTAGGAGACTAATGCAACAGGGGGAGTCCCCAGCCCAGGATAGATGAACTCACGCTCTCATAGAGACACATTGGTATTGGCTCAACAGTCCCGGTTCCCAGAGGGGAATGCGATGCTCTTCACTCAAGCAAAAATCTGTAGTGTCTATATGAAAGGAGCATCAGTGGGATTCAGATTTGTTTTTTAACTAGGGTTCAGGAGAGGGTAAGTATTTAATAATTTAGCCAAAATCCTACAGTAAACAAATGGTGGCAGTGTGGCTGGGATCAAGACCTCCTTTTTGAGCGACTCTGTTATAAGAGCACATTGTTCAGTGGTGAGGTCAGGACAGACATTAGGCTGTTCAGGGAGTTTCTCTAGGGCTCGAAGGCCCTCCTTCCAACCCCTACTCTTGAGATGTCTTTCACATTAAGTTCAGTCTTCTTCTGTCTGCGAGCCCTGTACTCATTTGTTTTCTCAGGCTCTTTGATCTCAAGGCAAGAGTAATTCTTCTGTATAACAACAAATCATTTGTCTAACTTCCTCAGGGGTGAAGCTTCCCACATAAGCAAATGTTCCAGATTCCTGATATTTATCCTTAAAGTTGCTATTATAATATTCAAAAATTTAACAGATTCAAATGGAATTATGTCTAAAATATATCATGCAAGCTTAGGCAGGGCACTCCTATTTCCTTAAGTAGCATTTAAGCTGTCACAATGGCTTAAGATCATTATTATTAATAGCAGTTAGTACACTTGGCTGTAACATAGATAGTTTCTCACTGTTCTTCCTGCCTCAAGCAGGATCTGAACTGCTATACCCTGTGAAGTTTTAGTTGGGAGTGAGGGAGAATGTAATTATCCATTTTAGCATCATCACCCAGCCCCAAACTTAGTGGCTTAAAACCACAGTTTATTAATAATTTCTCCCAATTTGATGAGTCAGGAATTCAGACAGGGGTCAAGTGGGAAGATCTTTAATGCCATGTGATGCCAACTGGGATCATTCATGCAGCTGCTTTCAACTGAGAGCTTGGCTGTGGCTGGGATGTCCAAGATGGCCTATCATCCTCTCTTCTGTTTGGGCTTCCTTACAGCATGGTGGCCAGGCTCCAAGAGTGAGGAAGCAGACATCGCCAGTCCTCTAAAGTTCTCTGAGCTCATGAGTTCCAGAGTAACACTTCTTTCACATTTTGTTATTCAAAGCAATTCTCAAGGTCATCACAAGTTTAAGGAGAAGGGGAATAGTCTCTACTTTTTGATATGAGAAGTGGCTTGCTTTATAGGAAATGGAGGATTTGAGGCAGTCATATTTGGAGACTAACATTGTAGAGACTTTATGGCATGAGATGGTATATTAGCCAGAAATCTGTGCTAGCAAGTCACCTCTACAAACCACTTTTTACCCCATTGTGGTGACTAAAGTTATTAAATGTGAAGAAAGAACAGTGGCCATCAGAGTTCCGGGTTTTAATAGCTGTATGGTCAACTCTGGTAGAGATCTTTAGGGCCTGAAATTTAGGTTTGTGGCTTAAGTAACATCTTCTATCTTTCCCTTTGTCTTGTTTCTAAGTCTTCATACAGGAAAGAAATTGAGGTAAGAGAGACAAAATGCTTATTACCTACTCAAATGTCTGGTACTAGAAAATGTGGAAAAAAACCAGAAATAAACCCTGAAAATATCTCTTGTTGGCAGGACAAGAAAAGAAATGGAAGAGGCCTAAGGAGGGATTAAAAAAGTCTCTTTCCTAACACTTTTATTTTTGCTTCACAGCCCCTTTGGGGAGAGAGTCTTCAGTTATCACTTCTTTCTGTGGTGGGCATATCTGCTTTCAGTCAAATCTTGCACATGCTGTTCATTTGTGGTTTTGGGTTTTCTGTGAGAAATTGGGAAATGACTTTTTCTAATGTGTCTAAATGAAGGATACAATAAACTCTAAGTAAGGAAAGATATAATTTTCCATGAGAAGTCATATACCTAAACATTTAGATATTTGTTTTGGCTAATAGACTCACGTTAGTTTCCTCCTAGGTTCTCATGTATGTTTTAAAGCAGTGCTTCTCACATCACCTTGACCCTCAGGATCACTGCTGGGGCCTTTCAAAAACCACATGCTCTCAGGCCTGCATTATCCCTCATGAAATTTCAGGATATTGGCAGTAGAGGGAACTAGCATTCAAAGAGAGAGAGAAAAAAAGAAAGAGATAGATAGAATGAAAGAGAAAGAGAGGAAGGAAGGGAGAAAAGAGAAAAAAAAAGTGACTTTATTCAGAAGACCTGGGAGGAAACTAGTATCTCAGACTACATTTCAGAGAGTGAAGAATGAAACAGTTGGCCAAAGTTTTGATGGAGCAATGTTTTCAAGGACAGATCAGATGTAATTTTACAAAGGTGAGGAAAATCTGTAAAGAGGAAATACCTCATTTTTCACATTACTTATAAGGAAAAATACTGATTTGAAAGGAAGACAGTTGTAGGTAGAATTGTGATATGACTGGCCTGGAAGTAGCCAAGAGTACCTACCAGGGAGGAAAGGAAGAAAAGGTCTGGCACAAAGAGGGAGGTGATGGTGGGGGGCTGTTCTTAGCAAAACAAGGTGTTCAAGCTGTGTGAGAAAGGGAGGTGATTACTTTGAGCGGGTCCATGTGAATGACTGAAGTAAGCACTGGTGGTGCCAATTCATTTTTGGCAATGTCAAAGCCAACCTCAAGCTCCCCTGATGGCCACTGCTGCCGAAGTTGTTGGTATGGTTGTTCACAGAAGCAGTCTTACTCTCTCTCTCTCTCTCTCTTTTTTTTTTTTTATAGCATTTCTTGATGTCTGGGCTTCAGATGACCAGCTGAATCATGGTGAGAGACATATTAGATTTCCAGGCATATATTCTGATGCTGATTGAATATTGAGGATCAGTGCCTTGGTTAATAATATTTAGCTGTCAGAGTAGAAGGCCGTGTTGGTGGGGGAGAGGGATGGAAGAGGGGAAGAGTATAGAGGAGGGAAGTTTTGGTTTTGTTATCTGCCACGACCCATGAACTCAGAGAATGATAGAAAGGAGGTAACTTGAAAATTACAGATGAAGAAACTGAGGAGAAGAGAGTAGCTATTTCTTTTTAAGGGTCTCAGAGAGACTTCACATTAGAATTAGAACTGGACCTCAAAACCCCTAGCTGTTAGCCCAGGGCTTTTTTCTCTGCTCTAGTTTCTTTGAGCTCAAGCACCATTATATTTATAAGAGGTTGAAATTTATCACTTTGGGCAAGGAAAATGGAGGGAGTGTTTAGATTCTCATTTTACTAATTTAGATAGTTTAATAGAGAGTCATCTTTGGACTTACATAAAATTGTGAAGCTGACCCAGTTCCCTTTCCACATGCTTTCATAAATTTTAATCACCATTAGATGGTAGCATCTTAAAAGCAGGAACGCCCATCTTCCAAGTGTGTGCAAAGATTCAGTAAATGTGGAAGATGAACTTCACAGCAGGCATATTGAAATTTCCATAACTCTTGGTTGGAAAAAAAGCCACCAAATATGGATGAATGTATTTGGGATACAGAATTTCATAGGCAAAGAGTTACGTATGAGTTTGCATGCATTGTTGGGATATGGTTTAAATATACTTGAAATCGTATGTTGAGTTTCTAAGACTAATTTTTAACTTCTGAATTTCCAAATCATCACTAAAGTGTGTAGGGCTGATAATAACCTACATGCACTGTCAGTGTTGGCTAGAGTATCTGGGAGGGCTTCACCGAGGAAGTGAGACTTGAGAGTAAAAGGTATAAAAGGAGTTAGGATGTCCAGGGAGCTTTGGAAATAATGATAGTATTTTGTCTCTTGAGCTAGAGAGAGGATACATAGATGCTCATTTTATTGTGATTCTTTATACCTACAGATATTTCATATGCATTCTTTTGTATCTACTCAATATTTTATCACCCTCTCAAAACAAAACAGCATAAAAAAGCAGATAAAAGGAATTTTTGGTGGGAAGAACAGGGACAATGGTGTACAGGGGTCTATGAACCAGTTATTTGAATAAAAGGTGAGAGCTCTGAAGTGGGGAAAAGTGGAAAGGAAGAGACAAGTGAAAAATAGGACAGGAATGAGGGCTGATAAGTGAGGAGCCATCCTGGGTGTCAAGCACAAAGCATCTGAAAACACCTACTATACTTTGACCTCTGAACTGAGATGGTGAAATTGAACTGCAAGATAATATATTAAGGAGGAGTCAGCAATTTTTTTCTGCAAAGGGCTTGATGGTAAATATTTTAGACTTTGCAGGCCACACAGTCTCTGTTGCAACAATTCAACTCTTCCTCTGTGGGGTGAAGGCAGCCAGACACAATGCATAAACAAATGGGGCTGGCTCTGTTCCAATACAATTTTATTTATAAACCCTACAATTGGAATAATTTCTGCATGTTGCAAAATTTATTCTTCTTTTATTTTTTCCCCAAGTAGTTAAAACTACCCTTAGCTTGTGAGATACACCAAAAATAGGCAGTGGTTCATATTTGACCCAACGTACATTGTTTTTCTATCCCGTGGTAAGTGACTACGAGATGATAGAAGAATGAGTAAAGTGAGTACAACTGAGAATACATTTTGAAATATTAACTTTGTCTGAACTAATTTCTTCTTTTCTTCATCTTTCTAATGTCTAGATTCTCCTTCAAGATTCAGCTCAATTTTTACCTTCCTCCAATATACTGTTATCTTTCCTAGAAACACATAACTCCCTAAGTATGTACTAATAGTCTGTCTTTATTCTCTTCATTCACTGGTCATTGCCTTGTGACATACCATAATATTGAGACCTAGAAACGTATTACCTTTCCTTTTAGCACAGCACCTTTCCTTTAGCACAAGGTCTGTCTTCCTTGACAGACCACGTGGCCTGTGGTCTGCAAATATTTAATGTAACGAGTGAAAGAATAAATAAAAATTGGAGTTCATTTGGGAATAATCAAATTAATTCTTCTTTAATGACTGTGTGCGGTATGTCCCCAAATTGTGCTAAACTTATAAGTTAATCAATATAAATTATAGGAGTTCACACTTAAATAATACAGATTAGCAGCATTTAGAATGTAGGTGGGCCTATTTACTGTAATACTAGCAAATAAAATAGATCTACATTCAGATTATGTTCTGATTAATCAAGCCCTATGTATCATTCACTATCTTGTCAGGAAAAGCAAAAACTATTTTAGATATTTCAAACAGAGGAAAGTGAAGCTGGAAATGTAATTTGCAGGCTTTCTACCATGAGAGTAGAAAGGAGAGTATGTGAGAGCCAGCTGGGAGCTGGGCACAGGAGATACTCAGTGGCACAGTCCACCCCTTTGACTTCTCAGTGTCTATACCTGTCACTTTCTGCCTATGGTTAAATTTTCATATAATGATATTAAAAACATCTTGCTTCTACCTAAGAGACTGCAACTAACCTTCACGCTAGTGAAGATTTACTCACCCTTTCTTAAAAAGTGGAGACACAAAATCATATCAATCACTGTAACTATTTTTGGGCAATATTAAGCCAGTTGGGTCACCTGAAGACTAACTTGTAAGGCTAATCATCACCAGTACTCCTGACACAAAAATATAAGGGAAAGAGAGAGTAGGAAACTTATTAACATATACAAATATGTGTATAAAAAACATGGAAGGAAATAAATACTGTTATTGTTCTCAATTCTGAAAGTGACCGTGAGTGTGTAGTTGGTATTTATAACTTCCTGATTTTACCACTCATTCATTCCGTGTTTTCTTTGTTCACAGCTAGGATCTCTGTTAGGATTCTTTCCCAGGTGGCTAATCCACATTTTATTTCCATAAGTCTGATTCTTTAGTAGATTTTATTTTATTGGGTTGCTGTGGTTTTCATTTATTATTAGAGTTAGATATAGTAAAAGAAACATCTGACTTTCCCCCATGGCTTGGGATGTGTTGTCAGTACTAGAATCCCTGGACTCTCAAATCCTCACTTCATCCTCACTTGGCAGAGGGCAAAAAATTCTCTGTTCCGGGATCCCTCTCCCTCTGCCTGCCCCTGCTGTCCCAACATGTGATAGGTTACTTTTCTTCCCTAATTAAACATTTGGAGCTGTGAGTCATTTGTAATGATTTATGGCAGCTGTGCTTTTGCCAATCTTACACAGTATTTTTCTTATTACTTAATTGTTTTAGCAGTGCTTCAGCCATTAGTTTCTGAGTTCTGAAAACAGGAAACAGAAGTCTTCTATTATAGACGCCTGCCTAATTAGCTCAGAGGCTGTCTAATGGGGGCTATTAAAAATGCAAATGAGGTGTGATCAAACAGTGAAAAGTTTGGTCTTGACAGAATATACTATGCATTCCCCCCCTGCAAAATCTACCACAATCCTGAGTGTGGATTCCTCCCTCCCTTTCCAACCACCCTTCCTAACCATGTGAAGTTGCTTTATCTTGGTGATTGAATTCTTCCTTCCTCACCTGGGCTGGACTGTAATTTAATAAGAGTTCTTAGGGAAACCATTCTTATTTACCAGCCCTTGATCTAATGGGGAACCTGTGGCCTTGGGGACACATTTGGCCTTCTGGATCCTTGAGTGTGGTTTTTGACTGAATCCAAATTTTACAGAACAAATCCTTTTATTAAAAGGGGTGCAGCAGAGAAAGATGAAGCTTTTCTTGCCTCCTTTGGTGCTTAAAGAAGAACAATCTTGAAATCAGAAGGCCACAGGTTCCCCACCCCTGGAAGGCAGTGGTTTTCACACTTAGGCATGCACCAAACTCAACTGGAGGGCTTATTAACACAGTGTCCTGGGCCTATTCTTAGAGTTTCTAATTCAATAGGTCTGAGTAGCCTGAGAACTTGCATTTCTAACAAGTCTTCAGAGGATGATGATGTGGCAAATCTCGGGACGCCCCCCCCCCCCCCAACACCACCACTTTGAAAACCACTGGCCTGGTTGTTTCTTGCTTCTGAGTTCAAAAGTTTCTGTTTTTGCTTCCTTCCATGCCTTCATCTGTTGGGCTTTTTCTTCATTAATAATCTGGCATGGCTTAGTTAAACTAGGTGATGACTCATCATAACAGCTTCTCTGACTCTCTCAGCCTAAATCAGGGTGATGTGCATGTCCTTTGTAACTACATTGTTGTCCTATGTATTACTAAACAGTGAGGGGTGGATCTAGATTTTGGGGAGTCTAATACTTATATATAATTGGAGGATCCTTTTTAAGAGAAAGAATAAAAAAACATAAAATTGAGTGAGGGGCCCTGAAGTTTCACAGTTACTTTGCCCCTGTTCCACATTACACTGAATTATGTAAGTCTTTGCATACCTCTCTCATTAGAGGGCGAGTTCCTCATGGAGTAGGACTGCATCCTATTTCTCTCCAGGCCCCTACACCCTTTACAGTGTCCAGCACATAGTGGATGCTCAACAGATGTGTGTTGAT
This sequence comes from Eulemur rufifrons, assembly GCF_041146395.1. Taxonomy (NCBI): domain Eukaryota; kingdom Metazoa; phylum Chordata; class Mammalia; order Primates; family Lemuridae; genus Eulemur; species Eulemur rufifrons. The sequence continues at coordinate 28,862,975 of NC_090987.1, read as the reverse complement.
TTAATCTGTCTACATCACTCTAACATAAGAAACCTCATGCTGGCTTTTCTTCTGCCCATAGGCTCTGCCCCCTCACACTGAGATGTGGTTTCTTACCTTCCCGTGTCACCACTCTTTGACTACATTCCCCGCCCCCATCCCCACTGTCACGTGTTGGAACCCATCAAATGTTCCATTTTGCCCAAGCACTTACAGCTCTGTCATGGCTCCTTGCCCCTTCACGACCTAGAAAATTTCTACTCATTCAAATTCCATCTCCTTTTGGAAATGCTCCCTGAGCCATTCAGGCAGACAGAGTCCTGCAGTTCTTTGTTCAGACATTCCCTGCGGCATGCTTCAGGTCTTTCTGCCCGATGCTTCTCTGCGGGATTGCTATGGAAGGTTGTGTGGATTGCGAACAACCCGGATAACCATTCTTGGTTGCTCAGACTCCACTTATTCATCTCCATAACCCCAGTGTTCACCACTATTAATTTATAATATGAAGAAATGAATGAATGAAGAAGTTATTCTTGCTAATGGTGTCTGAAAGAGGGAGCTTTGCTATATGTAGAGCAAGAAGATACAGAGAGAAGGAAAATTCTTCTTGTGGCCAAGATCCCTTTGTGGACCTCACTGTGTTTGAGTGAGAGTCCCCGTCCAGCCAGGTGGCCTCACTCCTACCCCGATTTTACTCCTGGCAATGACCTAGGAGTTCCAGTGTGTTTCCCTTCTTTCTTCCTCTCTGCCTACTGGCAGCTCAGGGCCTGACTGTATATACTGTCCTTAAAGAAAAGGACTTGAACGGGCTCTTAGGTCCTGGGATTCCTGCCTTGGCTGTCCTTCTACTATATCCTGTGGGCCACAAGAGGGTATAGGAGGTAGGATGAGGCTATGCTGATGCCATTCTGCCTGAGGAAGGTGCAAAAGCTGGGATCCAGCCCCAGTCTGTCAGGGAAGACATCAGCGAGTAGAGTCCTCCACACATCAGACTTCATAGAACAGTGTTCTCCATATTCAACGAGCTGTAGCCAAGTGCTGTCCTTTCATTCTTCCATTGGTGCAGGAATGAACGGGAAGCATCCTCCTGATTGCAGTTCTCACTGCTGCTACTCAGGCCTTGCCCAGTGGATTTGGGTACCCAGAGGAGGGCTCCAGCACTCAGGTGCCCTGGCTGGTGGCCACCTCTCTCCAAGTCTCCTGGCCTCTGGCTATGCCTTTGTGGCAGGAATATAAAATGAGCAGAGGCACTGGATGCCAGAATCTGCAGGATTTCTGTCTCACAGAAATCCTCTGGTCCAGGCTGAAGACCTCAACCTGGCTCCTAAGCAAAGCAATCGCCTTACTTTCTCCATCTTCAGAGTCTGGACTTCTTCGGGCAGAGGCTCTGCCGCCTTCATTCATTGCCTCCTGCTGACAATCCTATTTCCCTTATCACATTGGCAGCTGGCCGGGTAGAGTTTTCTCTTCTCTCCTTCTTCGTTGTTCTATCTCACAGAGAGCCCGAGCTGTGCTTCCCCAGCCCAAGCAGGGGATTCTGAGCCCACGTGCTCACTGCCTTGTAACTAGAGCAGGCAGCCACATCTGTCACAGGTGAAGCGAGAGCATCAAGACACTGAGGGCACTTCTACTGCCACTCAAGTCACAGTGCATATTCCAGAATAAAGGCCCACAGGTGCCCTTGTTCCTGAACCATTCATTGCTGTCCTCTCTGGCTGTGATACCCTGCTACTTGCAGCCCATCTCACTCTCTCTTCAGTTCCAATGACCCTGACATGATGTAGTCCTTTACTTAGATAGTTAGCACATCTCTTCTGAGAAGGATTTGTCCTTATTGGGCCGGGGAAGAAATTGCACATCATGGGGAAAGGGGGAACAGTGATTCTGTGTGTGGGAGTGTTTTGGCCTCCATCAAAGGGGTGGTGGAGTGGTCGATGGCTCCCAGAGCTACTCTTCCCTGGCAGCAGCTGAGATTCAGTCCTGAACAGCTCGCAAGCATACAGAGGTCCTTTAGGTCCTTGAGGTGGGGACAGGTTGGGGTCCTCCTTGATGGGCTCCTCCTGCCTCCCCTTTCCCACCGCTCTCCAGCCACCGATCCCTGCAGTTTTCCTCTATCTGATTCCTGCTCTAACCTCTTCCCTCCTGGACTTCCCTTGGATTCCTCTTTTTCACACTTTCCTCTCCCTGGGCAAGCACTGTCCGGAACTGACAGCCTCAGAGGTGTCAGAATATGGCTCCAAGGCAAGGCGTAATCACAGAGAGGAGACCCCCCATGTGCGCTGCTCTAGGACGCTGACAATCACAGACCCTCAAGGCCAGAAGGAATCATCTTCCCCAAATGCTTCCAGGGTGAAAAAGACTGGTTTGGCACCTCTGTCTGGGGCTTTAAGAGTTATTTTTGTCCTGGAAGTCTAATAGTGGGTTATTGGTAATTATAGGAAAAAAAAAATGGAGTGGGAATAAAGGGTTTTTAATTTTTGTTTCTGGTTTGAGTTTTATATTTTGCATTTCCTATTCAGTTAGACACAAATTCTGAGATCATGACCTCTCTGATTATAGCAGAAAAAGGCCCCCCTGGTCCATGAGCCTGTGATTTCCATTTTGTTTCTATCCCTCTAACTGGCATCGTTTCTCTGGAGACTGCAGAGAAGTGATGTTACCTAAATGTGTGTTTTGCAGGGCGCCATTTCCATGCATCGAGTGCACTTGAGGTCAGGGTACACAGGGGCCTGCTAGACTGCCCTTCTCCGGTGCTCTATTCAGCACACTCGGAGCATTTGCTGTCAGGAACGTGCAGGGGCTCCCTACTGCCAACAGGCCGGAGCCTCTCTCCTCCACCGGGCCAGCTATTTCCTTTGTAATCAGTTCACACGCTCTTTCTCAGCCCCTCCGTTATACATCCATTCATTTCTCCATTCATTCCATAAACATGAATTTACTGCCTCTTTGGCTACCTGTCCTAAGTTCTGGGGATGTAAACAAGGGTAACAGAGGCTTCTGTCCTCGAGGGTCTGATAAGCCAGAAAAGGAAGACAGTGATGTAAATCAGAACAACAAGAAGTGATGTCTGTGTGGCTGTCATGGAGGTCTGCTGAGTGCAGAGCAAGGCACAAGAAGGAAGAGCTCCATTGCCCTCGGGAATGGGCTTGGAAGGTGGCCCAGAAAGGTTTCGTGGAGGAAGGTGCTCCAAGGAGTTACTGCGTAAGTGTGGAGGAGCCATTCCAGCTAGAGGCAGTGTCATGCATAGGGACACAGAGAGATAATGACCACAGGGGACTCAGGAATGTCAAGCCAGAGCATAAGTGGCCAGAGAAAGTCTGAATGAGACGGCGAAGGCCAGAGTGTGCCACTGAAGGATGCCAAGCATGTGTGGATAGGTTCAAAGCCAATAATTATGTAGTAAACAGTACCTTGGATACTTTAAGGAGCAGCACATATATAAAACTTATTCTAAATAAGAAAAAGATGAGTAGCTTAGAAAACACAGCTAGACTTAGTTCAAAATGTACTGATTAGATATCACCTTTGATAATTAGACAGAAATTTAAATATATATTTGGAAAACTATTTTTATAGAAATAAAAAACATAATTTTTATTTATAAGGAACCACAGAAAATATAAGCAGATAGATTGTATCTGCAAAAGAAAAATAGATTGTATCTATAGAGTCAACGAATGCTGAAACAATAGACAGCTTACAAGATGAAATAAGTAAGGCAAGATATATGTTACTCCAATAATTATAAATGCCTCAATAACCAATATGAAAAGTGATGACTTTCCCATTGGGCTAGTAATGAATCTAAGAGAAAGAATCACCTAAAAAAATGGTTAAGAAAGAAAAGTTAGAAAGGAAAAGATGAATAAAGATAAAATAGGAAAACATGAAGAAAGGAAATTAGTCTTGAAAATATTAATATCAGTTCATGCATAATTAAAATAAAAAGCACTAAAAAAGTAAGGGTTAATGAGAATTTATCAGATGTGAAAATATAACTTTTAAAAGAATCAACGTAGTATAAGTACAGACAGACAAGTGCCCTAGTAGAATCTTCTTTTGCAATCATTTTAGCTATGAAGGGAAGAAGAGAAAGGGCACAGAAAATATCTGAGATGTTTGTCAAAGGGAGGTTAAAATATATATAAACTTCACTGTATTTTTTTTTTCATTTAAAACATCACAGGTTCCAAGCAGAACACTTGGAAAATACAGAAAAGTAATGTAGAAAAAAACAAAAGTTACCCACAATCCCACATGCCTGGGATAGCTGCTTCTTTCATAGTATTTTCTCCTTTCGGGGGTCCTGTGGTCTCGGAGAAGACCTGACCATGAGCAAGGAGGCTGTAGGAAGGGAGAGGGTGACTACCCAACAGGGAGAGGAGCCACAGAAGTGGTGAGCATGGTCACTGTTTATCCCTTTTCCCTTACTAGACCGTAATGTCTAGAAACAGGGGTGTTGCCACCGGCTTCTGTCTGTTCCTCTCTAGGACCCGATATAACTGAGCAGGTGCAATAATTCAACGAGGGAAAGAGAAAGGGAGAAGGCGAGAAGAGTGATGCATGGGCTTCTCATTTTCTTTTTTAAATAACAATTACATTAGATTAAAACGATCAGAGGATGTACAAAACCATTCAAGAAAAGAAATCTAAGGACACAGCAAAGACCAAGGGGAAGAAGACTGCAGGAGGAGTGAAAAAAACCAAGGCCTCACGTGTGGCTTTCTGTCCCAGCCTTTAGAAAAGGAGGAGAAAGAAGACCAGGTAGAGGGGGAAGGAGGAAAAGGATTAGAGATGGGTGAAAAGGTTGGGAGAAAAAGAACTCCCGACAAGGTACTCAGCTGGAAAAGGAGGTCCAAGACTAATTCCCCCAAGGGACAAACAATTAGCTAAGTGGTGCACTTGAGCCAGGGTGGCCTGTGGCCCCTAGGGGAGTTTAAAAGTAAGCTTGCTTCATTTATTGGCTTCCCCATATGGTTAGCCCAGCTCAATTTTCTGACCAAGGGTGCTTTGCTGAGAGGGACTGTGGGGTTACTAAGAGCTCCCCCAAAGGAAGCAGATTCTGAGGGAAAGGGTGAGATTGAATAAGGCTCTGTACCTGGGGAGGTATACACGTACTATGAAAATAAGTCAGAGGGCTTTTCATATCCATGCAAGCTTTCTTGGGCTAGAGGTAGTTCAACAAATGTAGGGGGAAAGGGTGTTTTTAACGTGTGGATTGCATGCCAGTAATGGCCTTGCGGGAACAAAGCAGCAGTGCTCTCTGATCAGCCTCTGGGATTCAGAACAGAACGTACAGAAGCAGGAAGTGCGGTAGGTGGGAAATATGGCTGAGATGTGCTTTTGGCTGCATCTTCCAGATAATTATAATGGAGTCTGCTTCTCCCCAACCATGCCTGTCATCTTCAGGATTAAATTATGATGATGATGTGATTACTGATAATTATCCCTTTCATTTATTTGGCACTTTCTACCTTCTAAAGTACTTGCACATATATGCTTTCACCGCAAGCCTGGGCGCCAGGAAGTGCAAATGCTGCTCCACCCATTCTGGGGGTGAGGACTGAGAAATGTGCTGGGTCACAGAGCTCTAGGGGCCCCAGCATCCGCTGGTCGCTAGATCTGTCTCTCAACTGCATATTTGGTTCATTAGAAGAATAGGGATTTCTTTCCACATTCAGAAATACAATATATTCCATATATCAAAAATTGAGTGATTATACTTCAAGCATATAGTACAATTCATTTAGTGTGTATTTTTTTTTCTTCCCTTCTTGCAACTCTCTCTCTGTTCCTCTCTCTCTGCCTCTGTGTCTCTGGCTTTAGCTCTGTCTCTGTCTCTCTATCACACACATGCACACAGAGACACAGACACAGACATACACTCTCAGTCATTCACTTACAGATTGCAAAATACGTTCCAAATAACAAGACATCATCTCCTTTGTCAGGCGTGATGGCTTGAACTTTGGCAGGCTTGTCTCAGCTTTCTGTTTCTTCTGTGCATTATGGAGGAGAATTTAGGGATAGAACTGGGTATCAGCATAACATTTAGGAAACTATGTGCATGCGAGGAGCCACCTGCACCACACCTTGGCTGGCGGCAGCTGATTCCCCAGGATCTGGAGCTAATCCCAAGGATTAAGTGAGCATCTGCTCCCCAGTGCTGACAGCCGGATGGGGCCAAGCCATACACAGAGGGGGTGGATCAGGCTCAGGCAAAACGGCCAGGGTGGGGAGGGCTGGGCTTCCTGGAGAGCCGCGGGGATTTGGCCCTGGCTGCTCTTGTCCACGCCCTCCTACACACTGCTCCATTCTGCCCTCACCCCCGCTCTCAGCCTGGACACTGTGCAGAGAGCTGGTAAGCAGCCAGGGTCAAACTGCTCAAGTGTGTTCCCTGCCCTGCTGGCTCTGTGTGCATTGTGTGATCTCAGGCAGATTGCTGTGGGCACAGGGCCCCCAGGAAGTGGGGGTCATAACAATAACACCCTCCTGAGTGGCCCTGTGCAGATTAGATGAGCTATTCTGCTCAGGAAGCCTTAGTGTTAATAGCTGCTGGGCTGCAGAACATCCAGCTGCCCCTTCCCCTTTGTCCCCTGCCCATCATGTCAGCTCAAGTGCCACTGCCCATGAGTCCAGTCCATACTGATTCTCCTTGTCCTCTGCCACTTGTTGCCCGGACTATACGTTTTGGTAGTCACCTCATTAGGCTCACGGATCTGAGTCTGTGAGCTCCTCCTGGGAGGGTCTGTTTCATATCGCTCACGCACACACACACACACCACCCCCTGAAAACACATACGCAGGAAGGAAGAAAGGGAGGGAAGGATGGGAAGATGCCTGAAGAAATGAATGAAGACCCTGATCTTGTTTTAACCATCACCAATGTCTGTTCCCTTCCTGTATGTCCTCCCCTTTAGATGAAGCCGTCTTCTGGAATTACACTTACGAGCACAAACTCAGAAGAAAGTCATAAGGGAGTTCTCTCAACAAGCCAATGTTTGGCAGTAGAAAAAGACCTTATAGCCTGGCATGGTGGCTCATGGCTATAATCCCATCAACTTGAGAGGCTGAGGTGGGAGGATTGCTTGAGGCCAGGAGTTCAAGCAAGGCTGCATGTGAGCTATAATTGTACCACTGCACTCCAGCCTGGGCAACAGAGCAAGACCCTGTCTCTGCACATAAACAAATAAACAAGAAAAAGACCTTAATTCTGTGATGTCTTCAAGTACTGGTGTCAAAGCACAAGCCCCTAACTCCTTAGGAGGCAGATGGAATCCCATCTCCTTTTCCCAGCACAGAAAGTGTAAATCCACACCTGGAGCATTTTCCTGATGTGGAGCCTTCTGTGGTCCCCTAGACATCCCAGCAGCTGGGAAACAGACAGCACATTGGGAAGCTTGGTTTTGTCAAAAGTGACAAGAATGTCTGGAGATAACAGGAGGAGCTGAGTAGCGCCACCTACTGGGTTCAAGGTGTCAGTAGACACGCTGGCCTGTACCCAGATGCTGGCCTGGCCCTGGGGCCACAGCCCTCCCTGCACACAGCCTTGGGCAAGCTGCCTCACCTGTGTGGCCTCAGCACCTCACCTGGAAAACCAGTGCACTGCATGAGCCCAGGGCCTCCTCCAGCCCTGATATTAGGTGGCTTGCCTCCGTGCCTAAGTGCACAAGACAGGGATTGGTATTTAAAATAATAACGGTGAGTCATTTAGGAGAAATGACAAAAGAAGCTTGTTCTGATTTATTCACTGCATGCCTCCACATTTAGGGATCCTGAGGGCTGAGGGATTCTGCAGAGCTAAATCTTCCAGATGACTGAACTCTATCTACTTATAAATACGTAAACTGCGTTTAATTCTAAACTTAAAAAAAAATTAAACATATTATATTGGAATTTTTTTCATCATATTTAATATCTTGTTCTCAATTTCTTTCTCCCTTTAATAAACAGATGATGTAGAGACTACCTTGCACTTCTCTGGAAAACTCAGAGCCATCATTGTGAGCAAGAATCTGGGTCGTGCAGGGATACCCTCCGGAGCTCCAGGGCTCTGTCACGAGTTTGGATTTTCCCTCCAAGGGCCTCCCCTGAGACGTTCCTCACTACCGTCAGTCTCTGATGGTGTCACTGGGCAGGAACTGGAAGGGTCATCGCTTTCATGTAACGGGGAGCAAAAATGTTCTCACAGAGGTGGTCATGGCAGAGCTGGGAGAAGACCAGCTGTGTATCTTTTGAGCCTTAATCTTAGAGGACCCCAGATGCCAACTTGCCCCATTTGCAGTCCCTTATTTTCCTTCTCAGAGGGTCTCCAAGCCATCCAATTCAAGTGTCAAGGTTGTCTCCTTGTAGAGTTGAATGCTGATAAAGAATATCCCATTTTAGAACCCACTCTACATCTCTACATCACATTTAAAAATTTTTCAGTCTGGAGAGATTCTTTGGTGAGGGCTAATAAGTTGAAAAAACAATCACCTACTTTAGCAATGCAAGATCCTGCTCCTGCTTGGGTAAGTGAAAAAATCTGTTCAGAATCACATATAAGCAATTTTCTTTTCTCTTCTCTCTCTCTCTCTCTCTCCCCCCCCCTCCTTTTTCTTCTTTCTTTCCCTCCTGCCTTGCTTTTTGCCTTCCTTTTTTTCTCTCTCCCTCTCTTTCTGTCATGAAAGAGACTCTGATATTAATAGCATGCAGCTTATTAATGGACTAATTCAAATGTGATGCTGTTCTTGTATTGTGCTCTACAGATCTAGAACTCTAGGGACGATTCACTTCCCTATAGCCCTTCACTGGCAGGATCAGCATCTATTATCCTAGGTGGGTGTCGACAACTTGGTTGCCACCATGTGGTCCAAGTAAGCAGGCTTCAGCCTGAAGTACAGCAGGGAAGGTGCCTCTGGCAACTGTGAAGGAGGCAAGGCTTCCATCACAAAGCAAGGGTGCCTTCCTTAGAAAGGATGGATCTGCTTTGCACCACGCATCCTTTTTACCCAACTCATGGGAAAAGAAAACACACACCCAGAATGTCTGATTATAGGCTCCGGTGGCTTTATAATGTGCCAATTTAGCTAGGCTGCATTCTATTTCCTATGTGTTTCTGGTGAGTGCAAGCCACAGAGGAGATTCTTATGGGAGCTTTGGAGGTCAAAGGGAAGCAGGAGTCATTTAGTATCTCACACGCACTGTCACTTTCTGCTGACTGTCCTTGTTGTGAGATAGTAGCTGTGCCTGCAGCTGCCCCAACTTCCCCTGAATCCTGGGCCAGGTGTGTAAGTTTAACTCCACAGCACAGGGTCCTGGCCTCTGCAGGATGCTCTCAAGGTCAGCAGCAAGAAGAACTCACATGAGTTTCAGTCCCTCGTCATAGGCTCCAGCTCTAGCTTGTTCTTATTCCTATCTCTATGTCATGGTCTTGCCAGCAGAGACCTTGATTGCCTTTCCCTTCCACAGGACGTCACTCTGGTCCATTACATAGATAGCATTACGCTGACTAGATCCAGCAATCAGGAAGTAGCCATGACTCTATACACATTAGTGAGATACTTGCATGCTAGAGGGTGGGAAACAAATCCTATACTAATTCAAGATCCTGCTGCCATGGTGAAATTTCTAAGTGTCCAGTGGTCTGGAGCATGTCAACATATCTCTTTCAAGCTGAAGGATACGTTGGTGCATGTGATCACTTCTACCGTTAAGAGAGAGAGGCACAATGCCCAGGGAGCTTTTGGATTTTGGAGGCAATATCTACCTCATTTGGGTGTGCCCCTCTGACCCATTTATTAAGTAACACAAAAAGCTGTTAGTTTGGGGTGCAGCTCAGAATAAAAGATGGTTCTGCAATAGGTCCAGACTGCCATGCAAACTGCTCTGCCACTTGGGCCATCTGATCCATCAGTGGTGCTTGAAGTGTCCATGGCAGATAGAGATGGAGTCTCTGGCAAACCCTTATAGGTGTATCAGAGAATAGACCTTTAGAATTTTGGAAGAAAACTATATTATCTCCTCATATAATAGCTCTCCTGTTGAGATATAGATTTTGACTTGTTATTGGGCCTTAGTAGAGACTGAATCTGGACCCTGGGTCACCAAGTTACCATGCAACCTGAGCTCCCCATCACAAATTGGTATCGTCTTATCCCCCAAACCATGAAGTTGGGTTTGCACAGAAGTTCTCCATTGTCAAATAGAAGTGATTCATAAGAGATTGGTCTAGCACAGGTTCTGAAGACACAAGGAAGTTGCATGAGGAAGTGGCCCAGATGCCTATGGCTCCTACTCCTACTACACTGTCTTCTCTCAACCTGTGGCCTCGCAGGGAGGTCTCTTTGCCAGTTCATTGAAGAGGAAAATCATGGCTTTGTGTTTTGCAGATGGTTCTGCATGATACGTAGGCACCATTAAAACATATATGGCTCTTGCATTATAGCCCCATTCCAGATGGCCTGAAAGACAACAACAAAGGGAAATTTTCCCAGTGGCAGAACACTGGGCGGTGCCTGGAAGGAGCCATGGCAAGAGTTCTATGTCTCTATCAATCCATAGAACACAAATGGTTTAGCTGGATTGTCAGGGGCTTGGAAAGAACATGAGTGGAAACAGGTTACAAGAAGGTCTGGGGAGGATGCATGAATGGGCAGACAGTATGAAATATTTGTGCTCCATGTGAATGCTCACCACAGGGTGATCCAAGTAGAGTAGGATTTTAATAATCATGTGGATAGGATGACCCATTCTGTGGGTACCAGGCAACCTCCTTCCCCAGCCACTCCTGTCACTGCCTAATATGTTTATCAACAAAGTGGCCATGGTGGCAGGGATGGAAGGTATATATAGGCTCAGCAACATGTACTCCCACTCACCAAGTACTACCTGGCTAGAGCCACTGCTGAGTGCCCAATCTGCCAGCAGCACAGACCAACACTGCCATGGCACCATTCCCCAGGGGAACCAGCCAGCTACCTGGAGGCAGGTTGATTACATTGGCCTGCTTCCATCATGGAGGGTGTAGCACATTGTTCTTACTGGAAAAGACATTCACTCTGTATATGGATTTGCCTTGGCTGATAGGTTTAAAAAAATTCTAAACATTAAAAACAAAAGCCATCAATTGGTGTATTTTGATGCATTTTACCTATAGATGGTCCATTGAAAGGTTACTTACAGGATTTTTATGTACAATTAAAAAAAAAAAACAAGGTTAGTTATCTTATGTTTAGGTTCATATCATGTCAGAATGTTTACATTAGAAAGGAGGAAATTAAGACTCCCAGGGTTGGCTAGGTTATACTGCATTAACAACCAGTAGCCACCTTTGGAATGCTGCCAGTCATAATGACAGAAATAAAACTTATGGATGCCTTATACTTCTGATAAAATCAACATACTCAGGCCACATGCCCCCCCACCCCAAGGGAACCAGAAAGTTCAATGCTATCAGAGCGGAAAGTTTTTCGTGATCAGGACTAATGAGTACTCCAGAAGTGAGGGCAGGCTGTAACTAGCAGGGTGCCGTGCAGCACTGAAGAATGACAACTGCTTGGGAGGGAAGAGATGAGGGAAAGACTAGAAGTCCAGGTGCAAGGCTGGGACTATTTAGTTTAGGAGCAGATAGTTAGCCACACAGACCTGTGGCTAACTGGTTTCCAGCACAGACAAGAAAATGATGCTCAAATCACATCCCAGGAATCAAAGAAAATTAAAATTGTGTCCCATGCATTCCTTAAGAAACCTTAGTCATTTACATTACATTTTATAACCATTTCTATACCAAATTCCTAAAATATGAACATTCTGTATGTAAAGGGACACTATGTTCAGGTACTTATTCTGCAAAGACAACTAGTAGTGGAGAAACAATGGAATCATCACTGGTTTTGTTATTATCCTAGTCACTATACCCCCACTGGGCCTTATTTCTTTAAGTCACAAGAAGCAAGGGGGAAAGCTACAGCTTTCTTGGAGAACATCTACTCATTTAAGCCTGTCAGTTGGCTATTTTCAGCTGCATCAGAACAGAACGTGTTGGGATGACATGCATCCCTGGATAAGATTGTTTTGAACAATATGAGAAATCAGTGGCATTCAGGCCAAATTAAATCTAATTTACTCTACAAATTGCCCAACTATCAGTCCTATTAAATCTGTTTATTAAAAGGCAGGAGAGTCGGCCTGGGTCGCAAGCTGTGGCTGGGATAATAAGACAAAGATGAAGTCCACTAATGTAGATAAATCATGTTTGATTTCCAGGCCAGAAGTAGCCAATGGGAGGGCTTTTGCTTCACCTCCCCTGTCATCCAGAGGTGTCTGCGAGCCAGTCGAAATGTCCCCTGAGTCAGGCCACACTGATTGATTTCCATGCCAGTGGAAGGCCCATGGCTTTGCCCCCAATCTGGGGTCATTAATAAAACCAACTTTATTTCTCTCCTGTTATTCATTCTACAAAGTACAATTTAAGCAGGTCTTTATGATTTATGGATGAGTAGGATAAGCAGGGTGGAGTGGCAGATAATGATGGTGGCAGTGGCAGGGCTTGGAGGTTGGGGTTGGATACTCTTAAATACTAAAATGGAAATAGGCCAGGTAATAGTAGATTTTTATCCCCAAATAAATGCTTGGCATAATCCACAAAACCTAGTGAGGTTTTAGGCTGGATTTCACATATTAATAATTGTGGGCATACACATAAAATGAGGGAAAAAGGGCAATGCTAATTAAGACCTTATTCTTTAAGAAAGATTAAGTTTTGCTTATTGTGCTCAGCTGCTTGGAATGCCCTCTTTCAAGGTCTCCAGTTACCAAATTCTAACTATCCTTGGAGGTCTATCCTAGATCCCTTCTCCTTTTAAGAAGTCCTCTTTTAATGTTTCAGTCCTTAGCTTTCCTTCTTTTGAACTTCTGCCCTGGTGAGTATTAATAGCACTTGGCTTGACTACTATCACATTGTACTTTGATGAGTCTTTATGAAATATTTCCCTGAAACTTCAAAATAAATATGTGGAGAGATCCAGTAACTTGCCCAAGATCACACAATTAGTAATTTGTGCTTGTTCCTAAGCTCTCTTTCAATGTTTTATTCCATGGGGTGATTTGATCTTGACGAGGAAGAAACTTCATTAAGGATGTGAGATGGAGTGAGCTAGGGACTGGCTTGGGAATATGGTGTGAACTGGACTGTACTCCTCTTTCTGGGGCTAGACACAGCAAGCAGGCCCTCCAGTGGGTCGCAGGCAATGGCTCTGCAGCCAGGGCAGGTAGACAGGCTGTGATGAAGCTGATTGCCTGGGTTCACCAGTTCAGGAGCATGTTCCTCTCCATTGAAATTTGGCCAACAAGCACCTTCCACAGACCGTTTCTGTACCTTGCACTTTGTTCCAGGAAACCTTCAGCTCAGACAGGCTTTATGATGGATACTTTTCTTAAAACAGGAGTAGAGTGAATGAATGAATGAGAATAAAGAGCAACCCTTGAGCATAAAGCTTCAGACCCCAGATCTTAATTCTGTGGAATAAACTTGTGGAGTTTGTTCCCCTTTTTGTATAATCCAGTGCTGGGCCCAGAGGAGCTCCGGAGGGAAGTTGGGGTGGGAGAAGAGAGGGATGAAAACCACCCACAGTAATCCTAAGGCTTTATTAGTCGGTAATTAGGAGTGATGCGGGGAAGCCAAGTGAGGGAAAATTTAAGCTGAATTGCAAGAAAAAAATGAGTCCCTAACAATGAAGAGTATTCAACCGTGGAGGAGGATGACAGAGACGGAGCAGCGGCAGTCACTCATAATTTCTTTATTGGTAATTTGGTCTCTATATTTTGGATGAAATACATATCTGGGAAGCATGCCAAGCCATGCAAGGGCTGCCCTTTAACCGGCACTCAGGGTAATAGCATGAATGGCTCTGGGAGAGGAAAATGAGATAATCTTGAGAACTAGCAAGAATGAGAAGTCCAAAGAACAAGGTGTTCTCTTAGGTTTGGGTTGTGGCGCTGCACATCATTTGAGTTACTCAGAATTGGGAGTTGGCGTCACCAGAGCGGAAACCAGTGACCTCTCATCTTGTTCCCAGTATCTCCAGAGGACGTCTCTTCCTGCTTTCAATCTTAGAAAAATCTGACTTCGCAGAGTATTGGTAGTCTAGACAATGAGAATTTAAAATGGTACCCTATTCTACGTAGTACGTTTATTTTAGAAGGGAAAAAAGAGCAAGATGGGGTTTTAAAAATGAATTAAAACATACACAAGCCACTTTGCATCACTCTTTTGGTAAGACTCCTTTATAAAAACAAACCTTTGTTGCTTCCTACCTAGTGTATTAAACAGCAGCTCATTCTTCCTTTAGTTTCTCATCCAGGTGCATCTTTGTGTGCTGCTATTTTCGTGTCACTTCTCTGTTCACGGTTTTTCCAAGGACGTCTACAATCTGTTCTCATCTTACCTTTGTAGCCATATCTGCACTACTCATACCTTCTATTTTAGTTCTTCGATGTGTTTAGTGTTTACTCAACACACATATGTACACACACATGCCAAACACAAACACATTTATGTATGTATGTACTTACATGCATGCATACACTTAATAAAAAGAATACTTTTGTTCACTCAGCATCTTGGGAGTTTAGTGTTTCTGGGAACATAATTTGATGAAATGCTTTTTTTGTTTTTAAACTCGATCGACTCATGGTTCTTCAAACCCACTTTCCCACCTCTGCTAAAATGGTTCATGTGCGTTTTGTCACCATTCTTCTACCTGGAATCCATCTTTGCTCAATTCATTGTATAAGAAACCTACCTACCCTTTCAGGCTCAAGTCCAGAACTGCTACTACAAAAGGTCCTTCCCAAACTCCTCAGCAGAAAGGAATTTCACCTTTCTCTGAAATTCTGAAGCCCTTTGAGTAATCCAAGGATGATCAACATATCCGCCTTCTACTGCCAGTCTTTGAATTCATACTTTATATCCTATACTAGGATGTACTTTCTCAAAGTTGAGGATCACATTTTATATAGCCTCACACTCCCCACAGTGCCTAGCAGGGTCCTTTTTACCTAGTAGGCGCTCAGAAAGTGCTCTTTTTAGAGAAGGAATTAATCGATAATCAGAAGATTGGAGTTTTCACCATATGACTTCTCCACTTAGGATATGCACTGCCTGGTGTTTCCTCCAAGGTCTCATCAGGCCCTGTGATCCCCCTAAAACTAAACGTAAGGTCCATAGGGTCACCACTGGAAGTCAACACTCTTTCCTGCTCCTACTGACTTTCTTCCTTCCACTGCACCACTATTCAAGCTGAATCTTCCACCTGTCTCTTCACTGGCTCTTTAGCATTGGTCAAGCCCCGCCTTTTCCAGGAAACCTCAACACTCAGATTCCCTGAATTTTTATTGTAATTCTAATGAAGCGTCACACTACAGCATTGAACTATTTTCTGCTTTAAGAATGTTGCTTCTGTTTCCCCAACTAGACCATAAATTAATTGAGGGACAGATAAAATAGTGATAAAAGGCTTGAACTCTGGAGTCAACTTCTGGTTGGAATCTGACTCTGCCACTTATTAGCTATGGGACCTTTAACAAGGACTTAACCCCTACAGGCCTCACTTTCCTCATCCATAAAATGGGAACAATAATAGTATATACTTTATAACATTAAGCATAAATTAAATGAGTTAATCACATGTAAAGCAAGTAAGTGCCAGGTACATATAAGGACTGTATATGTATATACTATTATTATTATCAAAGCACAGGTTGAATTGTTGCCTTATTCTCCAACTTCCCTTCCAAGTGCCTAGTACAGTGCCAGGGACATGATATGTAATTAATATATTCCATGAAAATCATTTTTGTAACAAATATTTATTAAACACTTTCTAGGTGTTAGGTTAATTCTAAAGGCTAGAGATACAGAGGAAGACAAAAGAGGTAATGCTGTGTTCTCAAAGAATTTATATTTTACTGATAGAAGATAAGTGATAAACAAATAAATGTAATTTTATATAATATGTCATATATTACATGCAATTATAATTGTTTACATAATATGTTATTTAGTACATATAGTCATATAGAATATTGCTATGTGCATTTAAACATACACAGAATGTGATAATATACAATATATAATGATACAAGTGATTATATATGCTCTGAAAGAAAATATAGAAATGTGAAAAGTAATGAAGTGAAGGGGATTGTTTTATAGAGGGTAGTCAGGGAATACCTGCCTGACAAGGTGAAATTTGATAAGAAATCCAAAAGAGGAAGCCACGTAGATAACTTGGGAACTGAGTGTTCCAGGCAGAAAACTGGAAGTGCACAATCTCTGAAGCTGGAAATTGTTTTGTTCTATTTCAGTAACGGCAAAGAAGCCAGTGTGGCTTGAGTAGGCAAAGCAAAGGTAAGAGTAGTAAAAAGTAAGATTATGACTTAGTGGGAGTTTAGAGCATGTAGGACTTTTATAACATAGCAAGAATTATGAATTTCTCTGAATGGGGTCAGAAACTATTATAATACTGTTTCTGTTATCTGTTTCTGCATAACAAACCAACCCAAACTTAGTGGCCTAAAACAATGACTATTTCATTGTTGCCCACAAGTCTGCAAATCAGCTGGGGAATTCTAAAGTTATATGTCAGGTCAGCTAGGTATGGATGATCCTGGCTGGCCTCGATCTTACAGTTGGTAGATGGGTTGGTCTAGGTGGACCTCACCTGTGACAACTCGTCTCTGTTTTGGGTGACCTCTCATCTTCCAAGAAACAAGACTGGGATCTTCACATTGCAGCCATCGTATGCTGATCAGTTGGGTCTCTGAAAAAAGAATTAAAATCTCTAATTTGTAGTATTTGCTGATTTTTGTTGCAAAAATATTCCCACTGTAGTTGCTTTCAAGTAACCAGTGGTTTAACCACAAATATGCAAAATTACTGAATATTTACTGGTCTATTACAATTCTGAAACTGAGCCAGGCACATGTGGTTAGTCTTCTTTCACTTGGGGCCAGAGATATTTCTCAGTTAGGGAACAATTCTGCTTCCAGTGATAGCGTCTTTGTTTATTTTTCTCTGAAATTTTAACTCTTCCCTCTGGGCTCTTGGCTTTACCTGCTGACATTTCCTTGTATATAACAAATGATCTATTTTTGCAATTGAGTTTTTCAATCTGCTTCCTGCATGGACACATTAAGTAATCAGAGGTCTCTTTTTATTTGAACTGTCTCCGGTCTATTAATATTTAGTACAAGCTAACAAAATTCCTTTAAAAACCTTGTGGGTTTCTTAAGTATAAGATTAGTTTCATGTCATTAGATATGAAAAAAACACATTCACCTTTATTTTTGAGATAAACCTCTCTATGTGGGGCATGTTACGCTGGTGAGGAGCACAACCTTTAGATTCCTGGCAAACAAGTGTTTGGCCGGAGAGGATCTGCTAGGTGCCACCTGTATCTTTATGAGTTTTAACGAATGCTGTTGCAGCCACACTCTTGAATTGATATTTACACAGAGACCATTTCCTTCTTTAAGAATCCTTATCTGGCTGGAGAAACGGGGGATGAAAGATAGTTTTTTTTTCCAATCTGCCATATGCCTCCCTCCATATGCCTGTCAAATTTGCTGACAAACAGAATAGTCTCTCTTTAGCTTATCCTTTCTTGCAATGCATTATCATACATAGCTAGAAAGATCCAAACGATATTTTTAACATTCTATCTTGAGATTGCTTTAGTCAGAACCAAAAATTCATTAAAGTACATTTTCTATGTTCTAAGTCCCTGCCAACAATATTTTTGTCAATTGTTCTGCCACTATATATCATAAGTTTCTCTTTTTTTCACATTCTATATGCTACCCAGTTCCAAAGCCAGTTCCACGTGTTTTAGTATTTATTATGGCAGCACCCCACTCCTGGTATCCACTACTCTTTCAGCTACCCATCATTGTGTAAAACACCATCACAAAACATAATAGCTAAAAATAACAATAGTTTTATTTACTTTTTTTTTTTTTATTTCGGCTTATTACAGGGGTACAAATGTTTAGGTAACATTTATTGCCTTTGCTCCACTTGAGTCAGAGCTTCAAGCATATCCATCCCCCAGATGGTGCTTTGTTTACTTTTGATTCTGTGGTCAAGAATTTTGGATGACATCAGGTAAACTTTTCTTATTTTGATTTTCCTGGGGTCTTTTATGGCTATAGTAATCTGACAATTTGTCTCAGGGTAGATAATCTTAGACAGCCTCACATGTCTGGTGGTTGGATACAAATGTCACCTGGGCCACATATTTCCAGTAGAAGAATCAAATGTTTTGTATGGTGGCAACAGCATTTCAAGAGAACCGTCGTCAATGTGCAAGCATCTTCAAGCCTTTGCATCATATTGTTGGTATTACATTGGCCAAAAACAGTAGTCAAATGGCCAACTCCAGACTTCACATGTGAGGAGCCTGTATAAGGCTGTGATGGATACCAGGGATATGATTTATTTGGGATCATTACTAGCCTACTAGAGTACTAGAAGCAGGATGTTAATATAACAAAAAACCTATATATGTGGCACTGGCTTTGGGAGTGGACATCAGGAGAGGTATTGAAAAGTGGGAAGGAATCTCTTAGTGAAGTTTGGAAGAAAAGTGAAGAAAAAAGTGAAGGGTAAAAAAATGGTGAGAAAGTGTTTTTGGAGTACTGAAAACTGGTGGTCTATGGAGGTATAAAATATTGGTCAAAATATCACCTGTGGTAACTTGGAAGATTGAGAATGTATTTAATGATTTTGTGGCTTTGGCTGAGCATATTTGCAAACAGAATTTTTACTGTCTCAGTCTGCTTTTTTTTAATGGTATATGGTAAGACACAGGAAGAAAGAGATCAGCTAAAGCAAAGACTAATTTTCAAGTAAAATTTAGATGAAACGTAGGGGAGTTAGGACTTGTGTGGCTGGACTGGAAAATGAAACTGTTTCACTCACTTCTCCTGTTTCTCAGCTGACCAATGATTCTCAAAGTAAGAAGTAGCCTCCTAAAGCTCAAAGGGTTAAGGACTCAGAAAAATTTAAGGCGGTGCTTACTAGAACTTCACAGTAAAGCAAAGGTGTAAGTATCTTAAGTATGCTGTTTCATAGTAGTCTGACACACCCAGATTATTGATTTTTTTTAAACAGGATTCTGAATGTTAGTTTGGGGCATTAGGTAAACACTAACAAGATTTATAGGAAACCCACAAGATTTTTAAAATATTAATGAAGTTAGTAAAAGCACTTCCAGTCTGGATTAAAAGAGGCTCAGATAATTCAATATAAAAAGAGAACTCTGAACCCCAAATTTAAAGGGCAGGAAGCAGAACCACATCCTGGTTAGAGTCCAGAACAGCTAGGTCCCAATTAAGAAATGTTTCTAATCCTTAAATTAGTAATTGTGCCCAGGTGGATCTTAGAATTATCTCAGTCCCTTTCAGTCAAAGATTCTCTCTCATATCTCATGTCAATCCTTAACTACTGCAATTGCATCTTTACTGTCTTCTTGATTTCACCTTTATTTCTTTACCTTTATTCTCTATATAGTAGCCTATGAGATTCTTTTATAACTTAAGTTAAATCATGCCATCATTCTGCTTAAATATATGTGTTATCCATTGTTGTAAAAATGAACCATCCCCAAACCTAGTGGCTTAAACTATTAAACATTTTATTTGTGGGTCAAGAATTTGGGCTGGGCTCACTCAGGTGGATGGTACTTCTACTGGTCTCACTTGGTCTCATCCTGTGACTGAATCATCTTAGATGGCCTCTAAGATGGTGGTTTATTTTTGCTGTCAGTATCTCCAAATCAGCGGCTCTGGACCTTTTAAAGAGGTGGTGGCAGGATAATAAAAATAGCATGCCTTGTTTTGCAAGCTTTTCCAGCATCAGTTTGTGTCATATTTGTTGATGTCCTATTGGCCAAAGAAAAGTACATGTCAAAGCCAAAAATAAATGCGAGAGGACACTATAAAAGAGCAGGAATACAGAGATGCAAGACTCAAAACAGTCTATCACAGTTGTCTTAGTCTGTTTTGTGTTGCTATAACAGAACACCTGAGACTGGATAATTTATAAAGAAAACTGTTTGGTTCATGATTCTGACGGCTAAGACCAAGATGGTGAGGGCTGTTGCTGCTTCGACTCATGGTAGAAAGCAGAAATGGAAGCGGGCACATGTAAAGAGACATTCAGAAGAGGCTGGGTTCACTTATAACAACTCACCCTTCTGGGAATTAATCCATTCTCACAAGAGCTAGAACTCACTCGCTCCTGAAAGACAACATTAATCTACTTATGAGGGTGGTGCCTCCATGATCCAATCACTTCCAATGTCAGTATGGGTTTCTGTGGAGACAACCACATCCAAACCATAGCAACAGTCCAGCCTCTGGCCTAGTAATTCATTGCTTTCCCACATGAAAAATAAACTCACTCCTCTTAACATCTTAAAAGTTTCATTTCAGATAATATGGTTGGAAATCCATGATATTGTGATCTGCATTGGGTATGGATGTCTATGGGCATCCTTGGATACTATATCATCTGAGCTGTACTCTTGATTCAGAGAACTGTGAACTCAAAAGACTAAACATTTGCATATGCCCTTAGAATACAATAGACTAGAGACAGAAACACACACATAAAAAAAAAAAAAAAATAACAAATTACAGACCTTGGTTACAAGTGAAGGTAAATGGACCAGATAGGAAGAGCTCAAGGGAAAGAATGAGGGGACGGATTGGGATGTGTTGGAATATCCAAGAACTCCTGATTTGATCCTTGATGAAGTTTATCAAGGAGGGGAGTATTGTGTGTGATGATTCCAAGCCCATGTGTGATGTATACACATGACTCAGAAGCAGAAGAATCTGTCATAATTGGGGATAAGTTGGTCTAGTTATTGGCTTATGTTAAAAGTGAAATTAAATTAATTTTCCTGAGTACAGTAGAGGCAGTTTCCCTTAAGTGCATGGGTCATATTTTCCCAGCCTGTATTCTTTGTACTTGGTTTTATGGCACAGAATATAGAACACAGTGGCTATCTTAGAAAACAGACATGATGTGATGCCATGCAGATAGGCACGTTAGAGGCAAGGCCAAAGCTGGGTAGATAATTTCCTAAGCTGAGGAGAGGGTAGGGGTGAGCTCTGTATGTGCAAAAATTATGGCTTAGTCGCAGGGTGGGAAAAGAGGCCTCTGAGGATGCTATTAACCTCCAGAGGAGTCTGCATTCCTTCAGTGGTTAATCAAAGGAGCCAGAGAACCATTCAGAATGAGGAAGGTTGCATATGCACTGGGGTGGGCCATTAACCTCATTCCTTCTAATACTATGATGTTAAATTGCAATTAGAACTTCATACATTTATTTTCTGCCCCACCCTTTGGGCCCTTTGAAATCACCCTATATTTTAGTCTTTATGGGACATGATAATAGAGCCAAGAATTGCAAACCCACTAGATTGTGAAGTTGAAGAACTTTTGGGGGAAAGTCGCATGAAGGGCACATTTTTTACTGCAGTAAGTGACAATTATCTTCAAAGAGGTTTCAAAAACTGCCTCATAAATGTAACAACCCAATCACATCCTGATTGTTTAATGGGGAGATATGAAAATTCAGTTGACAGAGCTGACACTTCCAAGAGGGTATTTCCATCTGAAATAGGCACTAAAGCCATCTCTGGGAGAAAAGGCCCACGTGAATGCATCGTGTGCTGGACTCCACAAGTCTGGTCCTGACCTCCTGAGCCTTTCACCGGTCCTGCACACACGTGGGTCACAGCATAGCTGCTATGCTGCTCACCTGGAACCTCTTTCCCTACCTTAGCTCTTCAAGTCCCTCAAAATTCAGATTAATTTTCCCTTCCTTCAGAAAAACATCCCTTGGTTCTCTAGTCCATTCTCATCTCTTCTTTTTCTAATTCCTATGGCATTTAAAACTTAAGCTTTATAGTTAAACTCTGAATTATAGACCATTCTATTGGTATTAATAGTATGATTTTAACATGACATGTGTTATGCACTATTGCTTCAAGTACACAAAGCTCATATCCCAAGTAGGAGAACATAATGAAAAGAACTTGTTAAGAATATCTCTGATGGTAGACATTTCTGACATTATATTGGGCCTTTCGGAGTTATACTTGGGCAAGGGTTCCCTTAGATGACATTTCTGTCTCAAGAACAACTTGTATCTGTACATTAGTTTGTGTATGTGCCTGTGAGCATTTGTTTGAGTTAACCTCTCATTTCTCTAGGGAAGTGCTTTGGATTAAATTTAAATCTAAAATACATGTTGCTAAGTTTATGTGTTTGGGGAGAGAAAGGTGGTCAGGGAATGAAGGGAGAAATTACAAAAATGAACCAGAAATCTCATTTGAGATTCTGACTTGTCTGTGTGTACTTCTTTGGACGCCTGACAAACAGCCATGCCCTCAAGGGCCCAGGGGCTGTGGGTGCAGAGACCTGTTTCTAATTTCTAATGTGAGCCCCAGCACAGTAGCTGTGGTACTTGGGTCGAATCACAAACTCCTTTGCCTTCAGATGCCGCACGTTCAAAATGGGTGCAAAACTATTGTTTGCAGAGTGGTGCTCACAAACAGAGGATGAATAAGATGACCCTCTGAGGTGTGGAAAGAGAATATCAGAAACTTGTCCTAGTGAAAGAATTAAATGACTAACATGTATTTTTAATTTTTCATAGCAGCTTTCTCTCTCAATACTTAAGCAAGACAGTCCCATGACCCGCAGTGACCAGAGGTGTCTGGAGGGGAGGGTGAGGATCCCATAGTGCAGGGGGCTTGGTGGGGCACCACTGCTCTGTTATTTTCTTGTAGTTTTTATGTGCCCAGGTAAAAGAATTTGTGAATTATGTTATCTGCTTTTAACTAAACCAACCTTCAAAGACTAGACAAGTAGCTTCTAATATCCTGAGAGGTAACTGTGGACCAAAGATAATGCTAACAATGGAAGCCCAGGAGAATCACCTTGTTAGGGCACAGTGGGGTCAGCACTTCTCCAGGTAAAATTAAGGGCTGATTGCATCTGAAGAGGGGTCAGCCAATGAGCAGCAAAGGAAGCTGTATTTGAAAATGAAGAGTTAAAAAGGAGGCTTCTGTCCTTAGTGATATTATTGACAACAGGCACAATGAACCTTCTCCTAAGCACCTTGAAAATATCAGGAAAAATTTTCTGACTTGCTTGACGTTAAGTAAGCTAGAAATTGACTAGCAAACTTCCAACACATACTTTTGCTCAACGGATATGTGAGACTGAGAAGTGAGTTCATAACTAGTCAGCAGAGCCAATCATGACTTCATCCATGGGCATCGTGTCTTCATGGGGTCCCTTTTACAGTTAGAGCAGCCATGGAAACCAGCAACCAAAAGGAATTGTAATGAGTGCCAGACCTTACAACTGTTCTATCACAAGGTGGGAAACCAAGACTTCCTGAAATGCGAAGCATATTCAGTCTCATTGCTTTCACTGAAAATATTATGATGAATAATGACTTTGATTTCAGCAAAAAGGCTAATATTAAATTATGACCACATAATAAAACTTAAAAATGTAAATATTGGTTATTTCATTTGTTTCTCAGATTTTTAAACTTCTATTTTAATGTACCTTTTATAATGAATGGAGCATATGAATTTATAGCACATATATGTGTATGCATAGATTTTTTTTCCTGATAGGTGCGTATGACCAAAACCTGTTGGAGACCGCTAGAGTTGAGGTTCAAGGTTTATAAAGGATTACACGACAGATGTGAAAGTGCTTTTGAAGGTATTTTCCATGAACATAATCGCAATGATAGAGAATGCTAGTTGAACGGCAAAATACAAGGCTGTTGGCTGACATGATCCGTTAGGGCATTAACTGCAAGCAGACGCCAACAATGGATTTGATTAAATGGGAGGGTTCAATTTTTCTAGAAGAATGCATTCCAAATTCTTCTGTCTCCCCTTCAAGGCCGTACTGCATAGCCCTTCGGCCTTCCTCCTCCTTGTCTGTTTGTGTGAACCCTCCTCTCTGACCCACTGAACATCTCTGCCTCCCAAAGCTGGTGCTTGCTCCCCTGAGACACTTCTTTCCTGCTCAGCCTCTGAAAGCCCCTATGGTGACCCACTGAACTCCCTGCCGTGTCCCAATCCCACTCATCCTTCCTGACCAAGGTCAGCTCTCTTCTACGGTCTTCTCAGACCACTTTAGCCCACAATTTTCTTTTTCTTTTCTAAACTAATAGCAGTTTATATCTCTGCCACTCATTTGACAATCAACTATATAATGCATTGTGACAGCTCTGATATTACATTGTGCCCTATGGTTATTTCCCTCTTCTGTTTTTAGTTTTTTACCTAGTTCCCCTCACATTTTGCTATATAACTGTAACTTCACTCAACAAGTCCTTTATGATGGTGATGGTATTTCCCCCTTCTGTTACAGTCTGTCTTAGTCTGTGCTTAGCATGTAATTAAACTCAGAGAGGTGTTTAATAAATATTAGTTGTTAGAATAAAGGATGGGCTGTACCGTTTGATGTTGCATCTCCTCACCTGAAATCAGAAGAATAAAATATCTTCATAGGGCTGATATGAGGGTTAAATGAACAATGTACGTAAAGTGCAAAGTGGAGTTCCTGCCGCTTGGCAAACCTTTGTAAATTTTATATTCTCCAGGATTAACTCACTAATGGAAACTTTTATGTCGCAAAGCTACTGGGTTGTTTTGAAGCAGCACCTGGTCAGGAACAAATTATTTCAGACATGTTTGATTCCTTTATTCACTTACATTAGACGCTAAAGCGCAGGTTTTAAATTTTCATTTTAGTGTGCCTTCCCCTCTTCTTATTCTATCAATGATTATCTTCTGAAGCTTCTTTCTATGTGGAACAGAAGAGATTATAATTTTCTTGACTCATCGATAATTGATGCTAATAAAATGATAGTCTCTCTGAAAATTCAATATACTGACCACCATGAAAAAAAAGAGAGAGAGAAAAGAAATAGACAGACACACCTGCAGTGGCCCTAATCAGACCTGAAGCATCCTGCTGACAGATATTTAACTCATTAGTTCTGTTTGGCTGTTGGTCTGACACCATCACTATAATACAATATGAAGTGCTAATTATCACAAAATCCAATGATACAATTTACCGGGAGAGAAAAACTGTTTTTTCTCTTTTTATTGGAAGCTGCCTGCTCCCTGTCTTAAATTTGATCAGCATTTAGCCTGATAGAAGAGGAAACCACAGCACCGCATTTGCCTTGAGCCCTAAGTAATGCAAAGGACAGTTCACTCCCAATCCATGTTATTTTTCAGATAATTCAGCACATCACTGGGTGCTTAAGAGTTTCTGTTGGTAATCTAAGAAGACAAAACAAATCTGAGGTTCTGTGTCCCTTCAAATGGAGAGTCTGGCCCTCTCGGATGATGAGCAAGCAGAGGCCAGCACCTTCTCCCTCCTGCGAGCTCTGAAGCCATCTGCACGTCCGGTTACTGAAGAGCCAGCCATCCATTCTATCCTATTTCCTAAATTAAATGCACTGGTCAGTTTCAATATTTTACTCAGGTCCAGATTTCTTTAAAACAAAGCCACCATTACTAGTGACTCCCTAGAGAGAGTGAGTCCTGAAGTCTGAGAACTGCCCACAGCCACCCAGTCCAGGCTGCAGTTCCTAAGCCTTCTCCTAATGGGTGCTGCAGAGTTCTCACTTGAGAAGCACTGCTGCTCCCTGGAAATCCCCTCGCTGTGGCGGATTCTGCTAGTCCCCAAGTTCTTTTGTTGACCTAGTCACGGTCTGATGACCCCTGGAAAGCATTTTCTTTCCCTTGTGGTTAGTTAACAATTGAGGAGCCACTTTGGTGCCTGGAGGCACAATTAACTTCATCCGTTTCAGCTGTTCTTTGGCAGGCCTCCTAGTTTTCTTTCTGTTTCTCTTCACCCACTTCCCTTGGACCTCAAAGTGGTCTAAAACCCTGAGACTGTGGGTGGTGGGTGGGGAGTC
Organism: Eulemur rufifrons; assembly: GCF_041146395.1. NCBI lineage: Eukaryota > Metazoa > Chordata > Mammalia > Primates > Lemuridae > Eulemur > Eulemur rufifrons. The sequence goes on along the minus strand of NC_090987.1, from coordinate 28,836,975 downwards.
AGCGGCACAGAGTTGGGGTGTGACAATGGGGGAGGAGCGTGAGAGAAGGCACCCAGCTGCCATGCTGCTCTTGGAATGAGCCTTCTGTCTTCTAGGACATCAATCTTGCCTCTTGCAAGAGAACTCCTTTTACTTAATTCCATATTTGTGGAGCTCATAGAAAGCAGCAGTGCCAGAAGAAAGGCAAGGAAATTTTTCAGGGCACAAACCTTTTTAAAAAGTTCACTTTAACTATGTGCAATGAATGAAATATTGAACACCTGGTATATTATTTTTAAAAGGGATATTAAACAACAGTGCAGGACTGTCTGGTTATATTACAGTGTCTATCTTCTCATGTGTCAGCAACAAGTAATGCTGAAGGAGGCCTAATTATCATATTCACAGTGGTACAGGTAGTAAAACAGTTATGCTTTGCATCGCTCAGGATGTTCGGAGCTGAAATAGATAAACTATGTGGGAGACTAGTAATAGGTAATTATTCTCTACTTACATATTCAGCCTCATAATTCTAAATTAAGGTAAGTGGGAAAAGCTTATAAAATATTCAAAGCTCCTTTATCTTTCCTCCTCCCTCTTATTAGAAACTGTGCATGAATTTGCATAGAATAAACTGAGCTCATAAATCAAAGAAGAAACTGCAAGAATGCTCTTTGTAAGTTATAATTTAAGGTTAACTGTAGCACATTTTGCTTACTGTATTATTAATGACTTTCGTTCACTCATGACAAGATTACATATTAAAAATTGTTGGTAGACAAAACTCAGTTCATAATCAATTTGCTTCTTAATGTGAGCAATCTGCGTGCATCCCTACGGCGGAGGCAGGTTTAGCGAGGATAATGGAAGGAGTGCCTTGGGAAGAACGGTTCTCACACCGTTGGGCTCCCTCAGGGGCGTGATTGACAGGCAGCTTCAAAGGGGAATTAAGTGACTGGTGAAGGACAAACCCTGGATGGCTCAGTCAGGGCTCAGGGCTGCTCCTGGAGGCTCCCACTGCCAGACCCCACCCAAAATGGGCCACCTCTTTTTGTCTCCCTGCAATCCAGTATACAGTGCTTTATCCTTACAACCACTTACCCATCTTTTCATCCTCATAGCCTCATTTAAAAAAAATTTCATCACATCTATTTACTAAAAAGTGTATTTCTTTCCTGCTGTTAAACAAGCCCAAACAGTTGTCAAATGCTTCCTCAAATCAGGTTTTCAGGTTCCTTGGTGGTCCTTCTCATTTTCTCTTGTTCCCCTTCTTCTTTTTCATCCTGTGCTTTGATTGCCAGCCAGTTCCTCTCCTTGCTTTTTACTTTTGTGTCTCAGCATTTCTGCTTCCTTTTAGAAATGTGCCTTGTCTTTCACCCCAACAAAGCGATGCCAACCCCGTCTCTGCAGTTACAGCTTCCTGCCGCCCCCTCCCTACCTCCTCGGCCCACCCGAGGGTAGAGTTTTTCATTATAGAGCATTTAGATACCAGCTGCCTTCTGAGGCATGCGAAACCGAAAGACGTATGCTCTCTTTTGGCTGGAGAAGACAGAATGTTCACAAGTTCTTTTGCTGGAGGTCAGAATGGGGGAGTTTGATATTATACTTGGGTCATGTGTTGTAGCCTCGGTTCCGCCTCAGGTACCTTTTAGAGGAGAATCATCCCTGATCTGTGTACACTTCTGGATGTCCTCGGAATGTATAATAAAACATTTGAAAATGTTATATTACTTTATTTATTTTATTATTATTTTATTAATTTTTTTTATTCCTAGTGTCACAGATTCAGGTGAATTGGCATTCGTTTATCTAGAGAATGTGTTGAAATTATGTCAAAAACCTTAAGCACATTGAGAACATTTGAGGTTTCAGCTCCTTAGGGTGAGGAGCCTTTGATGTAGGCATAATAGTACCTAAACAATAAAACAAGCATTGACTATAGATTCTGAAATATTACCAAGGTGGATCGATGAGGAGAAGTTTTTCATATTTGATGCTTATTTTTAAGGAATTTGGGCTCACGTCCTATCTTATCCTCCCCCCCGCCTCAGAGGACCCCAATCCCACACCCTCCACAGGTAAATACTACAAGGAAACATGTGGAAGGACTTAATGCAAAGCCGGAGGCGGCATAAAGAAAAAATGTGTCACGACGTGGTGACTGGACAGAAAGGAAAAGAAGCGAGACTGTGAATGCGAGAGGTAGCCCAGGGACTTGAAAGGGGAGGTGACTCATCTCAGAAGTAAAAGAAAGCCCAGGCCATGAATTAAACTGAAATTAAATAAGGGTAATGAAATGAAAAGTCAAAAGGGACTCTTTGTTTTTTTCTGCCTGACCTTTCAATTTGAGCATCCTCCATCTTTTCTTACTTGACTCGCCTGTTGGGTGACCTCATTACTCTCTGGGCTTCAGCCCCATCTTTTAACTCCCTGGGCTTTTGCTTTTAATGCCTGCCCCTCTGCCCACCGCACCCCCAAGCCTCTGTCTCTTTGCAGTTCTCACACAGGGCCTCAAAATTATTACGGCGTCTCAAACAGAACTCACCCTCTTCCCCATCCAAAAAACCCTTTGGACTTTGTGTCTCTGCGTGTGATGCTGTCATCTACACAGCCCTCGAGACACCGTCTTGTGAGTCTTCCTACCTCTTGTGCTGCCTCTGGGCTCCAGGTCCTCATAGTGCTATCCAACATCTTCCAAAAGCCTTGCCTTAGCACAGGCTCTCACCCCAGGGCCACCGCAGTGGGCTCTTTGCTGTTTCTTTTGCTGAAGGTATAGCCCCCAGTCTATCAACTACACTGCTATAGGGTGAGCTTCCTAAAACCAGCCTTTGGTCATGTCATTTGCCTTGCTTAGAATTCTTCACTGGCACTTTGTATGATCAATTCATATTTTTCAGCATAGTATGTATAAACTATCTCAATCTTCCTCAAGCCCACCTTTCTATTATCTTCTGCTGCTTTTCAATTATGGACTTCCTGAATTCAAATCAAACCTCCTCTCTCTTTTGCTCTCTTCCTCTCTTTGTCTCTCCCCCTTTCTCTCTATTATAACACTTCAATTTTAAGCAGTAACTCTTTATATTTCACATTCAGCCAGAGGCAGAGCTTTTATTTCTGTGATGTTGCAAAAAATGTTAATTTAATGCATTAAAAATGTATTGTGCATCCATTATGGAATTCTAGGAGTTGGGGAAGTTGGGAAGTGAGGACAACTGAGTGAAAGCAGAGAGGCTAGGAAAACAGAGAAGTCCCAGAGGACTTGGAGAATCTTCAGTGGCCCCCCTTGCTTTCTGGGGGCACAGCAATCAGAAGCTTTGGGGAATGGTTCTGCTGAGCAGAGGCCACTCTGCCCTGGGACCAGTTGCAATCCTAGATGATCTGACCTTCTTTTCAGTGGAGACTGAGCAATGGATGCAAACTGATTGAATGGCACTTAAGAGCTATTTTTCCAGCTTTTTAAACTCAGAGGCATAATGCTCAGAATCAACACTCGAAATGGGACTCTTATTACTGCAGTGTTTATTTTTCATATGGTTATACAACTCTAGCTGAGCTCACCTATGCGATTTTAGGCTCTCTAATTTGCCCAGGTCAGTTTGCCACAGGCAGGTGTTTACTCTGTTGCCATGAAGTCCATCAGAGAAAAAGGCCTTCGTGTTAATTAAAGTGCCACATTGCCTTTGGACCTTGGGGGAACTGTGACACAGCAAGCTGGGAGAGAGAATGCTCCACGCTCTCTACCTAGATGAGTACTTTGTATTCTCATTTCGAGTGGAGCATCCCCAGAACTGGGGGGAGAGGAGAATTAAGAAAAAAAGAATAAGATAAAAGGAAGAGAATGGGATTCTGTAAGTCTGCCACTTGCTGGAGAGCCAGACGATACAGCTGTAAACATGACAATATACGAATTGTTTAGTAGCTTATTTGAAATTTGTCCCTTCCAGAGTCACAAAATCATTCATAATTAATTACCAATTGATTGATGCAGACTTATACCATGGGAGTTGTGAAGGGATGAGATCAATGTGGATTGAGGCCATGCAAAGGGCCCTGAAAGAACAGTGCTGGAGTGTGGAATGTGAGGAACAGCATCATGAAGGTGGAAGGCAATGGTGTCCTCTGGCTGGTGCAAAGTGTCAGCTTCCTGATGGTCCCAACCGTGCAGACAGCTGGCTGAGGCAGAATACATACCACACGAGGATATGTGCGCAGTGCACGTGCAGAAAACCTCTCTTGAGGGTTGGGCTGAAGTCCCCTAGACTGGGTCATCTATTTTGTGTTCAACTCTATATTTTGTATGAAAGCACAGAGAGTAAGTACCTCTTCATGTCCCCTCCTACCTAACTCCATTTCTCTGGTGGACACTAACAGCTCTGAACACTTTGTAGTGTATCCTTCCTGATCTTTCTATGCATTTATATATGTAGATACAAATATATATTCATGTATATACATACATTCATACAAAGTTTAAACCTAAATAGGATCATCTATATATATGTATATATATGATTCTAATGAGTTGCTTAATTTAATACTTAAACATGTATTCTGATGATCTTCCCTTGTCAGTTGCTTTTATTCTTTTTAGCTCCATGGTGTCCTATAAAAAGGAAGCCTCAGGATTTATTTAAGCAATATGTTACTGATGAACACTTAGCTTGCTTCCAGTGTTTCCCTATGGCACAAAAAAGCATCTTGGTCCTTACAAGTTTGGACTAAGTATCCTTTTCTCTGTAGAGCAGGTTCACAATAGTAGCACTGCTAATTTTGAAAAAAAAACAAAAAAACAAAAAAAAACCAATAGTTTGAGTCCGATAAAGGTTCTATTTATATTCCACCAAATTATATAATGTGTGTTAGTGCCCATTTCCCCACATCAGTGTCACTCTTTTTTTTGTTTGCAAAATTGATGTGTGAAAAAATGTATTTTATTATTGTTTTAAAATACATTTTCTTGGTTACTAGTGAGGTTAAACATCTTCTTATGTGATTGTTCGTTTTACTTTCCAGTCTATTTTTCACTGTTCCAAAGAAGCCACTTGTCTCATCTCTATTCCTCATTAATTAGAGTTAAATCAGTTTGACTTTCAGTGAATTTTTTCTAACCATCAGATACCTAAGCCAAGTAATGTGAAAGTATTAAGTGAGTTAAATAATCAATTGATCAATATGTATTCACTAGACAATTAATGCCTCTAGTCTGTGCTGAATATTGTTGGTTATACAGCTCTGGCTTTTAAGAAGCTTATATGATCTTTTAGCGTGATAAGACTCAAACTGGAATCAATGACGGTACCACTGTTTACTGGACCCCAAGGACTGTGGACAACCAGGAAAGAGAGGGGCTCTGCAGGTTGGAGTAGCTGGAAAAGACTTACTGAAGGAGCTACAGTTAGTTCTGTTTGACCTTGGAAGAGGGAGGCTGGAAGAAGGGAGTGCATGCTAGACTGGGGCAGCAGTGTGAGCCTAGGCACTAAGTGGATTTCCAAGGGCAGCAAGGAGTGCAGCCATCCTGAAGGAGAGATTATGGAGGCCTATAGGAGTCCGTGCATTCCTAACCTGCAGTGAGTACTGCTCCAGGCCCTCCACACACACAGAGATTACTGTTTCCATCCCCACGCAGAGGGGTCTGCCTCTGCCCATTCCCACCTCGACCTGCCTTTTGGAGGCTGTGTCAGGGAGTTCGGCTTTCAGGCTCTGGGTTCAGGAGGACAGATAAGGACAGGGCTTGGCTCCGCCCTTCTAAGCTCCACTGGATCTGCCAGGAAGCTGCTGGATCTGGGACCTGCCTGATTGCAGCCCCTAAAGCCTCATCATTTTGTCCAGAGGTGCCATTGCTGCAATTACAATCCAAACCCAGAGTCAATTACTCACTGTGTGAATCACCCCCAAAAGATTGCTTTTTTCCTTTTCCATTAGTATTACACATAATTGCACTCTGTATGGTTCCTAAACTTTTATTCCTGACTTCGATGTCCATGAGGATCTGGGTTGATTAGAAAGTCACTTCATCTCCTATCACTGACCTCACCGACACTTTCCATAAGGTTTTTTCCTATTTTCTTCATTAACAATACACCCACCTCCTACCATTAATTATTCAGCTCCTTGTGAGCTAAGAATCACTGTGTTTTCCCTGCTGATTTTTCCATATGTTCATCCTTTCTTCTTTCTTCTTTGTCTCCTTATTAACAGGGAATGTTAACACTCACATACCCTGGAGTTGTAGTGATGGTTGGTTTTGATGGCACTCTACTTTCTCTCCCTTGTGGACCCCACTTTTCCCCACCTCCTGGCCCTCAGGATCACCATGAGCTCACCCAGGGCATGACCTCTCTCGGGCTTTCTGTCTGATACAATTGCAAGCTGCAGCTAACCCTTGCTTTCACTCTTCCCCTGCTATTCAATATAGCTATCCCAGGTATTACTTGCCCATGGGGCTTATTAAATGGAATCAACCAGTTTGTCATCAATAATTTAACAGCTGCTAACTACCATAACATGAGTGAACAAAGGTAAGAGTCATGCTATGCACTCAGCAGCAGCAGGATAGGAAACTGAGAAGAAACTGAAATAGGGTAAACCATAATGCAAGTCATCCTAGCTAGACAAAAGAATGGGACAGGCAGTCCTCTATCTGGTAGCCAAAAAGCAGTAGTAACTTTATTCCATATTTGGGCCAGACTCATATGCAAAGGGATCAGTCATAGTAGGGAATGTTGGGCAGTGGTGATATTTCAAGAAAGTCAAAATATATTCCCTCTTGAAGACATTTCACACGGAGCGTATCTACCAGCAAAGGAGGTTATGGTGGGATGAGGTGGGATGAATGGAAGAAAGAGCAGGAGCATGGAACACTACAGGGTGTGAAAATTCAAGACCAGTTGAGGAAGTTTCAGACCAGGGCCCTAGAGACCATGAAGTACTGGAAATCCAAGCCAAGGTGTAGTCATTGAGCCTGGGCACACACAGTAGGAGTTTATAGGGAGGCATACTAGGAATGCATGGATATTTTGGGAGCACTGCTTGGTAGCACAACAAAGTCCAGAGTCACTCACTGGTGGATGTGAGCCTATAAATCTGATGCCAGCCTTGTTTAGTGCTGGGAGGGGCACAACTCCATTTTTACCTCAGAGTGGCTGGTTTTGTCAAAGTTGACATGCTTGTGCTGCTACCTATTAAAGGATGGACCCCCAAATACAAAGCCTGAACTAAAGCTATGCTTCAAAAATGAGAAGTCAAAAGACTCAAGAATTTAAACATCCAGTGAAGGCTGAGCACTCTCTATTAGTCAGAGTTTTCCAGAAAAACAGAACTAATAGGAGATTGTATGTGTGTATATATACACATCTACATGTATATATATGTGTGTATATGTATAATGTACAGTTTCAAATCAATACAGGATAGACAGTTCTTCTAAGAGTCACAGGAAATAACTATGAGCTGAGCTAAGCAGTCATAGAGAAGTCGAACTTCTTGAAGTCACTATCATTTTCACACTTTACTCTCAGAGCCTTGCAACTCATAGACATGTAATCCATATCTTTATAAACAGGAGAATGGCAAGCAGAGCAGCACCTTGATGCCATTGTGATGGGTGCCCTTGCCAAAGAAGAGATTTCATCATGAAGAGAAGAGAGAATTGAACATAGACCATGTGGAATGGCCGCAAATAAGATGGATGGCGGGAAGAAAAAAGGCATCAATAAACAGCATTCATGATGACAGTGATGATGATGATAATGACACTTATTGAGCAATTTCTATAAAAATCATAGCTGACACTATCGAGCACTTAGTGTCAGATACTGTGTAACAAACCTTACATGCTAATGAGGTTAAACATCTTTTTATGTGATTGGTTGGTTTCAACTTCTAAAAATGCTGTAAGTAAAATATTATTGTTTCCTCCCTTTATGTAAAATAATTTAAGGTTAGAGAAGGTAAGTAATTTGGCTAGGGGCACACAGGTAATAAGTGGCTGAGCTGGATTTGACATCACATTTGTCTGATATGAGCAACTGAGTACTTACCTGTACCAGAAGCCTTCTTACATAATGTGATAAGGACTGGCCATTGTAGATTAATCAAAATACTCAAATGCCTTTTCCAGGAGTAAAGTTTTTTTTTTTTTTTTTTGGATTCTAACATCTAATCTCCCTCTCCACCAGCATCTTACTTTCAGCCAAGAAACATGCTGCTTTTTGTCTGCATAAACCATAACCATACTACCTCATCTACAAGCTCCCATTTAGGTTTCTTTAAAGTAATACTAAATGTTATGGAAGATGATGCTTACGGGTTTTAATGATTTTTTTCTCCCTACAACTAATAACTCACTCTAATTCAACAGAGTTTGTTGTGTCTTGTTTTTCTCAAATTGCCTTCATAAAATCTTTTCAATGTAGTTTTCATGAAAGAAATAATTGTATTTCTTTGCATTCATGTTTTATTGGTTTACATATTATTTAATTAAAATGTGTCATTACAATAAAAAGTCCAAATGGCAAAAATATGTTTGGTCATAAACGTGACTGACCCTCAGTGAGCATGGAACTCATGAGTGGGAACAGAAGTTTGCAGGAAAACCAAGAACGGACTCCCAGTCAAATGTTTTCTGTATGCCCTGGGCATAAGAGAAAACATCAATTAATCCTAAGTATGAGGTAAGTGTCATCTATTATTCCTCACTGGACTGCCTCTCAGCCAAGCCAAGGAGAGTACAAGGTCATGAGGGATGAGAGTTCAAGGCCTTAAGGAGGGAATGCTGATGAAAGATTAAGGATGATGAGTTGCTTAAAATCTTATATTTATATATCTCTGTGTGTGGTGTGTGTCTATACATACACATGTGTGTTCATGTGTGCATTTTCTAGCAAATAAATTATTTATAACTTTTTTTAAAGATGATTGCAAGAAAAGTGGTGAAGTGAGAGACCGGGGTGCAAAAATTAAGGAGTCTCTAAATAGTGTAGTAGTTGAGATGGCAGGTGCAAACTGTTCTCTTAAGGAATTAGGTACCCAGGTAAAGGAGAGGGATAGAGAGTTCCAGGGGAGACTGACAAGATTTTAGCATGGAGAAGACATGTTTATAGTGTGAAAGTAGCATGCTGATGGAGAGGGACATTGGGAGACGAAGGGGCAATGAGTTGTAGTGGATACACTCAAAGACAGATCCTACAAATATCAGCCCTCTAGCGTACAAACATCAGCCCCTAGCAGAGCAGAGGTTCTGAGACAAAAGCAGGGGAGTGTAAAAACACTAAGACAATATTCTGCAACTTCTCCAAGAAGAGAGTCTATTTATAGACCTTCAGATGAGCACAATATGTTAAATGCAGTGAGGTTAATGGAGGTAAAATACATAGAGCGATGATATATACGAGGAAATACTCAACTATTTAGGTGTATCAAGGAAAGATCACCAGACAAGGATGAAATAGAGATGTGTACCAAAGTATGAAAAGGAATTTTTCAGGCAAACTAATGGGGAAGAAATTCCAGGAGGAGGAGTGGCAGGTGCAGCCTCAGGAAGGGGACAACAGAGTTCTGACTGGCGCTTTGTGTGGCTCCCAAGCAGGGTAGACACGGTGGGGTGGCCGAGGCTGGAGGGGCCACGTCAGCAGGGACAAGATCTTGTTTTTTAATTTTTATTCTTATGGTAAGGTGATTGGATTTTACCCTACCTACAGTTTGAATACTTCTATCTGACATAGATTTTTGAAAATCTGATTCACGTCTATCACAAAGTTACAGCCAGGATGCAATGAGAGACACTGATAACTGCAACATTCTTCTGAGGGTGTCAGTTTCAATGCCCTGTTTTGAAGGGGTCTTTCTGCAGCGTCCTAAAGAGCCATGTAAGATTTGAAGCATAAAAAAGAAGATCCCTGTTCCATAATTTAGGCCTAACGAGAATTTTCAAAAACTATTTTTCTGATCTAGAAAATAAAGTGAAAGACAGGTACCAGGTTAAAATGTACAGGCTATCATTATGCTCAATAAAGCATTTTTAATTTTCAGAAAGAAGAAGACAGAAAGGGAAAAATAACAGGAAGGCTTCTGTCTGAGATCCCATGGCAGAGGTAAAAGGCTGGAAGAGGAGACAAATATGAGCTACGGCCAGAGAAGGAGAACTGGCCAGGTAGGGGAGAATCGGTCCTAAGGAAAGAAGGGTTTAGTAAGACTTTCTGAGGCTTCTAAGTGTTCTATGAGTTTTCTTTCCTTTCTTTTTTTCTAAAGAAAAACATCGACCAGAAAGCTTTGTTGTCTAGGAAAGGGTAAAAGGATGTCTGGCTGAATTGGAATTGACAAAACTAGGCAACTCAGACAGGGCAGTCTCGGGAGCAGCCTTTAACCACAAAAGAGATATTGAAGGCGATGCAATCGATAGAGCTGGAGCGGACATGGGAGGAAGACGATGAAACACATCAAATTCGATCACTGGGCAGGAGTGGTCAGCGGCAGCCTTCTCAGAAAGGGTCACTTGATGCCAGCCTTCTTTCAAGGGCTTTCACCTCCTCTGCTTGTCACGTTCCTACGATCACAAAGTTTTAGTGTCGGAGGGAAGAATGCACGCTGCCTGGCCCACACTTCTTTCAGGGACTGGGATCCCTTTCACTGAAGCCTACGTGTGCAGGTTTCCTGGACTCCTGGGTTACATAGCTGCCGACTCAACTGTCTAATGTACTTGATAGCTACTACCTTTCTCCCTAAGAACACATTCATTTATTCATCAATTTGTTCACTTGTAATTTATTCCCATCCGTAGTAGGTTTTAGGAAATCTAGCTACAGGTTCTTTGCAGCTTCTCCCATCAAGAGGCAGAGTCTATTTCCCCCAACTTAGTTATTGATTTGTCCTAACAGAACAGGGGTGAGAGACATGTGCTGAGAGTCCCTGACTGTGCCAGTGGTCTAGGCCATGCCTGAGCCAGACGTGTGTATGAGCACAAGTGACATCATTTGGAGGGGCAGAGATGTGCTCAGCTGAGCCCAGCCCAAATTGCTGGCCCACAGACTCTTTAGCAAACAACTGGGGCTCAAAATAAATATGTTAAGGCAGTATGTTTTCGGGTAGTTTTTTGTGCAACATGAACTAACTGACATGCCATTTACAGATAAATTTAGGAAGATTCAAAGTAAAAGGGCTATAGAAATCCCTTCTGCTGGATCTCTCAGGGCTACCAGAGGACCACCAAAAAAGTTTAAGAGAAAAGATCAACTGTCTTAAAACTATTCTAATAAATGGTCCGTGAACATCAAGGGTGCATTCAGGCAAAACTCTGGGTAAATTTTAATTGCACTTAGAAAATGTCTATCCGAACAATTGCATTGTAACAAAGAAACAATGCATGAATGGTATCTATAGAAAGGGCCCTCAGGAGCAGCAGAAAGAGAATGTTCTCTATTACTGAAGGGTAAGGTGAAGAGTGTGTTGAGGCATCTCTTGAGTGGCAGGTACGTACCTGTAGCAGAGTGGGATGCATCTGGCTATGAGCTTATCCATGTGATTGAGGTCACCCACTTTCTCTCCTTGCTCTGTTCCTTCTCATCAAACAACCCCTGGATTATATTAATAATTTGGCTTCCTAGGTAGCCTTGTCCACAAAGAGAGAACATAACCGATAAACACTGACATCCTGTCTATTTAATAGTTATATTTCTCATTGTAATTTAATAGATTGGGCTTCTGTGTTTTACAGATTGTCTCTGCAAGCTTGATTAATGCATTTGTTGTGCTTCCAGTCTGATTTCAAGCCTGCAGGCCTGGGGTGCAGAGAATGGTGAATTCACCAAACACATGCCCTCCTTTCTTGAGTGCCAACCAGGCTCTTCGACGGGTGATACTTGACCTCATTTGTACCTTTTCTTCAAACTGCAGCAGAGCCCAGGTCCACTGATGCACAGAGTAATGCTCTTCTCACTTCTGCCTGTTGTTAATTATAATTCTAGCTACTATTACTTGAGGGCTAACCAGGTACCAGGCATTGCTCCAAGGGCTTTCCATGGATTACCTCATTTAAACCTCACAGTGACCCTAGCAGTAATGCTATTCTAACTTTACAAATAAATGTACTGAGAGCTAGAGGGATATAACAACTTTCTTAAGGTCATATATGCAGTAAGAATAGAGCTGGGATTCAGACCTAAGAGGTGTACTTTAGAATGCTTGCAATATATTGCTTATGCAACTAGATATGGTACTTTTTCTCTTATTTCTTCTCTTTAAGAAAAAGTACAGAATATCTCCAAATATCTATCAGATGAAGTCCAAAGTCCTCTAGGTGGCTTTGAAGGCCCTCTGTAATCTGATCTCAACCTATTGATAGAACTTCAACTCCCATGTTTCATTTAACTTTAACAATCAATTACTTGAAATGTTTTATATGCCAGACATCAGGCTCTGTGCTGATAGAGAAACAAAGACAAGTAAAAGACTTTGTAACCTAAATAGAAGATGAAACACACATCTGTGAAATATAACTAGCAAAACTAGGCAGCAAGCAAATGACACTGTGAGCATTTGCAGCAGAAGAAACTCACTTCTGAATTGGCGATGCTGATGACAGAGAGAAGAGACAGGTTATAAGTCTCCTCAGTGGGGACACCTCAGTGAGGATGGTGCTATGCCAAAAGGAAGAAGAAAACAATTCATTACAGATAAGAAGAGCAATACCAGCAAAGATCTTAAAAGATCCATGGTCATTATGGGAACAGAAAATGGACAAGTGTGATAAGAGCAAGGGGTAAAATTGCAATTGATGTGAAATAATATTTATATATATTGAAGCTAAGTTGTAGACAAGTAGAAGGATTTAGACTTAAAGTGATAGGTCTGGTCTGAAAAAAAAGGATATATTTTTATTTTAACCCATTCATGATGAGCTGATTGTTGAAGTCTTAAGACTTATTCAATGCTGACTAGCAAAAGTAACTGGAGTTCGAGAGGACTAACCTTTCAGCTCCCTGTTCCCACCTGGCATCCTGGCAAATCTGATGGAGAATAATGGGGTCCCACAGGCATTAACTCCTGCTTCCTAAGGGACATTCTGGATTTCTGTTTTCACAGTGCACACAGTATTCATTAAATTTTTCCTCAATTGATTGTTTCCAGGGTCATATATGTTTGTGATAGGCCTAGCACATACTCCTCTTGCATGTTTGCCAAGCTGAACAAAATATAAAGACTGAAAAGTTCTGCAGCACAAAAATGTGTCGAGTTCTCCTTAGCTTAGTTTTCAAAGCTAACGGTTATGGAATTTCCCTTGATTGCTATAACTGCTGTTGTTGTCACATGGGTTAGTGTTCCCTTCTGTTGGAGCTTTGGGAATCTTCCACCTAAGTGATATCCTTCATTAAACGCTGCAATGTGTCTTCCCCTCCCTTTTGGGGACAATCATGAACTAGCAGTGGGGCAGAACACAGAACTAGCAGTGGGGCAGCTGTGCTCTGGCCCTCAGGACTGACTTTGGATGAATAATTGAGTTGGGTCAACATTTTCACATAGGTTCAGTGCAGCTGATGACTTCTGACTTCTCTCCTAAGAGCATCACAGGAAGGGATTGAGCTAACATGTTGATAGTGTTTTGCATGTATAGGGATGGTTACTGGTTTTATACACTGAGGTTTTTGTCTTGATACTGAACCAGGTCAAGAGTGTATTAATATTATAATCAGATAATTTCTTTGTACCATTGCTCTAGACTCAAGTGGCCTGAAATAACATGGTTTCAGTGTCATCCTCTACTCTTCAGTTATGTGATAAAAGAAGAATTAATTTTAAGAATAAGAAGACATAGTATGGCTACTAGTTGCCCTAAAAATGCTATGTGTGAAGGGAATCAGCATATGACACCTCAAAATATGCCACTTTGGCAAACTGAGTATTTTGAGCTGAAGACAATTGAGAAGCAGCAGAAAAAGAGGAACTCTCTGCCCTCACCCTGTCTGCCTGAAAGCAGGCATACATTTCCTTTTGTAAAGGTGTTTCCTCATTCTGTACCAGGAAGAAGTGAACATTTCTCATCACCAGAGATAACCTGAGTCTTCATAACAAACCTTACTAAGCAGCTCTTATCTGCCATACATTTCCTAGTCACCTTCTCACAATATACTATCCACAGGAGCCCAAACCCCATTTTTCTCTGTCTAGTCACTTACCCAGTTTATCACCATTTGTTAAAATAGTATATACGTCCCCAGACCTAACCACCTCTTTGAATTTTTACTCCTTCTCTGTGAAGCCCTATATATGTAAAAATATTAACTTCAATAAAGGCATATATGCCTTTTCTGCTGTTAATCTGTACTTCATCAGTTTAATTTGCTAGCCCCAGTCAAAGAACCTGAAAGGGCAGGGGAAAAGTTTTTTTACTCCCCTACATGTGCAAAGATCCTAAATTGGGAACTTGGGAAACAGGTTTCTGGTACAAAAACAGGCATTAACCCCATATTTACTGAGGCAAGCCCAGCTCCCTTCCATTTGCTGCAGTTTCATGACATTTGGCAAGAAGATTTTTAGAATGGACCTGGCTCAAAATCATCTCTAGATCTAACATTTGATGATGATATCAGTGCACAAAAGCAAGGTTCTGCTCTTGTGATCACAAAGACAGGACACATTCAGGAATGATGGAGGGCTTGAAATGCTACTTCATTTTGAAGAGACATTAAGTATTTCTGATCTTATATCCTCACAAAAATAAACTTTCCTTATAGGGAGGAGTCTAGATTCAGCATGCAAGTGTATTACTGGAAAGTTGGGGTTTTTATGTTTAACTTCCTGGTCAGTTTTTGAAGCCCAACTGCAGAGAGTTGAGTTCCTGTTTGGCTCCTTTGGGTTGTTTGTCCACTCTGCTTTTAGCATCTATTCTGATGCCTGCTTATCTGCTTAGAATTCACCTCTTGACTACAGAGGATCTGTCATATTAATTCCTGAGCTCCAGAAATGGGGGCCACCATGCTCTGGCTGATCTAATCCCCAAGGAGGCAAGCCCTCTTCCCAGAGCCCCAAATAAAGAAAAGTAAGAGCTGCTTTTGGCAGCTCAAATTTAGTGCCCTAACATCTTAGGTTTTTTTTTTTTTTTTTTTTTTTCATGGATTTATTGCCAATAGGTTAACGGTTGAAAGGAAATTAGAAATGGGGCATTGTAATGAAGAAAGGGAGTGGATCCATGGATAAAAGCATGTAGGGGAGGGTCTGATTAGGAAAATGTGTCAGGCATAGGATGTGAAGCAAACAAATCTTTTATTCTTTGTTGTTGTTTCACTTAGACTGAGAAATCCACTCATTGAGTTGGCAGTGAAATAGGCAACCAAGCCCACGAATGCCAATATGTCAAAAGGAAACCTTTTCCCTTCAGCAAATAAAATATTAAGAGAGCTCAACGAAAGCCAGTGGGAAGTGGCCGGAAGAAGGAGATGAAAAATTAATTTTAATGCACGGGAGACTAAGTAATTCACTTATTTCACAACCTCAATCAATTTTAATATTTTAGTATTTAATGTGAATGTGGTGCCTCTCCAATAATATTTTAAAAGTTGTTTCTCCCTTTTTGGCTTCTGTCCTGTGAGTCCTTTCTATTTTGTTAGGCATTTTTCTAAGTATCTTGATAGGAAGGTTTCTGTGGATTTCACATTACTCAAGGCAAGAATCTACTCTCTTCTATTCTCATCAGTTTAAAAAGTTATAAGATTATTTAACAGGGAGCAAAGGTAGTGAAGAAGACCCCAACCCAGCTTTTAGGCAGGCTGATTTTTGGAGAGGCCCCCGAATCTCGAGAGTCTCTCAAGTGTTCCAGGACAAGCCATTGTGTGGAGAGCAAAATGGAGTCATTTAGTCATTAGTTCTTCAGATATCAGCCCAAGAGGGGAAGCTGTCTGCCTTTCTCCACAATTTAGACACTTATCTTACAAATTCACCAAGCTCGGTGATTTCTGAACAATGCCAGCTGTTAGGAAGCCATTTCCCTGGCATTTTCCCCATAATTTGATTTGAAAGGAAAAGATTAAACTCACTCCGACCCAGAACTGTCAGCCCAATGCCCTCAAAGAGTTTGACAGGAAAGAAAAAAGTACCTTGCAGACTCTTTGAGATGAAGAAATCACCTTTACCTGTGCATTAAGGAGAGACAATAAGGCATATTTTGTAGGCCAGACGATGAATGTGGATAGGGCCAACCACGGAGATTTTTCCTTCCAGAAAGATGTATTAAATAAAGTGAAGCCTAAGCCCACAGTCCTTAATGACCAACTTTTGGGCAATACTAATTTTAGGAATAAAGGTTCAATAGTACTTAAATGATCATCTGGTATGACTATGTTAGCGTTTTAAGGATCTTGATAACAAGTAAGTTTTCCAGGGTGTGGTGATACCTCTTCTAATTCAATCATAAACATTCTGTTTATTTTTCCAGATCTGAGTAAATATTAGATGTTTTTTTTTTAACTTAATCCTCCCCTTAAAACAATGATTAAAATGATAACGTTACCTTTATTTCTTTGTTCAGATAATTTATTACAAGGCAGGTTAACTTGCTCAAAGTGAAACAGCTGATAAATGCTAGAGCTGGGTTTTGGTCCAGGGCCTTTTCTCATCTTCAAATCCTGGGGCCTTTGTCACTATGCTTTGCATCATTTCTGCAAAAGGGTCTGTGTTATAAAAATTCTAATCCAATAGCATGATTTTTCACTTATGCTATCACTCCTATAGTACCTTTTTCAGATTTTAAGCACTATAAAAATATCCTTCTTGAGCTTGGTCTCATTGCCCTTCTTCCCTGGGCTCTATCTCCATTTATATGGAGACACTTGCGAGAGACCACAATTTCCTCTGTTGACAGCATCTTCTTAATTTAGGGATTTTTAAATATTTCAAATTTCCTGTGATAAATGTTTATTAATATAAAGAAATGTCTCATGTATTCATAACATAAAATATTCTTTCAGTGTATAAATAATCCAATTTTCTTGTTTTCACAGATAAACAAAGAGCCAAATATAGACACTAACCTTCCCAGGCTCACAAAGCTCATTGGTGGCCTGAGCTGGAGCCCAGACCTCTGTTCCCTAATCTAGTGCTTGTTCCACTGTTCAGTTTCAAAGGTATTATTAATACCTTAATTTTATACCACTTCTTAGAATAATGAGACTCATCTATATAAAAAATATATGTCTATAATATGGATATATATAAAATGTACTGTATACGTTAGCCCTTTTATTTTTCTCCCTTTACTCTTTTTATGTAACATTTCATATGTCTTCCATGTTTTTGATAATTACGCCTTAGAGTTCCCCTGTTTTCTTATTCACAACTGTGCCTAGGACAATTCTGAAAAAACATTAAGTCCTCATTAATTATTTAATGATTGATTAATCATCTTTGAGATAAACTCACATGTACTTATGATTTTAAATTCCTCAATATGCCATTTTTATTATTTCCTATTTATCTTTTATTGGTATACTTCTATTAAACTCAGGAGTCATCTTGTGGTATTGAGACTCTGAAACCCATATTCCTAGAGCAACTAGGACACTGTAGGATTTAGTTCTGTGAATAGCTCATTTGACATTGCTGAAAGTTACTAAATCTAAATTTCCATTCTCATATGCCAAGATGCTTCCCAATGACAAAAAGTAATGAAACTGCATTAAATAATAGACATGCTTGGCTTACGACCCTTGACCCTTAGGTATTCCTTTGTCTTTATTCTAAGTCCTTTGAACTTGGTGTGATGGAGGGAGACTTGGTGGGAAAGGAGAGACCCACAGAAAGTGAGCAACAAAGAGAATATTTGGGAGAGATGATTTGAAAGAGAAGGATATTAAGGAGGGACCTCAGATTTTAATGGGGTTTACATTCACTTGGGTTCCTATGTAATTTCTTAATGAAGCAATGTACAAAGACAGAATTTTTCTTTCAAGATTTTGGGAGACTGAAGGGCAGGTGAACCAACTTATAATTACACAGTACAAAATAATTTCATCTAAAAGGAAATATATACACACACGTGTGTACTTCTGTGTGTGTATCACATAAATAATGTTGTTTCTTCATTCAGTACTTGTACTCGAAAGGACATAGCATGGTTTATAGAGATTCATAAACTGTAACAATATAAGACATTAAGAGTAGGTAAGAAAAAAGAATAAACAACAGAAAGTTAAGGCAAAATGAAGCATGGATAAAATGCATATCATATAAAAAGGATACACTTGATCTTGGTAGGTTAATAGAACTCTAAGGTCAAAGTGTTCTGATATTTACTAGCCAAAAAACCTGGACAAGTTTTTTTTAATGAATTTGGATAATATTTTATATGTGCTGTGTTTATAAATACTTATGAAACATTGCCCCTGTCCTATAGAAACTGGCAGTCTAAGTGGGAAAATAGGATCTACCCAATAGAAAAAATTAAAATGTGCTCTTGTTAATACATACACATGCTCCATCTCTCTCAGACCCGGATCTCTTCCTCTTTGCTTCTGGTTCAGCCACCCTGCTGCCTGTGCCCCCTTCCTGTCCATCCTGTGCGTGTCACTGACCAAACCAGTGTGCTTTGTCTTGTCACTTCTCACTCTAGACATTTCTTTAGATAAATAGAAGACCCAGGGTAGCCCCTCCATTGTCACCCATTGAAAGGCGTCTTTACCACTTTTTCTTGGCAGTCGCCATCTTTTGCTGTATTATTTTTTTCTGTTATTATTTTGTTTTTAACCAAAGTTTTATACTGTTGTGTTTTTTTTTTTCCCCTCCAGGATCCTCCATACATCTGCACCCTCCAGTGCCCTCAGGAGCACACCCCATCCCTATATTACAGCCTTTGTCATTTCTATCACTCGCAATGGTTGCATTTGCTCTTACACCCTGGGGTTTTACTCTCATTTAACTTTGACACATGTCTTCATTATCTCTTTGAGAGAAACTCCAGGGGCCTAGAAAGAACTGCTGGAAGCAGCTCATCCAGTTTTCCAGAGGCATATCAATTGGGTGATGCAAATTTTACTGAGGAGAGAGTAGTTATATCTTGAATGAGCACAGCTGTGAGGCACTCTTGGCACTCACTGAGGAGAAGGAAGCCAGTGCTGGGCTAGACCAGGCCTGGGAGAAGTTGAACCGACTCTAGGTTGGGGTTAGAGCTCAATTCTTCAGTTTCTCCCTTATCTGCGTTTTCCATCCCCTTGGAGTTAGGAAGAAACAACTCAAGGACGTATGCTAAGATACCATCTTTTAGTTTCCATAGGAAACCAACACACCTTGTGAGTCTGCCTGGCTTGAAGAACCATTGTTATTACTATCTTCTTGCTTATCAGGTTGCCCACTCACTTTTCCAGGCCAAGTAGGTGCCTAGAACTTTCCCTGAAGGAACTCAAGATTTTCCCTTATTTCTATGCATTGGGGTGGGGCAAGGACTGGCAGGTCCCTAAGAGGGATCTCTGCTCCATCTCAGTTATGACAGCCTTTAACTATTCAAAGATTCATGCAGTTTGCTTAAAGTTCTAATTTTCAGTTAAAATAAATTTGGGGGTAGCTTAATGGCCAAGAGAAGATCAGACCATTCAATTGCACAGATGTTGAGTGGGATGTCCACAGAGAAGTTGTTATCATTCACTTTTTGATATCAATGGGCAAACCTAAGTGCAGATTTGGTTTCCAGTCTTTGGGAGAATAGACACAGCTGGGGAGAATTGTTGCTTTTCTTAATCTTAAAATGATACTGATTATAAATTTAATCAGCACACCGGGTAATCCCATACCATGAGTTGGTGACAGAGCTTTTCCTGAGGCCATGGAATTATGTGTCCATGGAATATCATCTGCTTTAACAGCTCCTTCAGCACCGATTGACCTTGAGATACAGGGGAAAAACAACTGTTTGGGTGTCTCAATTTCATGTTTTTCTCCAGATCAAACATCAAGAATTGGAGACCTCCTGAGAGATAAATCACTTGACTGAGAAGAATGTTTGTTGTTGTTTTGCTTGTACTCGAACCGAGATGGGAATTGGATGTCTGGAGTCGGCAGTGGAGCAGGAACAGATAAACATACGCAGGATGAGTGGCAAGAGTGGGACTAAAGAGTGATGCCAAGAATAAATACTGGCTGTCTAAAAAGAGGGTGCCAAGAGCCAAGTGGAAAAGTACCAAGATCTGTATCAGGAAATATGAGGCTAAATTAGGAAGCTGGAGGGAACATGAGACTAAAAAGTTAAGAGGAAGCAATGGTGTGGGATTTCCTTAGCGCTTGACTACTGGGCAACTGTCTCTAAAAATGTCTTTTCTTACACCGTGGGCCTGCCCTGGAGCCTGGCACATAAGAACTTCAATGTGGAATTTCTCAAACATCAGCAGATAGCAGACCTTCTCGGAAGCCTTATTAAAACCATAAACGTCCATGTCCAAAACCTGATATGCTGTTTTAGGGCAAGAATTGGTGAACGTGTTGTGTAAAGAACCCATAGTAAATATATTTGGCTGTCAGTCATGTGATCTCTGTGGCCACTTCTCATCCTTGTCTTGCACAAGAAGAGCTATACATAATATGTAAGTAAATGAATGCAGCTGTTCCAATAACAAATCTTTATAAAACAGGCAGGATGCCAGAATTGACCCAAAGACTATGGTTCGCTGACCCTTAGTTTAGAGCAATGTTATTCCTTTCCCCAACATAGTAGCCTAATGCAACTTGAAGAAAAATTAGCAAAACACATGGCTTCTAAAGAGAAAGCCAGATGTATCTCTTAATCCTCTACAGTTTTGCAGATAATATTATTGGTGCTCAGTATCTCTGTGTTTAGAGTTTGTTGAGAGATGAATGTAAAAATCTGTGGTGGCAGATATGGTTTCTTTTGGAAGCTACTGGAAAAGGATCCTGGCTCTCCAGGTAACTCACTACTCACTCACTTGCCTGCTCTCGTGTTCGAAATTCAACATTTAGTAAGTCAATTCAATTCATAGCAAAAGTGTGTTTCCTGAAACTTTATGCAAATGAGAGAAGAGAATAATTATTTATACCCTCATGGAGGAAGAAGAGAAGATTTCCCTTTGACAATTTAAATATTCCTGAGAAGGTAAAATACTTACTGAGAGGAAAAATGAGTCAAAGACAGAACTGTGGAGATAATTCTAAGCCAGCATCCAGGATTACCAGCTAAGTGGGATGTAAAGTCCTTTCCAGCTGGACAGGGGTTTATTGGGTTGTGTAACAAGGGAAAGGAGAATGCAGGTGTAATGTTTAAATCAGGCAGGCTTTCTGTGTGTAAGTCTGTGTGTGTGCTGTGTAGGACATGGTTTCAAAGGCCATGATGGAATATACTAAAGAAATGGACAACATTGAAATGGGACATTTTCTAAGGCATCCCAGTCAAAACTCAGCTCCTCTGTTAAGGAATTAGCTCATCTTTCACCTCTCAGTGGGGTGTAATCAGTTTCTTGATTAGCATTTGCAGTCACAAGGATTCAAAGTTGCTTTTATGTGACCAGCTCAGGAAGAACCAGCTTCCTACAGCTGCCTGCTAGTCTCCCTGAGTCCTGGATTCCCAGGGACATGCCGCAATCAAAGGTAGAAGAGTGGCGAACCTGCTGTTTGTTTTGGGGGGCTCTTAAGTCTAGCTCTATGACTTCCCCTCTGTGTCCCTCTTGAGGGTCCCATATTTTGTCTTTTTGGCAAGATGGTCCTAAGTCTGTCCAGAGCTCCAGCCCTTTCTTGAGTCCCTCTTTTTTTTTTTTTTTAACCAAAACCTATGCCCAGTTTATTTTTAATAGGAGGATACTGTGCTCTAAGATGGGACTTGACTTCCGGAACAATGAATTTGATAACCAATTGAAGATAAAGCTTTTCAAATTATCTGCATTTTTTTTGGTTAAGATATTTGCATTTTATTGGGGGTTTTATACTCTTTTCTCACAAGGATTTACTAATTGGAAAATTTCATTCGGAGTTGGACTCAACTGCCTCTTCAAGATATCACATTTGGAAAGATTTTGAATCAGAATGCTCTAGTTAATTGGATGTCAAAAGACCTGGGTTTTGTCCTGTCTCAAATTACTAAATTAGCTATAAAACTATGTTACCATTATGAGTCTCATTTTCTGATTCTATACAATTATAGTTTGGAGTTACATGACTACTGCTTGAAATTCAGGATAAGCTAATTTACACTAAAGTATTAATGACTGACAGTGGCTTAATTCCTTAGTTATCCAGGTACAGTGGAATTTTTAAAACCCTTAAACACCAATGATTCTGCAGTTTTCTCATTTTAGGCACCATTGACAATGCAGAGATCTCAGTTTTCTTGAAATCATATCATTTAGGCTGTGGTTGCAATTGAGGCAGACTGAAAAATGGCCAGAAGTTTTTTTTTTCCTTAAAGATAGATGCTTGCTATGCTTTCTGTGGGGATTTTGATACAGGAGAACCTTGAACAGACTGGGGTTATCAGACATGCTTTACCTACTGAGATTTGAAGGAAGAGATTGTCCTTTTGAGTGTAAACATCCCAAAAGATTTTGAGACAGAGAAACTGTGTCTACTTGGTTTTGGCATATAAGCATTAACCACTTTGAATATACAATCTGAACAGTAATCCAAATTCTCCTTCTCCCTGCTCCACATCCCCATAGACCCCTGTCTCACTCAAAATGGTTTATATAGATATAATATATATTTATATTTATTAATATTTTTATTTATATAAAAATGTATTTGATATATATAAAATAAACAATTGTGTTTAGCTATAATACCTGATATAAACTGAGAACCACATCAACAGCTCTGTCTTCAGCTCAGTTCTCCTCTCCCTCTGGTTTGCTTACCTTATGTGTGTAGGAACAATTTTTCTCTTCCTTTATTTTGCATACAGTATGAGACTATAAATCTTGCATATCTGGTAGGACTATTTACTCAAATGACTTGTGTGTTTCCTTTTAGATGAGAGGTATATTTCTTAATGTGTTATCCAGACCATTAAATTTACATCTTAACAGATAGTGACAACCACACTGTCGCAGGGACTCTGCAGATGTCAGGGCTAGCAAACACAGCAAATGCCCTGTCCTCATGGAGTCTGCATTGCAGCAGGAACAAGCATGCAATTAACAACAAATAAGCCCCACATAAGTCAGCAGTGAGAGTGGACTCTGGAGAAGAACAAAGCAGGAGGAAAAGACTATACGGTGCAAAGGACCAGAGGTGGATGCTTCTCTGACGGGGAGGACAGAGAAGGCTGCTCTGAACAGGGGACATTTGATTAGATATGAAAGAAGTGAACAGGAGGGTCACATGGGACCTGGGGGAGAGGGTTTCTGAGAGATATGACTTGTTTCCAACCACTAATTCTCTTCTTCCCTGTACTGACATGGCTTTTCCTGCCTGCACTGTCTCTTCTCATCACTCGTTTTGAGACGTCCCCTTCTCTGTCCAAGAGCCCTCCATGGTGTTTGCAGTTGATCTTCAGTATTTGCAGATCCCATTTTTGTGAATTTGCCTACTTGCTAAAATTATTTGTCATCCCCAAATCAACACTCATGGCATTTTCATGGTCACTAGGAGACATGTACAATGCAGAATGAAAAAAAAATTGAGTCACTCTACATGCATATTTCCAACAGAGGTTGAACAAGGCAACGTTCTGCCCTCTTGTTTCAGTTCTCATACTGTAAACAAGGGTCCTTTGGTCATCTAGTTGGTGTGACATTTTTCACATTTTTGTGCTTTAAAAATGATTTTTATTGGTGATTTAGCTGTTTAAAATGACTCCCAAGCATAGTGCTAAATTGCTGTCCAGTGTTCCTACGGAAGTTGAACAAGAGAGTGTGATGTTGCTTATGTAGAAAATACGTGCATTAGGTGAGCTTCATTCAGGCATGAATTATAGTGCTGTTGGCTGTGAATTCAATGTTAAAGAATCAATGAAATACATTAAATAAGGTATCTCTAAACAAAAAGATATATAAAACAAGGTTATGTATTGATTAATTGACGAAGATGTTGCAACCAGAGTCTGACAGAACCTAACCCTGTTTTTACCCTAGGAGCAATGGTTCAGTGTTTTTGCTAATACAGTGTTCCGGGTGACTTTATTCAACTTTATACAATTGTGAGTAATGAAAATCAACTGTACCTTCTGGGTCTTATCTCTAAAATGATTTATTTTGAGGTACCTCATCTTTTGGTGCCTGATTGTATTCTACTTAATGTTGCACTATATTTGCTTTGAACAAATTCTAATTGTTTTATGCATCTCTTGGGTCCATCACTTCGGACAGCTCCCAATTAGTGAACATCTACTATGTGCCCAAAATGTGTTTGCGATTTTCATTGTAATGACCCTGAAAAGTAAGCATTTGAAAGCCCATTTTGAAGATTCAAACTCCAAAGCCCAGAGAGGTTAGGCGATTTGCCAAAGGTCACAGTGTAGACAAGGAGCCTGCCTTTGCTCCGAGGTTTGCCTGGCTCTGAGCTTTTCTGTCTTGCACAGTTCTGGGTGCCTGGTAGAAATTCAGTGAGCTAAACTGAGTGTTACACAAAGAAGACAGAAGGAGGGAGGGGAAGTCAAGGACAATTCATGCTTTATGTTGGTTGGTAGCAAAGCTATTTTTCTCTCTGGAAGAAAGAGATGAAAGTTCTGATATTCAAATGCTCACCCACCAGGCACCCTTCAGAATTCCCATCCATCAGCTGGCAAATGGACACATTTTAACGAGCACAATCGCAACCAAGCAAGTTCTGGCAACAAAATATGCCTCCACTAATGATATTCAATTGTTCTAAGAAGACAAAATGGTCTGAAGTGTAATGAGATGCCAAACACACAAGCGCACAAAGCAGGCTGCTCATATTTAAGTCCTTATGTTTCTTGAAGTGAAAACTCATTTTAAGAAGATTATGGTGCATATATTATAAAATGGGATGATATTCTACATTCATGCCCCATTGGGGCCTTGACTGTATTAAAAAAATGAAAACAAAACCAACAACAACATTTTGTTCCCACACAAGTACTTTGCTAATAGGACATGTGACGTGGTAGTCATTTGTTTGGGTTATTTTTATTGCAGGCTTTCTAGATGCATTCACCGTTTTGATATGCAGTGCATTCAGGGAATTTTTCAGCTGAGCTTCTGAAGGCGAGACTACTCTGGGAATGATGGCAGAGGGTCAGGGCCATGGAATAAAATTGTACTTGATGAGGCAGGGTGAGAGAGAGCCACAGGAGGACACTTGGGTTCCAGTGATGTCTTCCCCTCACCTTCTGTTTAAACAAAGCGACGTCCACTGAGGCCATAGCCAGATTTTTATCCTTGACCAAATTCTATTCAACATGTTTATCCGTCACAAAGATCCATGATTCCAAACATTTATTATAAACAAAAGCCTTTGTTCTGCTGAAATTCCTCTAAGAAATGTAAACAAATAAAACATATGTAACTGAAATAATACGGCTGAAGTGAGCAGGGCGTTTTCTAAACAGTTTAGATCCCGTTTCTCTTCCTTCCTATTTTCTTAGCAGCAACCTGGAGAAGGCTTCTGGAAACTCCCACGACTCCAATAAACTGTGTGAAAATCACTGATTTAGATGAAGTGAGATATTTAAATGTCCAGGAAAGAAGAATAGAATGGGAAAGGGAAGGATATATCTGGCAAGGAAATGAAAACGGTCTACCTATTTCAAAGAGAGAGACGAAGAGAGGGCGGGGAGGTAACTCAGGAATTAGCAAATGTAAGAAACACCCACCACTCCTGGGGCTGGTGGGAGGAAGGGGAGGAAGTGGTGTTATCAGAGGTCAAAAATACTGAGCAAAGGCCACGTGGTCAGTGCTGAAACCCAGAAGAGGGGCCTCATAGCTGAAACCAGAGCTGCAGACACTCTCTCAGTTGCCACTAGAGATTGAGGGAGAGCAAAGAAGAAGTGCTGCTTCTTCCCTACTCCTGTCTTTGATCCCACCGGTACCTCCTACTGCTTAAAACTACCAGGAATCCTGATGGGAAGACAGATTCGATTACCTGCCCTGGCAGCAGTGAACAGAGTTGAGAAAGGCAGGTATGAGGTTAAGAGGCTGTGGGTCAATAACTGGGCCAGGCCATGAATTAGGGTATTCAGCATCCATCCATCCCTTTCTGCTCATGCTTACATTTCCTACACCACAGCAATGGTAACTTCATGCTTCTGCTTAATAAAACCCAATTCTTCTTGGTACTTAAGAAGATGCTCAGACTTTCTTTGGGAACGACCTAAAGAGAAGACAGCAAGTTCCATCAACCAATCTCTGCCTCTGTCCGTGAGTGATATGAATTCCTTTTCACTTCAGCTATAAGCCCATCTGGGTATTATGTAACTTAAAGATCAAATTTAAAGTGAAAGAAGAAGACAAAATTGAGTATGTGCTTGTGTGTGTTGGTGTGTGAGTAAGTAACAAATAGGGAAGAAAAAAATGTATTCCTATTGTAGTTGTTTTTGTATCTTGTAGCAAGGCTATAGTTGACACTGAGAACTTCTTCTGCTACCTAGTCAAGGTTCCCTTTGTACTTAGCCAGTATCTCAATTGGTTGGAGTACTTTACATTTTGGGGTGAGCCATTCCTGCAATGGCTCAGTCCTTAGTGGTCTTACCTATATTGGGTTGCTTTAGTCTTTCATGACATTTTTTTTTTTTTTACCTGATTGTGAATTTCTTGGAGGTACCCCAGGAAATCCCTTGGGTTCCAGACATAGTCCCTCCTGCCTCCGTTAAATAACAATCCTCTTTCATTTTGATAATCATAATTGTGCAAAAGCTAATGACATGAGAAGCCCAAAATGGCCAAGTGGTAAGCTCAACTTACAGTTCTAAGGTACCATTTTTGCGCACTTTACTGGAAGCATCCCTTCTTTAGGAATGAAGAACTCTAAACTGGCATAGCCCAAAGTTGTTGAGATGAAAAGCAAAATCTTATGAGTGGTTTATTAGGTATAATTGTGAGAGGAGAAGTGCCACTTCTACCTCTTCATTTCCAAACTAATGCATTAAGGCTATGGAAGAAAAAGCTCTGCATATTGATCAGTAGTTCAAAGCATGTATCACATTCTGAAGGTGAGTTTTCCATTGATCATTTCATCATTTTATTTTAGCCAGCTGCATCTAGGGGAAGGAATACATGGCATAAAACTAGCGAATGTCATGGAATTAGACCATTGTTGCACTTCTACTTTAAAATGGGTTGTTTAGTTGGAACCTCTGTTGTGTGTTATACCATAGTGGTGAATAAGGCATTTCATTAATACATGGGTAGTGGTACTGGCATTAAATTTTTGAATATGGAAGGAAAATCCTTATTAGAATACATTTCTGTTTTATTGATGGTGTATCATTGCTCCGAATATTAAAAAAAAGGATCTAATATCATCATACTGCCATCAGATGGCTGAGACGGTCCCCTTGAGAACTGATGACCCATTAGGCCTGTTGGAAGGTTAGGCAATAATAGAAGCAAGTTTTTCTAGTGAGGTGAGAGCTCATCCTATTGACTTATATATAACTTCCATTCCCATATGGGTATTTGAATTTGAGTCCATTGCATAAGCACCAGAGGCTGGCTAACATCCGCAGGAAGGGTCATCTTGGCCACCTAATATTTGAGAATTTCCTCTGCTCTGAGTATCCTTTGGTAATCAATAACATAGAATAAATATATCCTTTCTTTCCATGCCCATCCTGGGAGGGTCATCTTATGATTTTCTCCCAAGCTTATAATTAATCTTTGAGTCTTTTTTTCTTAGGCCAAGAAAAACCCTTAGGCCAAATGGTTATCTATTGCTTGTGAATCAGTACAGAGTCACATCTCTGACCATATTTCCATCTATGCAAAGTGTGTGTGTGTGTGTGTGTATGTGTGTGTGTATATATATATATATATATACATATATGTATTTTTTTTTTTTCAAAGTTAGGTCCAGTGGGAAGATTTCCCTTCACTGCTGTCCTTCTGGGGTATTCCTGATTGGGCTGATTGGGATTGACTGGTGACATTTGTGGCTAATGACATCATATCATATAGAACTATTTTCAAACTAGCTCTGAGTTTCTTTTTTCCTTTGTAAACTGATCATTGGGATCACCCTGCAGGGCCATACGAGTTGGTTAGAGTGGTGAGAGAGAGATAGTGCATCTGTGGAAGTGCCAGGAGATTCTCCTCATGCAATTTACTTGTGGCTTTAGACCCTTCTAAAATCTCTCCTAGTGTGTAACACTTTCACTTGATGGTAGAGTGCCTCAATACATTCCTAAATTTATGACTTAGTGGATGAGAAAACACCCAGCTCATGATATAACTCAGGTTGCTAGGTCAGTTTTTGTCCTGTGAGCAGCTATTAAATTTTTACCAGGGTCCAGTATTAACTCTAGAACTTTTTTTTTTTTTCCTAAAGGCTAACACTATCTTGAGAAGAGTGCATGATTTTGCCGCAAATTCCTGGGGAACTTCACCATGATTTTTTTCTATTGGTGATTTTGAGAAACTTCACATGGCATTTCTATTTGTCATAGTTATTTTGTGTTCCATTGGAGAGGCTGAATACTAAAGCCTAAATGCCAGAGCAGCTTCTACTATAACCTGGATCAGCTTCAGAACCCATTGACAACTAGAAGCCTTTCAGCTAATCAGTAAATAAGTTGGAATAGCACCATTAAATAAGGTATATGTTGTCTCCAAAATCCAAAGAAGCCAAATATGCATTGTGCTTATTTGTTAGTGGTAGGCTGTATAATGGGAAACTTCACTGAAGTCCTAGAAAGGTCACTCAGGTGTCAGACTTATATATTTTTATGGGGTTTATCTCCTAACCTCTAAAACACTTGAATATGTCTAAGGTATTAATAGTTGCCACTTCCTACTCATCAAGTCCAATTAGCATGATGCCATCAAGGGAGTGGAACAGCATGATGTTCCATGGTTTACAGTATGCTCAAGGTCCCTACAGACCAGGTTATGACAGACAGAGATCAGGAAAGTTACATAGCTCTGGAGCAAGTCAGTTGAAGAGTATTGCTATCCTGTGAGGTGAAAACTTCCTGCTTTACGTGGTCTTTAGAAATTGTCATATGGAGAAAAAAAGAGCTACATGCCAGGTGCCAGGGGAGTTTGCTTTGTTCAAGGAACATCAGCTGCAATCAGAGCCACCACCTGGTATATTTTGTGGTGCTCCACAGTCATATCCCAAGATTGAGCCATCTTTTGCATAGTAAAAAAGGCTAGTTAAATGATGATATGAGAGAACTTACAAGTTCAGCAAATATCAAGTCTCTTGGTACCAAATACTGTATCAATCAAGATCCACTCAAGATCATTGAAGATGCATATACACGTCCAAAGAGGCTGGCAGAAGCAGAGAGAAATCAAGTAAGAAGAATTTCTTCTTTCCCTTCTCTTCTGGTCTCTAATTAATGCCTACTTTGGGAAAAACTAATAGAAAACTGATGGACAAAGGAAACTGGAAAATTCAATCATAGACATCCAGCCTCAGCATTCCAGAGAAGGGAGAAGAAGCAATGTGCAGGCAGAAGGCACTAGGCAAGTAACAGACACAGTTACTCTTTGCATAATAATTCAGTGTTTGGAACAGATTTTATTGGATAGTCATATGGCTTATAAGTGTTTTTGCTTCTCTTGATTGCATGCCACACATAGAAAAAAGAGGATAGTAAATGTAATGCAATGTACCTCAAAAGACAATGAGGCAATGGAAGGTCTATATGTAAATTCTGGGAACTTTATGTTTTTCCTCAAACCAGAAGGTTAGAACCATGCCATACTTAAAGAAAATGGTGTCGATAATATGTAGTGACATGAGGAGGTGAAGAAGAGAAGCACACCAGTATAAATGTGGGACTCAGGGGATGAGGCTAGGGTTTTGTGAGAAGCCATGGATTGGTATCAGTTTATTTAAAAGATGTGGTGTTTAGGTGATTGCCTACCCAATAGGAACCATCAGGACATATGGCTTAACACAGGGCTCATGCAGATAAAGGCTATTTTTGTGAAGTAGAACATCTATATCACGAGACAGATTAGAGCTTTCATATCTTACCCACTAGTGAGCTTCATACTTTAAGAGAAAGATTTACGAGTATGGTTCAGAGACAGCCATGAGAATGGTTAAAAGTGTAGAAATCATCTAAAATCTACAAATCACATTAAAAAATGAAATGAAAGCTACTTAGGTGAAGAAAGACTGAGTTTCATTTATATTTATCCACATCTTCACCCTTTCTACTGCACTTCATTGTTTCCCTTATGACTCCATCTTCAATAATTTTTCTTCTCCAAAACTCTCTTTAATACATCCTTTTGTGCAGGTGTTCATTAACAATTCTCTCAGTTTTTTGTTTGATTAGACATCTCACTTTTTTACTTTCACCTTTAAAGGACATTTTCATTCAGTTTAGAATTTTATGTTGGCAGGTGTTTTCTTTGGCACTTCAAGGATATCATTATGGAGATCATTATCTGGCTTCTGTATGTTCTCAGAAGTCAGTGTTCACTCATTGTTTCTCATTCAAAGATGTAATGTCTTCTTCCCTCTGGGCACTGTTTGGATTTTCATTTTTGGTTTTTGATTTTTAAAGTTTTTACTATGACATATATAGGTGCATTTTCTTTACAATTTTCCTTCTTAGGGTTTCGTAGAACTTTTGAATCTGTGACTTCAAGATTTTAATAATTCTTGGGAATCCTTAGAAATTATCCCTTTATATTTTTCTTTTACCTCATTCTCTCATTTCTCTTCAGGGGTTACAATAATTCATACATTACATCTTTTCATCATGCCAAATTTCTCTCTCTTTAATATTTTCCATTAACTTATCTCTTTGCTTTAATTCTTTTCTTCCAATCTGTTTTTCACTTCATTTCACTCTCAGCAATGAAAGTGATGCAATGGTTCTCAACTTCATCCATTGAATTCTTAATTTCAGATAATGTAACCATAAGTTTTAGAAGGTCCATTTGATTCTTTCTTATAGTTTCCACTTCCAAGGTGAAGTGCTCCATCCTGTCATCTATTTTTCTGGACATATCAATCACAGTTATTTTAATGTCCATGTTTGATAATTCTAATATGTGGAATAACTGTGGGTCTATTACTATTGTCTGTTTTTTCTCTTGGTCCAGCTTCTTGAAATGCATGGTAATTTTTGATTGAGGATGGACTTTTTTATTTAAAAAAATTTTAGAGGTTCTGAGTAATGTTATTTTCCTCCAGGCATGATGAACCTTATTCATCAGGCAGGAAGAGTGAAGGCACATTACCTCAATTCAGTCATCAATTGAACTAACTCAAAGGTGGATTTTGGACTTTGGAAGTCCTGTTACATCTCCCATTTCCCCCTACTTTTAGTTGTAATTCTCCAGGATTTGCCTCTGGGATCCCAGGGTGATCATCAGGGAATCTCTTCCTAGAAAGGTTATGAACTCCAGTTTTTCTCTGTAGAAGTATGAGACCACTGGTGCTCTGCCAAAATTTTTAGCTACTTTCTGGTCATCCATTTGCAAGGACAGGATGTCAGTTTCACTTTCTCCACCTTCCTCTTCTCAAGGATCCTGTTATAGCTCCTGAAGCCCAATTGCCTTGATGAGCCCATGATCAATTTTGGTCTTTCTAGCTCAGTGAGGTTGCTGAAAGCCTTGCTGGCTTCTGTCTTTTATAGAAAAATTATGGTTAGATCTTCAGTCTCTCACCCATTACTCCTTAAAATCTGGTGAATTCTCTGTGCTTTTAACTAAAATCTTGGTCCCTCCTGTCTAGGCTGCCTCACAAGCTCTCTAATGTGTTTGAAGAGATATGATTTGTTAGCATTTTATCCAGTTTTTTTGTTGCTCTCAGAAAAAAATATTGTTTTGCTACAAGGTACTCTGTAATAGCCAATGTGCAAACTTGTGTGAGGCTATTTTGAACCAATACATATGTAGGGTGGTGGCTTTAGCGAAAGCATGTTGGCTACGTGTCTGTGTGATGACAAAAGTTGAAAGGAACAGTTGCAGTCTATTTGTTTTTTTTATCTTCCATTGTATTAAGAATAACAATATCTTTACTTACTTTTGATTACTACCTCTGATCCAAAGTCATCAAGAAGGAATTGAGTGTGTAAACCTATGTGTATATGAGAATTTTACTTTTTCTTTGAAACTTACTGAGGCTTTCTAATGGAGTGGCACATTATCATAATTTTGTAAATGTTCAATTAATACTTGAGAAAAATGTGTTCATTGTAATTGTTGCTTGCAAAACTCTATAGATGGCCATTAAAGTTATTATTAATAATTATATTGTTTTTAGTTGTTATTGTTTTTAGTCTTGTTTTAGTTATTTACCTGTTCTATCAATAATTGAAAAGTATGTGTTGAAATCTACCATCTTTATTTATTTTTTCATGTTGTTTCACTCTTTATATGCATCCTTTTAATAATTTCTCTTCTTTAAAGTGATATCTGTATCTTGCAATGCGTAAAACAAATACTTCAGTGTGATTTCACATCTCTTGGTCTCCTTATTCCAACTTCTTTTATTTTTATTTTTTTAAAATTTTTTGGAGACAGAGTGTTGCTCTGTTGCCTGGGCTAGAGTGCTGTGTGTCAGCCTAGTTCACAGCAACCTCAAACTCCTGGGCTCAAGAGATCCTTCTGCCTCAGGCTCCCAAGTAGCTGGGACTACAGGGATGTGCCACCACATCCAGCTAATTTTTGCTATTTTTAGTAGAGATGGGGTCTTGCTCTTGCTCAGACTGGTCTAGAACTCCTAAGCTCAAGCCATCCTCCTGCCTTGGCCTCCCAGAGTGCCAGGATTACAGGTGTGAGCTACTGTGCCTGGCCCCTAACTTCTGTAAAATTGAATTTATTGAGGTTTTTAATTCTAGGTTGTTTTCTTTTGCTTTGTCTTATTTACTTTTAAAAGCAACTATCCCTGATATAAAAATATTAGATGTGTAACATATATCACATATCTTATATACATATATCCTATAAAATATTCATTTATTTTATGTATGACATGTATCATATCTAGCATATATCTATGTGTGTATGTGTGTGTGTGTGTAATATATGTCATTTGGATGAGTCTTCCCTGTTATTTAAGTTGTTCATCCCAAATTATTTTCCATACGGCATATTGTGTAGCAAAGTTTCTTAAGGCTAATTTGCCTAATAATACTTTTATAGCTGTCGTATTTGAGTGTTAATTTGGGTGGATAAAAATTTTAAGTTTAAAAATTCTTTCCTTACTGGTTCTTGGGGCTTTTATGGCAGGAAGAGTTTGGCATACACAAATATTAATGTGGAATAAATTATAAACCAAATTTAAAAAATAAAATTTGTTAAAGAAAACAGAGAAAATTATTGCTAATTTAGGGTAAGCAAAGATTCATTAAGACATCAAAATCACAAAGCTTGAAAAGAATAATTTGATAAAATAAATTTCATCTATCTATTGATCTCTATCACCTATTGATCAATATTCTGCTTTTTGAAAGACATCATCAAATGTATGGAGAAGCAAGCTGCAGGCTAAGGAATTCAT
This sequence comes from Eulemur rufifrons, assembly GCF_041146395.1. NCBI lineage: Eukaryota > Metazoa > Chordata > Mammalia > Primates > Lemuridae > Eulemur > Eulemur rufifrons. The sequence goes on along the minus strand of NC_090987.1, from coordinate 28,803,429 downwards.
GATTCTTATACTAAAAAAACTACTCTATTTGGAATATATGAAGAACTCAAATAATCCAAGAAGATAAATAACCCAATTAAAGATGTGCATAGAATTTGAAAAGAATTTCAAAAAGAAGATATTGATGTCCAATAAGCAAATAAAATGATACTTACCACTCTCAGTCATCAGGGAAATTAAAATTTATGCCACACTGAAATAGCACTACAAACCCAAGAGAATAGCTAATATAAAAAATAAAAGTCTGATAATACCAAGTTTTGGTAAAGATGAGGAGTGACTGTAACTTTCATACATGGGAGTGAAAAATATAAAATGATACCACCATTCTGGAAAATAATTCAGCATTTTTAAAAATAAAGTTATACATTTATTATATGACTTCATAATTTTATTTTTTTGTATATTTCCATGAAAAATGAAAACATATACCTATCCAAAAACTTGTACATGAATGTTCATAGCAGCTTTACTCATAATACCTCATTAATGGGTAAATGGATAAACAAATTATGGTCTATTCATTCAATGGACTTCTCTGTAATAAAACAAACAGGCTCACAATAAACACAACAACATACATAAATCTCAAAAATGCTGTGCTGAGCAAAAGAAGCCAGTCACAAAACAGTATGTATTTTGTATGTTTCCATTTATCAATATTATAAAACCTAAAAAAGATAAATCTAAACTTTAGTGATACAAAGCAGATGAGTGGTTGCCCAGGGCCAGGGATAGGAGATGAGAATTGACTGGGAATTGGCACAAGAAAACTTTTAGGGTTATTGAATTGTTCTGTATCTTACCTGTCATGGTGGTTGCATGGACACATACGTTTGTCAAAACTCAGTGTGCTATATATACTTACAACATGTGCATTTTATATTACATAATTTTTCATTAAAGTTGATTTAAATAAAAAGTCTTTGGACATATCAATCCTATTTTTATAATTTTTTTCAGAAGAAAGAAAGTAAATAAATACATAATGATATATATGAAACTTTATTCATATGAGAGATTGACCTGAAAGTAGTATACATGATGGGTTGTTTAAGTTTGGTATATCCATAAAATGAAGTCATTAAAAATCATGATGTAGATATATATTAATCGATATGCAAACATCTTTGGAACAGTTTTACTCACATTCATTATTTAATTTCAGCCTTCCAATAATAGCTGCAATTCATTTGCAAATATGGCTTGGAACAGACAAGAGAATTATGGCTTTGAGGGAGAAAGTGACTTGTCCAGGGGCCATATGGTTCTAATTGAATGAAGAGAGCTTTTGAGATGGGGTATATATGCTTCCTCCTGTACCATGCTGTCTCCCCTGTTATGTCCATCAGATGCATCTGTCATATTCCAATCTGATCTATTTCCTTGAAATGACAGAGTGCTGACAGGGAGCAGTGCAGATTTTGTTCATGGTGGGTGAAAGTGCTAGATTCTGTTCCCCACCGTGAAGGCACAGTCTGCAATAAAAACCACGTAAAAAATAAAGAGATCCAAAGCTAATAACATGTACCCATGGCTCCACAATTGACATATATTAAGTCATTATTCTAACTGAGACAAAATGTGCCTTTCCTCTCCAATCCAACACCATTGCTCTTTAGGGAATTTAGGGACCAGTGGCCATTCTTTAGAGGACTAAATTAGATCTGACCTTTGGCAATGTTTATCAGAAGATCAGTCTTTACCCCCATCTCCTCTTCCCTCCATCCATTGCCTCTCTTTTTATCTTTCCTTTACTCTTCACTATCAGATCCACTAATACAGAGTGCCCTTGTACTTTACGATTTACCAAAGCATGTCTCTGTGTGTGTGTGTTTGTGTGTGTGTGTGTGTGTGTGTGTGTGTGTGATCAGATGCCTGTGTCAGAGACTGAAAGCACACACCACTCCACTAGTTACTCATCAGTGTAGGTCAGGGAAGCTCTACTGCAGCCTTGAGCCTACTTCATTTCTATAATGGGATATAGACTCACAATCTTTTATCAGAAAATCTTGTGGCCAGATAGGTTTCTGAATTTTTAGATTTTAGAAATATAATGTGGTATATACAATGAGACCTGGAGCAGTATTGCTGAGTGGTATTTCCAAATGTGCAACTAGTGAATAGATCAAGAGCATGTGGCACATACCTATAATGAAATAGTATTTAGCGATAAAAAGGTCTTGCTTTAAACAAGACCTTTAAACAAGACCTTTAAACAGGTTTTTAACCTGTTACCCAGCTTCCCAACCTCTGAATCCCTGCTCAACACTGGATGCTTCCTTAGGTTATGTGTCACTTCACTTCCATATTGAGTCTTAGGCCAGCCAGACGCTCTCTAGCCCCTAAGCCTGCAGTTTCCAGCTGGGCAACTAGGCTCAGATAGAGCCGTGCACTAGGGAACCCTGGAAACCTATCTGCGCTTCCCTTGTGTCAGCAGATCACAGCCGTGACCTTTCATGATGCACAACCAGCTTTGTAGTCATTCAAGAAAGACTTTCTGATGATTAAGTAGGCCACTCTGAGTATGGACCCCAATACTTTCTCTATTGCACCCCAGAAACTCTTTGCCTCCTGCATGGGATTCTGAGATTCAGAGGGGTGCCCGCTTCCTGAATATGCAGGAGGTACCGCTGCATTAGGAGTCAGGAGGAAATCTCTTCCCCATCTGGCCAACTGATAGACCTTATTCGTTAATTGGAGCCCAAATCAGCTTACCATCTCCAGGCAAAGAGGCCTGAAAGAGATTCTCTGTTTATCTCCTTCACATCTAAGATTTTTACTTGGGCAGTGACAGGACTACAGGGGGCTGGTGGGGGTGAGGGGGAACCAGGATGGAGAGTCAGGGTCTGTAGGAGTGGTCCATGAACTTGCCTGCCTCCAGACCCAACTGCATCACCCTGTTGGTGGCAAGGAGCGTCATTCCACTTCAGGACCAGCCTAGACTAAGTGAGGGGATGTCCTGTCCGTGGAAGGGGCCATTTACCACCCTATGGAAATGTCTTCACAGCAAGGCAGGAGCTTAGCAAATTGCCCTCAGGCTTCTATAGTGACTGTGAGACTAGACACAGTTATATTTTTCCACTTCAGGGCTAGAGGCAGAGCTAGGGTGGAGCAGGGTACAGAAAAGACAGGAGACAGGGATGCTACTATTTTAAAACTACAGTAATTTTTTTGTTCTGTTTCATTTGCTATTTGCACTTGAAATCTAGTTGCTACTTCATTCTCTTGCTTTGGGGAAGTATTTAACCTTTTTGCCCCTAATTTTACTAATCAGCAAAATGAAAATAATAATAATTATCATCTCATAAAATTGTTGTGGAGATTAGATGAGTTAACACAGGTAATACCCATAGGATGGTAATCCTGGAGTCTAGTAATGTTTCAATAAAATGTAGCCACTGTCACTTAATATTATTTTTCAGTGGAGTAAATATTTTTCTGAGCCTGTGGATTATAAGTAGATAACAAAGAGGAGATAATCTGCTCAGTTTCATGATACAAATCTGTGTCCTTGTGCACAGAGCTGTATGTATACAGATTATTATGCAGACTTGGACATGGATTTGACACAGAGAATGAGTAGAACCACTTCCTCTTCCATCACCAAGCCCCGAGGTGTTGGAAAAAAGTCAGTACTTCGATCAGGGGGACAATGTCCAAAAAATTCTATAGAGAGTTTGGCTGTGTAGGAGGTACAGCCTATGCATTCTAGAAATTCTCACTTTTCGTAACCAGTCAGCTTTGTGCCTGATCTGGCTGAGGAATGACGTTTAGGTAGCTAGTTCACTCAGCCTGGCTCTCCTCTGCATGCCACCCCTGTACACGTGGAGATATTCAGGAGAATTATATTCTTCAGGTGTGCGGAGCTGAGACTGTTGAGCGCTCCCACAGAGCTCTCTGAGGGAAGCCCACCCATTTACCTGACAAAATAGAGGGAATGGGGACAGAGAGGAAGATGGGATGCTGCTGCGGGCACTGGATAGAGTGCTCACGTTTGCATGGAGCAGGAAGTCACCTTATGCTCTGCCATCAGGAGTCCTGGCAGTACGCCCCTAGCTAATGCCTGAGATGGCATTGTCACAGTCTCAAACTCTTGTCTTTTGATTTCTAACCTTGCATCTCTCCAATCATCAGAAATGTATTAAAGGACTTTTATACATAATGGTGTGTACTAAGTGCAAATACGGTTAAAAATTAGGACACACTTTGAGCAGGAAGAGTTCACAGTCTAGTGAGAAGTAAGCCTTTTATACTTATATTAAAATAAAAATTACAATAGTACATAACGGGCTTTCTCATCAGTTGCTTAAAGGGGCAGTGGTAGAAAACATTAACTCTGTTAGAGAAAATCAGCAGAAGCAACAGAGGAATTAGCCCTTGGGTTGAGATTTGGGTGAACACGGACAGTGAAGGGATTCAGAGGGAAGATACTCAGGGCAGAAGGGGCAAACAGCACACACGAAGATGACAAGACAGCAGACACCCTGCCAGATTAGTAGAACGGTGTGTAGTCTGCGGTGGGTTTTGATAACTAGTACCATGGCTAGCAGAGAGGACTGTGATGGTTAATTTTATGTGTCAATTTGACTGGGCCACAAGGTGCCCAGATATTTGGTTAAATATTGTTTTGAGTGTTCTGTGAGGGTGTTTCTGGGTGAGATTACCTTTGAATTAATAGACTGAGTAAAGCAGATGCCCTCTCCAATGTGGATGGGGCCTCATCTGATAATGGCAGGAATAGAACAAAAAGTCTGAGTAAGGGAGAATTTGCTCTCTCTGCCTGGCTATCTTTGACTGGGACATCATACTTCTTCTGCCTTTGAACTAATACTTAGGTTAGAACTATACCAGTCTCACCTGGGTCTCCAGTTTGCCAAGTTCAGATCTTGGGACTTTTCAGCCTCCATTATTACACGAACCAGTATCTTATAATTCTCTCTCTCTCTCTCTCTACCTGTCTACCATCTATCTTATTGGTTTTGTTTCCTTGAAGAGCCCTGACTAATACAAGGAACCTAGGTATCTTAGGTTACTCAGGATGCTATAAAAAAAAAATCACAGACTGGTTTGCTTAACAAATAGACATTTATTTTCTCATAGTTCTGGAAGCTGGGAGGTCCATGATCAATATGTCTGCAAATTCTGAATGTGGTGAGGGTTTTTTTAATGGCTTATAGATGGCCAACTTCTTGCTATATTTTCACATGGTCTTTCTTTGGTGCATGTGCACAGGGGTGGGGTGGGGGTGGGAAGAGAGAGAAAGGGAGAGAGAGAGCGAGCGAGCGAGCAAGCTCTCTGGTGTTTCTTTTTATAAGACAGTAATCGTATCAGATCAGAACTTTACCCTTATGACCTCATTTAACCTTAATTATTAATACTTCCTTAGAGGCCCCATCTCCAAATACAGCCACTCTGGAGTTAGGACTTCAATATGAATTTTTTGGTGGGGATGGGGAACAGGCATCATTTAGTCCAAAACACTGGGAGCGGGTGGTGGAAGAGAAGTCTGAACTGGTGGCCCAGATAAGAATGTGAAAGACTTTGAGTCTCATACTAAAAGATTTCAATGTTTATCCTGTCGTTGATGGGGAGTCACTGAAGGATTTTAACTATGAAAAAGAGATGATAAAATTTATGTTAAACAGCTTGCTCTGATTTCTGCTTAAACAAACACTGACTAGCCATCCCTGGAGTATTTCATGCACAGTTGCCAAGGGAAATTTTGTGACAAATTAAAAAATAAGTACTCATAACCTCTGGGGAAACTAAGAATGCCTGAATCTTGGAGATATTTCAGCATTTATATGGTCCATGTAGTAGGATTGAAAAGAATAATGGCTTTTTCATGTAGTACCATGCTAGTGAGCATTCCAGTGGTGCTTATGCACCCTGTTGAGGGTCTTCTCTTTAAACGCAACACCTGCTGTCTACAGTGCCTATGTTGGTCACAACCCTAGGAGATCAGCCCCACCGCCCTGCACTGGTGCAGCATTTTGCAGTAGAGTTTTATTCCCTTTTATCTTTAGACAGCAGGGTGAGAGGAGGATGGGATAGGGGTGCAAATGGGATTGGCTTTTGGCATTTTGCATTTTGATCGATAAATTTCACATATATAGTGTTCTAGAATGTGGCAGGGATAAGAAAATTTTTAGCAAAATTACACATTGGGGATAGGTTTATTATTTTTTATTATTTTTAAATATTTGTCTGTTTATTATAAATGACATTGGTTCTAGGAATCAGGCAATAAAATAAGATATTAAGAACCTGTATCCAGCAAAGCAGCCTTGGGCTAGTCGGATTGCACGTCAAATTGCCATTTAACTGAAGATTTGAGATTTTTCTGTTGTTCTTGTTTGCATTTTGACAAGCACCAGGTGCATAGTGAGTAAGACTTTGTTGTATTTACACATCCCATCTCTTGAAAAAAGGTTGGATTGAAATAGATCACCTCTCATTCAAATATGGAGTAGCTAACAGGAGCATTAAATGTCCATATTGCACTGATGTGCATAAATCTCATTATTTGAGGAGGTATAAACAGGAAAAACAGACCAGAACTTAGGACAAAAATACCGAAGGCAAAAGAATATAAAATATCATCCTGAACTTTAATAGAAAACTAAAAAGTTTGGAAATAATTTACTAAGATAACCAGAAAAAAACTTCAGAAAACTCCATGCCTTGTTTAGTAAGATAAAAGACATAGCCTTATACAGAATAGGAAAGACATCCATAAGGACGGAAAGGGCTCAAATCAAACTATAATGTGATGAAGTAAACAATACAATGAATAGGAAGATAATCTGCAGAATGAAAGAAAGGATGACAAACAAATTAGAAATTGCAGCACCAAAAACGAAGTCCTCATTGATGACAATAAAATGCAGGATTGAAACTGTCTTGATCAGTGATGGGAAGGATAAACTTGAAAAGCTTTTCTGAAATGCAGATTGTCCTGTTCTGACTTCTATCTTGGAGGCTGATTTAAAAAAACAAATACTCACTCACTGGAAGGTGTGGATAAATACATTTGTTTATAATTTTTGAAAACAAATGAACCAATTTTCAAATTCCCCTTCACAACAACTAGAGAAGATCATTTGGATTTATTATTTAGGGCAGTGATTCTCAAAATGGGATCCCTGGACCAGCCACAACACAGCATCTGAGACCTTGTTGGAAATTTAAGTTCCCCAGCCCCATCTGAATCTACTGAATCAGAAACTCTGGGAGTGGGGACAAGTAGTTGGTGCATTAGTTAGCCCTACAGGTGATTCTGATGCAGCTCAAATTTGAGAACCACTGGATTGGGAGAAAGACTTGCTTGCTGTCATTAAAGGGTTTCCAGACAGCTTTCCTGGCTACCCCAAATGTCCCTTGTCTGCCACTGCTCTAGCTAGACACACAAAATCCACACAAAGTTCCAGAGATAAGGGCTCTGCTAGTGGGGGAGCTTGTGTACCTCAGTTTCCCCAGCTCCAAATGAAGGAAAAGAGACATAGATACATAGAAAACTGATTTTCCCAAAGAAGAGCATAAAAGGAATGCCAAATGCAACATATGAATATAAATTAAGGTAGAAGAAACTTGTCCAAAAGTGAAGGAAGAGCTGTGCATGCAGATTGAAAGAGCTTTCTGCAATACAGGCAAAGTCAACAAGAAGACTCACAGCTAATTAATTCTGGGAGAAAGTAAGATACCATAAGAAGATCAGACATCTCATAATCATGGAAAGAGGGAAGGAAGGAAGGAAGGAAGAATGGAAGGAAGGAAGGAAGACTGTTTCTAAGATTAAAAATCCTTGTAGAGGGGGCAGATCTAGAGTCAAAGTGATAAATTAAGTTTATGTAGGAAGATGGATACCTCGTCTTCCAAGGCCATCAGTAAGGATGCAATATTATATGCAAATGTTGGAAACTTAAATGAGATTAAAAATTTGTAAATCACATGACGGAATTCCTGGCACATGGTTTCTGCTCATCCAGTGCTAGCCCTAACTTACCCCTATCAGCACAAGCACAAGCATGTGAAGAGTGAATACCCGCCTCATTCCTGGAAGGCACTATGCTCTAAGGCCTAGAGTCTAGGCCATTAACAAATGTTTCCCTGGAGAAAAAGGCAAGATCTAAGAAAAGATGCAAACAAAATGGTAAATGAAGAGGTAGGTTAAGAACATAATGGTTCTGGGACATTTTGTGTGAATAAATACGTGTTTGGGGATAGTGGCTGTGGAATCTCAGAGGATAGTGGCAAGAGATAATGTAAAAAACAAAAGGACAAGGTTACTCAGGGAGATTTTCATATCTCCTAACATATTCCAAGTGCAGGTGCTGTGTAGGAAAGACACCCCACATGTATCAGATACGACGGTGGACACGTAGGCCTCTCCTTTGCTCGCTTTTGCAGTAAGAGGAAGGCCATGAAGCTAGCCTGGTCTCTCTGGTCCTCCGAAGCTGGGATGCAATGGACAAGAGGTCACATCCTTAGGTACTACTGATGCTGTAGTCCAATGAGGATTCACTTTCTTTCTCCCAATATTGTGAGTCAATGAACAACAGTCTTCTATTTGGCATGACTTTTACTCTCAAGGATTATGAAATCTAGTTGGGGAGAAATTAATAATCATTCAAAATTGGAAAACAATCATGAGTGTATACGTGTTCAGTAAAATGTGAGTGATAGAAAGATCTATCTACATAGCTAGCTGCTGCTGTCAGTGGAGATGCCAGGGAAGGCTTTACAGAGGAGGAAAGCAAACTAGGATGATGGAACACGCACAGGATTCAGGTAGGTGAAGAGTGCAGTGATAACACCACTGAGGCTGAGAGAATGATATGAGGCTCAAAAACAGGAATTTTGAGAGAACTGGAATTAAGTTTAGGATGAAGTGTGGAACTTAAAATGTTAATATTTTGGGATTTGGGATTTATCCTCTGGGCAATGTAGAACCATAGAAATTTAATGATGTTTTTCTCAATATAAATTTCCAAAGATGGAATAGCAGTTTAACTAGGTTTTTTATCAAACAGTAGGTTCTCTTGTAGCATCCTATATTTTGAGTATCATACAATCAGCAATACATGATTATATTCTTGCTGTTTCTGAAAGTTATGCAATTACCTTGATATTTTTTGCACCAATAAATGTGAAAAATATCCTTATTTTCTCTCCTCTTCTCTTTTTTGGGCTGCTTTTAGCAGTCTGAAAATCAGCTTTCATTTTGACTGCCGCTTAACAGAATTTGATTAAAAAAAGTAAACTAATTACAACGGAAATGCAGCCCTGCGAAGCTTTAAGAAAAACACATTATTTTGTTTTAGGGTTCAGTTACTATACATTCATTTATCATCTTTATAAGCGATGTGCAGGCGATGATGAATAGGCCCTGGCTTTGAATCAGGAAATGTAAATTATCCTCTTTCTTTCTTTCCTTTTTTCTTTCTTTTTTTTTTTTTAAACAAGTAATGAATACTAGTAAATTTGAAGCTAACTGATGTGCCAAGAACTCAACGATGACGTAATGCTGTGAAAGCTATGCAAAGGATACCAGTCCCCTAGTCTGAAGCGAAGAGACCCCCTGGTCCAGGGGGCTGAAGAACCTGACCTGGCCAAGGGGTCTCATGGTGAGGCCAGCTGGTCTGGAGGACTATCTGTAAGATGATCTGCTCTGCTATTGTTCTATATTTGAGCCTCCCTCTCTCTGTTGCCTTTGTTCTGGGCAAAGAGGCAAGTGTATTCCTTAAACCCTCCCTCATTTGGATCTTATCTTTTAGCCATAGGGCTTTGCTCCCCCCTCTTCCCCATGCAAACAATGTTTGTTTGTTCTCCAAGGGCTGCTCGGGTTTCAGCCCCATTGTAAAGCTTCCATGATTGCTTCTGACCACAATCAGACCTACTTAAAACACTACAAATCTTTAACATAATATGATAAATAAGGTGCACTTACAAGCAAGAAGCTCAACTTTTCAGGATAGACATAAGAAGTTGTAATGTTTGAATAGTAGCAGGATAGAAAGAGAAAATAAGAAAGCACATTCCCAACAAGATATGAAAAAAGGATGCTTACCTGTAGACCATGGGCGAAGAGAGGCCAATTCTGACTGGGTGGTCGTTATTGTATATATGCAGCGAGGAGGATTTCGAGAAAGATAAAACTCAGGATGTTCACCTGAGGTTAAATCTCAAGTGTACGTTATGCTTATTTGGTGTAGAAAAACAAGCCTTGGTTGAAAGAAAATAATAATATAAATGCTGGCTTTATTAGTGCGGAAAGTTAAGCATACTCGTTTTCATTTTCAGGGGTTTTGTAATATTTACATTAACTTGTGTACCGAATTTTTAAATTATTTGCATGCATTCTGCAAATTAATTTAAAATCGGCAATTTACTTACATTTGGGTGGCATTCATGGATAAAGACATTAGCCATAGACACTATTCACAGATAAAGTTATGTTTACATCATTAATTGCCATATTCTTAGTAAATTATGCTGATTTGATATTTATGCTGTGATTTTACACATATAATGTTTTCCTTTTTGGAAACAAAACCCAAGTATATCTTCTCCCCGTAGCACATGGAATGTATTCCTATCCTTCCTTTTCGATTTCATTAATTTTTGCTTCTTCTTAAAGTCTTTCCTTTCTCAGTTGCTTTTATTATACCTTCTCTCAGACTGCTGAGGCAACGATTAGGCACATTGGCCTTGGAAAAATAAATAAAGTGAAAGAAAATATGATGCTCTGTCACTTTAAAATGTAGTCCATTTCCACCAACATATTAAAAGTCTAAATATTTTATCGTCTGGGCACAATCTCATTTTTATTGCCCCAATCACAGCTCATTGGTTAGGATGTGCTGGGCAGGAGAGTGAGCTGGTCAGCTAATGGCCTCCCTGCTGCTAAAATTAACTAATTGTTAAAGTAATAACCATGGACCCTCATGGCCTATTTTAATAGTCAGTGGCAATCTGGGAAATTATTTTGCTGCTTTCATTTTAGTAAGTCCCTCTGTTGGCTATTTGCACCCCTCTCCATCCTCTTAAATGTCCTCTTGATGAGAAATATTTCAATGAGAGTCTGCAGGGAGCTCTGACTAGTCCCTCTGAGTTGCAATTGGAGTCTATTGTTTCTCCTGTGAGGAGGACATCCTAGAGATCTGTGCAGTGTGGCACATGGGAGTGTCCATCTAGCCACTGCACCAAGCATCTTTTCCAACTTGACCTTATCTTTTCTGTGTTACATTCCTCTCATATCGGTTTGTCTCACATCTTGCCATGTCCTGCCCACATGCTGGTCATGACCTTGCTCTCTTTTTTGTGGAAACCCTTTACCCATCTCTAGATGATCACCTCTCTCTACCATGAAGCCCTAGCTATTATATTTACCAACTAAATATCTCAGGACAATGCTGCTTTCAACATTGACCTGCCCCTCCCTGATGTTCCAATTTATACTATTGCCATAATACATTTTACCGTGTTTTCAAATTTCACATTCTCCTTTATCTGGTTATATGTTGTTTCATGTGTACACATTTTTTTTTTTATTCTCAGACAAGCTGTTTATTTATCCAGAAAAATGTTTTGTACTTTCTCTTGTAGCTCGCAGAAACAGAAGCTGCACTGAATACACTGCAGATGTTTAGCAAATATGTGTTGAATTAAATCAAATGGGACATGGGATTTCAATGTTACATTGCTACACTAACATGCACGGGGATGTCTTAAGTCCTTCATACCCACAGAGGAGTAGGCAAATTCTATCAATGAGACTAAATCTTGGTGAGTTTTGTCATAAACATATCATTAATATGGATCCCATAGGTTTGAAATTCCTTATGACAATTTTGAGAGGCCCCAGGTAAAGACATAGCAAAACTTTTTACTGAAAGAACTTAATTTTCAAAGAAGGACATAAGGCAGAGGTATAGTACAAACATGATTGAAAATGAACAAGGAGGGCTAGTGAGCCTATCGAAGAGGCTTACTTGTAAGACCTGCATTAACTACGCAGGTTTACCATTCCTTCACTGGAACAAACGTGTAGAGCCTCTGCTAGACAGTTATGAGTTTGAATACCTGAAAAGTAGTTTTTATTTCAGCATGTTACCGGGGTACAAATGTTCAGGTTACATATATTGCCTTTGCTCCAACCCAGTCAGAGCTTCAAGGGTGTCCATTCCCCAGACCGTGCACACTGCACCCATTAGGTTTGTATATACCCATCCTGTCCTCCGCACTCCCATCTGCTCGACACCCGATGAATGTGACTACTAAATGTGCACTTAAGTGTTCATCAGTTAATATTTGACATAGTCACTAATTCGGACCTTGCAAAACTTCACACAGCTCTTCTCACTTCCATCATTGTGAGAGTGTTTCATTTTACGCCTGTAAACACAGGATGAATGAATGTTTTTGTTTATGTTCATAAGAGTACTGTGTTGACACTAACTTTTTAACTATGTTAATTAAAAAACATCTAGATAAAGAGATTGAAACTAGCCTATTGATTTAGGATTCCAGGCTAGTCATGGCTTGGTTTGTTAAGGCATGAAAAGCTTGAGATTATACATTTTTCTACTTTGAGTTGGTTATAGTTAGCCCATGGAATGGGCACATTCTAGATTAATGATTCTAGTCTAGGTTGGTAAAACCACATCAAAAAGTCCAGAATCTTTTAATTGCCACATTGCTCACATTTTACAAGGACTTAGAGCTCAGCTATTAAATGACAGCTTAGATTAAAAGAGTCTCTTTGCAGTTCTAGCAATCCATAATTTATGATCCCCTTTGTATGAGGACCTCTTTATAGTCATGAAGATTAAATTAACATTTGGATTTGATTTTAGAGAATATTTTTGAAAAACCCTCTCAAAAATCATGGTGAGGATGCAGGCAAACTGAGATTTGTGTCCTGACCTCTCCACTTTCCAGCATCATTTCCTTGGGAATATAATTATAATATCTACTGACTTTATTTTCTTTATAGATTAAAATGGGAGTGATTGCCCTTTTTGATCTGCTTTGGTAAGTGATAAGAACAAAAGATAATAACTATTTATAAAAGAAGAATCAATAGTCCTGAACGGTTCTCCTATGAGTCAAAGGTAAGTCCATCAGTACATGAAATTTTTGATACCTATTTCGATAGTTCGCTTGTCTTTTTTTCTTAATTTCAAGGTTTCATCTGGGTTAAAAACAGTGGAGATGGAAGAACAGCAGTTCTGCATGTGTTCTGTATTGCCATCTCCTTTGTGTTCCTATAGGGAGACAGAGATTGCAGGCAGAAATCTTGGAGTCCGCCAGAGCTGCCTTCAAACTCCGCACAGTCAATTACTATTTGTATAATCTTGAAATTCTCAGCAACCTCTCTAAGCCTGAGGTTATTCATGTTAAACATGGGGAAAATAGATATGCCTCCTTCATAGGGCTGTTGTGGGGATTTTATAAAGTAGTACTGCAGTGCATTTAGCATAGTGCATTACACACAAGTAACAATAGGTGTTTAATTAATACTAGATATTATTTCCATATTATTACTGAGGACTACTCCAACACATGACACTTTGGCACACAGCAGGCACTTAAAAAGAATTTGTGCAGTGAGGCGGTGCCACCCTGAAAAACCGGATCAAGGATCCACAGTGCACTGGGTGTCAGAGGCAGGAGAAAAGCCTGGGAAAAGCTGTCCCCTGCTAGGGGCTCCAACAATGAGCAGGCAGTCTCCAGGAAAAGTCACGACTTGCCCTCTCCTGGGAGCGTCAGTGGGCCCGGGGAAGCTTGTGTGTGTGTTGCGGGGTAGCTCAGGGAGTTAGTGCCTCCCATACACATACAAAAAAGCCACGCTGAAGACAAACAAGTTCTTTGTGTCCAGGAATAAGGTCTTGTGCTGTAGACACCACAAATGCTGAGCCTGTCCTTAGAGGCCCTTCCTTGTGAACCAGATAAACCCCAAAACAAATTTCTCTCCAGCTTCTAGAACCTTGAGGACAGTGAAATAGAATTCAAAGAGCACTGTTCAGCAATTCTAGGTCAAATGAGACTTTTATATTGGAGGGGGAAAAAAAAATCACAGGTGTCTGTTTGTGCATGTGTGTAGGTCTATCATATTCATTCTTCAAGGCCTTGCTCAAGCCTTTCTTCCCCCGTGAGTTCCCGGTGGCTTATTCTTATCCCTGACCCACAAATTTCTGTAACGCGGACTATCTGTCTATTGGCATCTGACCCATCTCTAGTACAGCTGAACAGAGTTGTTATTTTTAAATCCATGGTTTTTTCTCACCTCGATGGTAAGTTTCCTGAGAACACAGCCTGAGAGCTCTTCCTCCTGTATCCATCAACCTCCACCCACCCCAACCTCTCAGCACTGAGCAGGGTGCTAGATCCTTGGTACAGGCACATCTTAGCACATGGCAATATTGTTTAAAACAAGTAAACAAACCAAAAAAGGAAATCTAGTGAAGTATGTGCTAAACCATTGATGGTGTTTTCTTCTCTTGAAGGTAAAGCTAACTTTGGGAGTTGCGGGGGAAGGTGGCCCATCTGGTCCTGTGACGTTTTTCTGGAAATATCATCAAAATGGAAGTGAGAAATGTGCTACAAACTGAACAATCATGATCCCCTCTCACATATGAAAGGAAGATTGTGAGAGTAATGAACATAAATCAAGGCTGGGCTTGTCCTGCCCGAATTGAGGCAAAACAGGTTTTTCTTTTAAAAAAACATCTGCCATCAGGGGATTTAAATCGGGTAACTCCTGTTTTTAGAAAAATCTCTATTTCCTTACAGGATGTCGGCTTTGATCACTAATCCCTGGAAAATGTCTTAGGAGCTACTCCGGTTGGCAGGAGTACCGGGGAGTGGGCGTGGGCAGGTGTGGGTAAAGAGCTTAGGGGGGAAAAACTCTTTCCTAAACTGGTGCATTATTTTAAAATAAAAAGACAACCAGAGGCTCTTGAATCTAATGATTCCCTCTGTGAATTTTCCAGCAGTGCAGCCCAGGGACACCTTTGGAAAATGTTCCTTCTGCAGGTCAGCGTTTTCCTGCCCGCCCCTCTCCCTGGCCAATGGCGTTAACGTGCGTTTGTCAATACTGAATTTCATTTGCCGCATAGCAGCTTAGAGAGGGAAGCACATCGTGTTGCATTTTCCTTGCCTCTCAGACTGGAGTTCCTGCTTCTCCCCAGCTTTGTGTTGTCAGCAAAACATAACGCGTTTACAATCGGTCTCTTGATCTAAGGTAATTACCTCCAGGAGAAATAGCGAGGGTAAGAACCTAACAAGAGAAGCCTTATGTCGTCTTGTGGTGGGCTGCTGTCCTGAAAGTGTATCAGACTTGTCAAATTGGTTCAAATTAAATTGACACGGTGCTCTTCCAGGCATCACTGTGTTATTATACATCTTGGAGCCCTTTTGGGCAGTAAATGCCTTCAGAGTTAAAAAGGGATGTGCAAAGGAAACAGACTCAAAGAAGCCAGCAACAAGGACGGCAAGGGTCTCCGGGAGGACACGTTAAAACCGGCTATGAGAATGCAGAAGGTTATGTTATTACTGGAGCACAGTTTTGGTCTTCTCTCAGCAATTTCTAGTTCCTGCCACTGTGACAGAGGTGTCCCCAGGCCTTAGCAATGAGGCCTAGGAACCATTTTTTTTTCCTGCCTCTGGCTTCATTTATTTATTTATTGTAACAGTTATGTGCACCGTCCAGGGAAGCTGCTAGGTCCAGCAGCATCAGACCCAGTCTAAAGGGAGACAGGGGAATTCTAATCCTAGCCTTCCCTGATGGTCCTGGTGACCTTGGCCGAGTCATTTAACCTCAGCGCACTGGGGCCGTCATTTATAACCGAGCAGGGGAGTGAGTGAGGCCTGGATCACCTCGCCGGGGTGTCAGGAGGAATAACTAATTAATGATTGTAAAGCACTTTGCAAACAGAAAGTGCTGTACAAAATGCTTAATATTAATAATAAAATGCATTCACTGCAAGCCTCTAGGCGTATGTACAGAAATAACGACAGCAATTAAAGTAACACGCTAACAAAACTCATTAACCCCAAACCTCCTTCTGACTATACTTAGCTGTTGTAGCTTCACTGCTTTCCTGAAACTGCCAGGTGGTGCAAGGAGGAAGGCTGCAGTGGAGGACATTTCATTCCTCCCTCCCTTTCTGGGCGATGAGCAAGTGTGTCACCTGTTCTGAGAGCTGGTAGCCCTAAAGCCCCATCTCTGTCCTGCCCTTCCTGCCATTCCCCCTGTGGACTCCTTCCTGCTCTCCATGCTCAAGCTCCCACTGCCTGTACCATGAGTTACCATACATGCTCTTCTCTGCTTGGTATTCTTTATTTCCTGCCATGTGCATGTGACTTTTCTCTGCCCAGAATGTAAGTTCCTGGAGGGCAGAGTTTCCCTTGTATTATAATCCTCTTATTTGTAAAAGAGGTGAGTGTACACCTCCGGGGGCCAGGGACCCAGAGGTAGGCAAATACACTGTGCTTTCCCCAGCTGCTTGATTAGACTGAGGGGCAGGGTGTTTAATGGAAATAGGCCAAATGCACCGGTATCATCTTGCCCCCAGCAAGCCGGCAAACGCTCCCAAAAGGCCCTAAGACACGGCAGGGAGGAATCCTTATGACACTGGGGGACAGTGGGGGAGGAAAGGAAGGGCTTCCACTCAGTTATTCAGGACACCTACATCTTTGAACCTCTTGGTGGAGGTGGGGATGGGAAATGTAAACAGAGACTGAGAAAGTAACTTCAGGGGAAGAGGGAAGGGATGAATGTGATATGCTTGGAGTAAGCAGAAGGAAGAACAAGACCTGCCTTGTGTGCCTCACAGCTAACAGAGGCCCCACGCTGGGAGCTGCACACACAGCGGGAGGCCTGAGCCTGGTGGGCAGGACACCAGGGACTTTGTGGAGACAGGCTGGGCACCTTGCAGAAGACAGTTTCTCTATTTCCTCTTTGTAATAACGAATAGCTAATTTGAAAAAAAAAAAAAAAAAAAAAAAAGCCTTTCTCCTTCCTTCCTTTTTCCTCCTCTTTAATAAGATACCACTTTGTTTTTTCTCTTTAACTTTTAAATTTCATATCTCACCTTGCCCAGAGTGCTGGCTCATGTCAGAATTTTTGTGCTGCAATAGCATATTTTACAGAAAATAAAAGTGGTATGCAAACCACATTCCTGAGGCATTGTGAGTCAAAATTTAATCTGATTTCGCCTTAAAGTACAATACTGTGATACAGGGGTGTGATATGGACCTCTAGACTGATAATCTAAATAGTTTTTGTAAAAAAGGACCACATATGCTGTAAGGAATGTACTCCAAATTATGTATCAGACTAGCATGGTATTTACCAAATCTTATACAAAGCAATTAAACTAAAAAGCAAAAGTCAGATAGTCTATCTGACTGTTTACAGGAGACTTCCTGGGAAGGAGCTTCTTCTGCAGTATGGAAAGGCCTTGAGTCTTAGACTAATCGGCCAAGCAACCCCTGGGCAGGTGCAGGGTGGGGGGGGGGGTACTGTAAGGTGGGGGGGGGGCAGGAGGAGTTTGCTGTGAAAAGACAGACAGGGTGGGAAGCTTGAGCGCAAATGTCTGCTGAAGGGGAGAGGGAGGAAAGGAGGTAGCAAAAAGGAGCAGAAAGAGGAGGGAACTAACAGCCCATAAATCCAGTGCTGAGTGACACCCCAGTGACCAGAGAAAGACGCAGTAAGAACCCAAAGGAGAGTGTCAGGAGTGGGACTGTCCGTCTGGAGATCCATCCTGGTGGGGCACATTGCGAAGAGCATTCTAGATTTTTGGCAGCCACTCCACAGATGATCCCGTCCTGGGGAGAGCAGAGAGTGATTGTGGACAAGCAGTTTGGGAGATTACAGGTCTGGAGACGACTTCAAAAAAAAAAAAAAATTCCAAATAGTTACAAAATGACAAGGAGAAAAAAAAAAAAAAAAAAAGCCAAGCAATATCAAGGGAGTACAAGCCTCTATTTCACGGCCAAATCAAAACCTCCCTGACTAGGAAATCAATATTCTGCCTCAGAGTCTCTTTCCTGAAGGCCGGGCAGGGCTTGCAGGGGAGACGCAGGAGAGGGGAGGACATCAGTGTGCTTCCTCGGATCCAGTTCTGCCACCAGCTTGCAGTGCAACCATGAGCAAGTCACTTCCATCGTCAGCCCGTCGCTCATCTGCAAAGCAAAGCATTTGAGGTCAACAGTCAGTAAAGTTTTTTCTCCCTTTGATGTCTGATGCAATTCATAATGTTGAGTGTCCAAAGGAGGTTTTACACACTTGCTCAATGGCGAAGAAGCTGACTTAGGTGACAATGCCACTGCATCGAAGCTATTATGAACCTACTAAAGTATGCCTTTTTAGGGTTTCATCCCAATGGTTTAGTCAGTCCAAATCCACTCCACAGCTTCCAAAGGCCCAACCCTTTGCTAAGTGCTGAAAGGATGACCCTGTCCCTGCTCTGGAGGAGTTTACAGTCCACCTGGTGAGCCACATTAACACATGAAAATGACAAAAGATAGCAAGGTAACTACTCTTGTGCTCATTGCCAGATGGGAGCTACAGACCAACAGTACTTTGAGTTTAGCGGAGCATGAGTTTTCTGTGGACTGAATGGCCAAAGACAAGAAGGAGGTATGAGCTAGGCCTTGGAGAGTAAATATTCTGTTCATCCCAATATTCTTTTCCTGAATTCTGATTCTTGCTGGGTGATAGATAAAAAAGTCACCCCCCCACATACATATTTCCCCCTTTCCCACACCACCCTGGCTGAGGTCCACAGCTCTGACCCAGCAGGGCCCTCAGTGAACCTCTATTGACCAGCAGGAAGACACAACGGAGAAGTACTACAAGCAGGTTCAAATACAGAAGGCACCATTTTAGTGGTTTATATAACCTAAGAGAACTCACCTAAGATTAAGTTCTCATAAGGTGATGGAACCACCACTCCACCTGCGGTTGAGAGTCTTAGGTCCAAATCCTTATACTGTCATTGAGTATAGCTCTGAATCTGGAAATGTCTCTTACACTATTTGAATTTGGTGTTAGACTGAAGGATTTTTCACCACATTCTGGTAGACTATGGTCATGAGTAGCAAAGTTGGAGGCAGAGTAGGAAAGTCAGGGGCCAGCAAGAGGACCTTGGTGTACAGGGGTAATTAATTGGCAGAGCTGGAGGCTGGCTGCAACCAGGGGAGCTCTTGGGTGAGGAGCATAGGGATCGTTGAATGACTCCTCAAGTAGGACCAGAGTTGGCCCTTCTGAAATGTTCTCCTCTCTTTAAAGAAAATCTAGAGTTTCTTCATCTTTGAGCACTGTACATTTTCAGCCAGCACATTTCATCAGTAACAGTAATTACACTGTGCGTAAGCACTGGGCATAACTATGACCATATAATTTATGGTCCAAGCCAAGAAACCACTGAGAGTAAAAAATGTGCTACTAATAATTATAATGGACAGTGTTTGAAAGCCAGACTAGCTCTGGGGAAGCTGGACATATGCTCACCCTATCCATAAAATATTACTCTTTCTTGCCAACCCATCACCAACTTTTCCTCTTCCTAAATTAGGAAGCTGCATCCATGGACCCTCACTAAAATTTGAAGATTTTATTTAAACAAACACACAAGCTAACAAACCAAAAAGTTACCTTTTAGGAAACAAAGAATCCCTGTGAAACGAAGAATGCCATATGTCAGGAAATTGAAACTGAGGATGTTATTTTGAAGAAGCGAGACAGAGGATGAATGTATGTGCACACATGCCAGAAGGAAAGTTTGTGCACACATACACGCCAGTTTCAACCTAAAATCTAAAATTATGTGGTCCCAAAGTATGGTCTTTGTGCGCGTGTATGTATGTGTTTGTGTGCGTGTAAAAGTGTGAATCTGTATCAATTCTCAAAAACAAAAGTGTGATTCTTGGATTGCAGAAAAAAGAAAGGCAGAGAAGAAAGCACTGGAGAGGCGGGGTGAGGAGGAGATGGGGATGCGTAGGTAATTTAAAATTATAACTCAACAAATGCAAAACAGGAAGGGAACAGAATTTTAAAGAGGCCAGTAGATAGCATCAGCTCATTAGTGGTTCCATTACAGTGTACATTGGTTTGCTTTCTTTCCTAGCACACACACAAAAAAGTGATATATGTGCATGTGGGTATGGAGGAAGTAAATTAAATAAACATAGCTCAAGTTATTTTAGGGTATTCTGAGCATTAACTCGCATTCTTAAAGATAGTGGTGAGAATTTTGAAATGTTTCAGCCTTTGAACTTAGCCATTGCACTTCAAATGTAATTGGATTCCCAAAGAATCCCTTCAATAAATGAGTAGGGAGAGATCAGAATGAAAGGAGTGGAGCTTTTTCCACCAGTTAGATGGGACGATAGGAGATTCCACACCTGTCAAAGATTGGAGGACTTTGTTTCCATTTGGAAATGATTAAGGTCTTATTGCTCCTGTCTTAGATACGAAAGACCTGAAATGCATCCATTCGATGTAACTATGGTTGAATGACAACTCTATGAATGCAGTTAGCAAAGTTCATTGAGAAGGAGAGAAGAACACTAAATTTCAGGAAAGTTGAACCGTAAGAATTGAATACCTTCATTGAATTTGATAGCTCTTAATGGGAAACTGTATTGAACTGGCAAAGAAAAAATGCAATGAGATTTGGTGAAAAGGATCAAACTCAAATTTAGTTTTTAAAAAACCTCAGAATTAATCTTGCCCATTTTATGCAGTTAATAGCAGGAATTATTTTATATGAGGAGAGACAATGTCAGAAATAGGGTAGAGTTTTAGAGGGGGAATTAGAAGAGGACACCAGGGGAAGCTAATTTGCTTTTCTGCTCCAAAATTTCCCTGGCAACCATGTCTTAGAGCAGCAGTCCCCAACCTTTTTGGCACCAGGGACTGTTTTCATGGAAGACAATTTTTCCATGGACCAGGGCAGGGGGTGGGGTGGGATGGTTTCAGAATGATTCAAGCACATTACATTTATTGTGCACTTTATTTATTATTATTACATTGTAATACATAATGAAATAATTATACAACTCACCATAGGTTGGGGACCCCTGTCTTAGAGTCTGTTTGATTTTTTCTTTAAATTAAAGATGGAGCATAATTTCTTAAGGATGATTTCTGGGCAGAGCCTGGGTTATAACCATTGGATCAGTAATCAAGGGGGGGCAAAGGAGCCAAGTTGTCTGAA